>NC_138133.1:12090540-12195820 GCF_964188305.1 Podarcis bocagei
AAAAAATCCCTAAGCCCCGGGGTCTTAATTTCAGCAAAAATCTGACTTTTGGCAATTCACTCAAAAATGGTGCCAAAAGCTTGAAAATGCTCTCCTGAAAGGTTTCGGCACTCGAAACAGAAGGCTTTGTATCACAGGACAAGAAATCAGCCCTCAAAAACTTAACCGGCAGAAAATATTTTTTGAAAAAATCCCTAAGCCCCGGGGTCACAATTTCAGCAAAAATCTGACTTTTGGCAATTCACTCAAAAATGGTGCCAGAAGCTTATAAATGATCCCCTGAAAGCTTTGGCGATGGAAACAGAAGGCTTTTTATCACAGGACAAGAAATCAGCCCTCAAAAACTTAACCGGCAGAAAATATTTTTTTGAAAAAATCCCTAAGCCCCGGGGTCACAATTTCAGCAAAAACCTGACTTTTGGCAATTCACTCAAAAATGGTGCCAGAAGCTTGAAAATGCTCTCCTGAAAGGTTTGGCACTCGAAACAGAAGGCTTTTTATCACAGGACAAGAAATCAGCCCTCAAAAACTTAACCGGCAGAAAATATTTTTTTGAAAAAATCCCTAAGCCCCGGGGTCACAATTTCAGCAAAAATCTGACTTTTGGCAATTCACTCAAAAATGGTGCCAGAAGCTTGAAAATGCTCTCCTGAAAGGTTTGGCACTCGAAACAGAAGGCTTTTTATCACAGGACAAGAAATCAGCCCTCAAAAACTTAACCGGCAGAAAATATTTTTTTGAAAAAATCCCTAAGCCCCGGGGTCACAATTTCAGCAAAAATCTGACTTTTGGCAATTCACTCAAAAATGGTGCCAAAAGCTTGAAAATGCTCTCCTGAAAGGTTTGGCACTCGAAACAGAAGGCTTTTTATCACAGGACAAGAAATCAGCCCTCAAAAACTTAACCGGCAGAAAATATTTTTTTGAAAAAATCCCTAAGCCCCGGGGTCACAATTTCAGCAAAAATCTGACATTTGGCAATTCACTCAAAAATGGTGCCAAAAGCTTGAAAATGCTCTCCTGAAAGGTTTGGCACTCGAAACAGAAGGCTTTTTATCACAGGACAAGAAATCAGCCCTCAAAAACTTAACCGGCAGAAAATATTTTTTTGAAAAAATCCCTAAGGCCCGGGGTCACAATTTCAGGAAAAATCTGACTTTTGGCAATTCACTCAAAAATGGTGCCAAAAGCTTGAAAATGCTCTCCTGAAAGGTTTGGAACTCGAAACAGAAGGCTTTTTATCACAGGACAAGAAATCAGCCCTCAAAAACTTAACCGGCAGAAAATATTTGTTTGAAAAAATCCCTAAGCCCCGGGGTCACAATTTCAGCAAAAATCTGACTTTTGGCAATTCACTCAAAAATGGTGCCAAAAGCTTGAAAAGGCTCTCCTGAAAGGTTTGGCACTCGAAATAGAAGGCTTTTTATCACAGGACCAGAAATCAGCCCTCAAAAACTTAAACGGCAGAAAATATTTTTTTGAAAAAATCCCTAAGCCCCGGGGTCACAATTTCAGCAAAAATCTGACTTTTGGCAATTCACTCAAAAATGGTGCCAGAAGCTTGAAAATGCTCTCCTGAAAGGTTTGGCACTCGAAACAGAAGGCTTTTTATCACAGGACAAGAAATCAGCCCTCAAAAACTTAACCGGCAGAAAATATTTTTTTGAAAAAATCCCTAAGCCCCGGGGTCACAATTTCAGCAAAAATCTGACTTTTGGCAATTCACTCAAAAATGGTGCCAAAAGCTTGAAAATGCTCTCCTGAAAGGTTTGGCACTCGAAACAGAAGGCTTTTTATCACAAGACAAGAAATCAGCCCTCAAAAACTTAACCGGCAGAAAATATTTTTTTGAAAAAATCCCTAAGCCCCGGGGTCACAATTTCAGCAAAAATCTGACTTTTGGCAATTCACTCAAAAATGGTGCCAAAAGCTTGAAAATGCTCTCCTGAAAGGTTTGGCACTCGAAACAGAAGGCTTTTTATCACAGGACAAGAAATCAGCCCTCAAAAACTTAACCGGCAGAAAATATTTTTTTGAAAAAATCCCTAAGCCCCGGGGTCACAATTTCAGCAAAAATCTGACTTTTGGCAATTCACTCAAAAATGGTGCCAAAAGCTTGAAAATGCTCTCCTGAAAGGTTTGGCACTCGAAATAGAAGGCTTTTTATCACAGGACAAGAAATCAGCCCTCAAAAACTTAACCGGCAGAAAATATTTTTTTGAAAAAATCCCTAAGCCCCGGGGTCACAATTTCAGCAAAAATCTGACTTTTGGCAATTCACTCAAAAATGGTGCCAAAAGCTTGAAAATGCTCTCCTGAAAGGTTTGGCACTCGAAACAGAAGGCTTTTTATCACAGGACAAGAAATCAGCCCTCAAAAACTTAACCGGCAGAAAATATTTTTTTGAAAAAATCCCTAAGCCCCGGGGTCACAATTTCAGCAAAAATCTGACTTTTGGCAATTCACTCAAAAATGGTGCCAAAAGCTTGAAAATGCTCTCCTGAAAGGTTTGGCACTCGAAACCGAATGCTTTTTATCACAGGACAAGAAATCAGCCCTCAAAAACTTAACCGGCAGAAAATATTTTTTTGAAAAAATCCCTAAGCCCCGGGGTCACAATTTCAGCAAAAATCTGACTTTTGGCAATTCACTCAAAAATGGTGCCAGAAGCTTATAAATGATCCCCTGAAAGCTTTGGTGATGGAAACAGAAGGCTTTTTATCACAGGACAAGAAATCAGCCCTCAAAAACTTAACCGGCAGAAAATATTTTTTTGAAAAAATCCCTAAGCCCCGGGGTCACAATTTCAGCAAAAATCTGACTTTTGGCAATTCACTCAAAAATGGTGCCAGAAGCTTATAAATGATCCCCTGAAAGCTTTGGCGATGGAAACAGAAGGCTTTTTATCACAGGACAAGAAATCAGCCCTCAAAAACTTAACCGGCAGAAAATATTTTTTTGAAAAAATCCCTAAGCCCCGGGGTCACAATTTCAGCAAAAATCTGACTTTTGGCAATTCACTCAAAAATGGTGCCAAAAGCTTATAAATGATCCCCTGAAAGCTTTGGTGATGGAAACAGAAGGCTTTTTATCACAGGACAAGAAGTCAGCCCTCAAAAACTTAACCGGCAGAAAATATTTTTTTGAAAAAATCCCTAAGCCCCGGGGTCACAATTTCAGCAAAAATCTGACTTTTGGCAATTCACCTCAAAATGGTGCCAAAAGCTTGAAAATGCTCTCCTGAAAGGTTTGGCACTCGAAACAGAAGGCTTTTTATCACAGGACAAGAAATCAGCCCTCAAAAACTTAACCGGCAGAAAATATTTTTTTGAAAAAATCCCTAAGCCCCGGTCACAATTTCAGCAAAAACCTGACTTTTGGCAATTCACTCAAAAATGGTGCCAGAAGCTTGAAAATGCTCTCCTGAAAGGTTTGGCACTCGAAACAGAAGGCTTTTTATCACAGGACAAGAAATCAGCCCTCAAAAACTTAACCGGCAGAAAATATTTTTTTGAAAAAATCCCTAAGCCCCGGGGTCACAATTTCAGCAAAAATCTGACTTTTGGCAATTCACTCAAAAATGGTGCCAAAAGCTTGAAAATGCTCTCCTGAAAGGTTTGGCACTCGAAACAGAAGGCTTTTTATCACAGGACAAGAAATCAGCCCTCAAAAACTTAACCGGCAGAAAATATTTTTTTGAAAAAATCCCTAAGGCCCGGGGTCACAATTTCAGCAAAAATCTGACTTTTGGCAATTCACTCAAAAATGGTGCCAAAAGCTTGAAAATGCTCTCCTGAAAGGTTTGGAACTCGAAACAGAAGGCTTTTTATCACAGGACAAGAAATCAGCCCTCAAAAACTTAACCGGCAGAAAATATTTTTTTGAAAAAATCCCTAAGCCCCGGGGTCACAATTTCAGCAAAAATCTGACTTTTGGCAATTCACTCAAAAATGGTGCCAAAAGCTTGAAAATGCTCTCCTGAAAGGTTTGGCACTCGAAATAGAAGGCTTTTTATCACAGGACCAGAAATCAGCCCTCAAAAACTTAAACGGCAGAAAATATTTTTTTGAAAAAATCCCTAAGCCCCGGGGTCACAATTTCAGCAAAAATCTGACTTTTGGCAATTCACTCAAAAATGGTGCCAAAAGCTTGAAAATGCTCTCCTGAAAGGTTTGGCACTCGAAACAGAAGGCTTTTTATCACAGGACAAGAAATCAGCCCTCAAAAACTTAACCGGCAGAAAATATTTTTTTGAAAAAATCCCTAAGCCCCGGGGTCACAATTTCAGCAAAAATCTGACTTTTGGCAATTCACTCAAAAATGGTGCCAAAAGCTTGAAAATGCTCTCCTGAAAGGTTTGGCACTCGAAACAGAAGGCTTTTTATCACAGGACAAGAAATCAGCCCTCAAAAACTTAACCGGCAGAAAATATTTTTTTGAAAAAATCCCTAAGCCCCGGGGTCACAATTTCAGCAAAAATCTGACTTTTGGCAATTCACTCAAAAATGGTGGCAGAAGCTTACAAATGATCCCCTGAAAGCTTTGGCGATGGAAACAGAAGGCTTTTTATCACAGGACAAGAAATCAGCCCTCAAAAACTTAACCGGCAGAAAATATTTTTTTGAAAAAATCCCTAAGCCCCGGGGTCACAATTTCAGCAAAAATCTGACTTTTGGTAATTCACTCAAAAATGGTGCCAAAAGCTTGAAAATGCTCTCCTGAAAGGTTTGGCACTCGAAACAGAAGGCTTTTTATCACAGGACAAGAAATCAGCCCTCAAAAACTTAACCGGCAGAAAATATTTTTTTGAAAAAATCCCTAAGCCCCGGGGTCACAATTTCAGCAAAAATCTGACTTTTGGCAATTCACTCAAAAATGGTGCCAGAAGCTTATAAATGATCCCCTGAAAGCTTTGGCGATGGAAACAGAAGGCTTTTTATCACAGGACAAGAAATTAGGCCTCAAAAACTTAACCGGCAGAAAATATTTTTTTGAAAAAATCCCTAAGCCCCGGGGTCACAATTTCAGCAAAAATCTGACTTTTGGCAATTCACTCAAAAATGGTGCCAGAAGCTTATAAATGATCCCCTGAAAGCTTTGGCGATGGAAACAGAAGGCTTTTTATCACAGGACAAGAAATCAGCCCTCAAAAACTTAACCGGCAGAAAATATTTTTTTGAAAAAATCCCTAAGCCCCGGGGTCACAATTTCAGCAAAAATCTGACTTTTGGCAATTCACTCAAAAATGGTGCCAGAAGCTTGAAAATGCTCTCCTGAAAGGTTTGGCACTCGAAACAGAAGGCTTTTTATCACAGGACAAGAAATCAGCCCTCAAAAACTTAACCGGCAGAAAATGTTTTTTTGAAAAAATCCCTAAGCCCCGGGGTCACAATTTCAGCAAAAATCTGACTTTTGGCAATTCACTCAAAAATGGTGGCAGAAGCTTACAAATGATCCCCTGAAAGCTTTGGCGATGGAAACAGAAGGCTTTTTATCACAGGACAAGAAATCAGCCCTCAAAAACTTAACCGGCAGAAAATATTTTTTTGAAAAATTCCCTAAGCCCCGGGGTCACAATTTCAGCAAAAATCTGACTTTTGGCATTTCACTCAAAAATGGTGGCAGAAGCTTACAAATGATCCCCTGAAAGCTTTGGCGATGGAAACAGAAGGCTTTTTATCACAGGACAAGAAATCAGCCCTCAAAAACTTAACCGGCAGAAAATATTTTTTTGAAAAAATCCCTAAGCCCCGAGGTCACAATTTCAGCAAAAATCTGACTTTTGGCAATTCACTCAAAAATGGTGCCAGAAGCTTGAAAATGCTCTCCTGAAAGGTTTGGCACTCGAAACAGAAGGCTTTTTATCACAGGACAAGAAATCAGCCCTCAAAAACTTAACCGGCAGAAAATGTTTTTTTGAAAAAATCCCTAAGCCCCGGGGTCACAATTTCAGCAAAAATCTGACTTTTGGCAATTCACTCAAAAATGGTGGCAGAAGCTTACAAATGATCCCCTGAAAGCTTTGGCGATGGAAACAGAAGGCTTTTTATCACAGGACAAGAAATCAGCCCTCAAAAACTTAACCGGCAGAAAATATTTTTTTGAAAAATTCCCTAAGCCCCGGGGTCACAATTTCAGCAAAAATCTGACTTTTGGCATTTCACTCAAAAATGGTGGCAGAAGCTTACAAATGATCCCCTGAAAGCTTTGGCGATGGAAACAGAAGGCTTTTTATCACAGGACAAGAAATCAGCCCTCAAAAACTTAACCGGCAGAAAATATTTTTTTGAAAAATTCCCTAAGCCCCGGGGTCACAATTTCAGCAAAAATCTGACTTTTGGCATTTCACTCAAAAATGGTGGCAGAAGCTTACAAATGATCCCCTGAAAGCTTTGGCGATGGAAACAGAAGGCTTTTTATCACAGGACAAGAAATCAGCCCTCAAAAACTTAACCGGCAGAAAATATTTTTTTGAAAAACTCCCTAAGCCCCGGGGTCACAATTTCAGCAAAAATCTGACTTTTGGCAATTCACTCAAAAATGGTGCCAGAAGCTTATAAATGATCCCCTGAAAGCTTTGGCGATGGAAACAGAAGGCTTTTTATCACAGGACAAGAAATCAGCCCTCAAAAACTTAACCGGCAGAAAATATTTTTTTGAAAAACTCCCTAAGCCCCGGGGTCACAATTTCAGCAAAAATCTGACTTTTGGCAATTCACTCAAAAATGGTGCCAGAAGCTTATAAATGATCCCCTGAAAGCTTTGGCGATGGAAACAGAAGGCTTTTTACCACAGGACAAGAAATCAGCCCTCAAAAACTTAACCGGCAGAAAATATTTTTTTGAAAAAATCCCTAAGCCCCGGGGTCACAATTTCAGCAAAAATCTGACTTTTGGCAATTCACTCAAAAATGGTGCCAAAAGCTTGAAAATGCTCTCCTGAAAGGTTTGGCACTCGATACAGAAGGCTTTTTATCACAGGACAAGAAATCAGCCCTCAAAAACTTAACCGGCAGAAAATATTTTTTTGAAAAAATCCCTAAGCCCCGGGGTCACAATTTCAGCAAAAATCTGACTTTTGGCAATTCACTCAAAAATGGTGCCAAACGGTTGCAAATGCTCGCCTGAGAGGTTTGGCAGCCGAAACAGAAGGCTGTTTATCACAGGAAAAGAAATCAGCCCTTGACAACTTAACCTGTAGAATTTTTTTTTTTTGTAAAAATCCCTAAGGGTTAGGGTTAGGGTTAGGGTTAGGGTTAGTGATTCTGACTTTCGGCAAATCACTCAAAAATGGTGCCAAATGGTTGTAAATGCTCCCCTTAGAGGTTTGGTGGTCAAAACAGAAGGCTTTTTATCACAGGAAAAGAAATCAGCCCTCGACAACGTATCCGGCAGAATTTTTATTTTTGAAAAAACCCCTAAGCCCCGGGGTCACGATTTCATCAAAATTCTGATTTTTGGCAAATCACTCAAAAATGGTGAAAACCGGTTACAAATGGTCCCCTGAGAGGTTTGGCCGTCGAAACCGAATGTTTTATATCTCAGGAAAAGAAATCAGCCCTCGACAACGTAACCGGCAGAAAAATATTTTTTTGAAAAAATCCCTAAGCCCCGGGGTCACAATTTCATCAAAAATCTGACTTTCGGCCATTCACTCAAAAATGGTGCCAAACGGTTGCAAATGCTCCCCTGAGAGGTTTGGCGTTCGAAACAGAAGGCTTTTTATCACAGGAAAAGAAATCAGCCCTCAACAACTTAACCTGTAGAATTATTTTTTTAAAAAAAAAATCCCTAAGCCCCGGGGTCACGATTTGATCAAAAATCTCACTTTCGGCCATTCACTCCAAAATGTTGCCAAACGGTTGCAAATGCTCCCCTTAGAAGTTTGGCGGTCGAAACAGAAGGCTGTCTATCATAGGAAAAGACATCAGCCCTCGACAACTTAACCTGTAGAATTTTTTTTTTTTGAAAAAATCGCTAAGCCCCGGTGTCACAATTTCTTCAAAATTCTGACTTTCGGCAAATCACTCAAAAATGGTGCCAAATGGTTGTAAATGCTCCCCTTAGAGGTTTGGCGGTCGAAACAGAAGGCTTTTTATCACAGGAAAAGAAATCAGCCCTCAATAACGTATCCGGCAGAAAAAGATTTTTTTGAAAAAATCCCTAAGCCACGGGGTCACAATTTCATCAAAATTCTGACTTTCGGCCATTCACTCAGAAATGGTGCCAAACGGTTGCAAATGCTCCCCTGAGAGGTTTGGCCGTCGAAACAGAAGGCTGTTTATCGCAAGAAAAGAAATCAGCCCTCGACAACTTAACCTGTAGAATTTTTCTTTTTGAAAAAATCCCTAAGCTCCGGTGTCACAATTTGATGAAAAATCTGACTTTCGGCCATTCACTCAGAAATGGTGCCAAACGGTTGCAAATGCTCCCCTGAGAGGTTTGGCGGTCGAAAAAGAAGGCTGTTTATCACAGGAAAAGAAATCAGCCCTCGACAACTTAACCTGCAGAATTTTATTTTTTTAAAAAAAAAAATCCCTAAGCCCCGGGGTCACGATTTCATCAAAAATCTCACTTTCGGCCACTCACTCAAAAATGGTGCCAAACGGTTGCAAATGCTCCCCTGAGAGGTTTGGCCGTCGAAACAGAAGGCTGTTTATCGCAAGAAAAGAAATCAGCCCTCGACAACTTAACCTGTAGAATTTTTCTTTTTGAAAAAATCCCTAAGCTCCGGTGTCACAATTTGATGAAAAATCTGACTTTCGGCCATTCACTCAGAAATGGTGCCAAACGGTTGCAAATGCTCCCCTGAGAGGTTTGGCGGTCAAAAAAGAAGGCTGTTTATCACAGGAAAAGAAATCAGCCCTCGACAACTTAACCTGTAGAATTTTTTTTTTTAAAAAAAAATCCCTAAGCCCAGGGGTCACGATTTCATCAAAAATCTCACTTTCGGCCACTCACTCAAAAATGGTGCCAAACGGTTGCAAATGCTCCCCTGAGAGGTTTGGCCGTCGAAACAGAAGGCTGTTTATCGCAAGAAAAGAAATCAGCCCTCGACAACTTAACCTGTAGAATTTTTCTTTTTGAAAAAATCCCTAAGCTCCGGTGTCACAATTTGATGAAAAATCTGACTTTCGGCCATTCACTCAGAAATGGTGCCAAACGGTTGCAAATGCTCCCCTGAGAGGTTTGGCTGTCGAAAAAGAAGGCTGTTTATCACAGGAAAAGAAATCAGCCCTCGACAACTTAACCTGTAGAATTTTTTTTTTTTTTTTGAAAAAATCCCTAAGCCCAGGGGTCACGATTTCATCAAAAATCTCACTTTCGGCCACTCACTCAAAAATGGTGCCAAACGGTTGCAAATGCTCCCCTGAGAGGTTTGGCCGTCGAAACAGAAGGCTGTTTATCGCAGGAAAAGAAATCAGCCCTCGACAACTTAACCTGTAGAATTTTTCTTTTTGAAAAAATCCCTAAGCTCCGGTGTCACAATTTGATGAAAAATCTGACTTTCGGCCATTCACTCAGAAATGGTGCCAAACGGTTGCAAATGCTCCCCTGAGGGGTTTGGCGGTCGAAAAAGAAGGCTGTTTATCACAGGAAAAGAAATCAGCCCTCGACAACTTAACCTGTAGAATTTTTTTTTTTTGAAAAAATCCCTAAGCCCAGGGGTCACGATTTCATCAAAAATCTCACTTTCGGCCACTCACTCAAAAATGATGCCAAACGGTTGCAAATGCTCCCCTGAGAGGTTTGGCCGTCGAAACAGAAGGCTGTTTATCGCAAGAAAAGAAATCAGCCCTCGACAACTTAACCTGTAGAATTTTTCTTTTTGAAAAAATCCCTAAGCTCCGGTGTCACAATTTGATGAAAAATCTGACTTTCGGCCATTCACTCAGAAATGGTGCCAAACGGTTGCAAATGGTCCCCTGAGAGGTTTGGCGGTCGAAAAAGAAGGCTGTTTATCACAGGAAAAGAAATCAGCCCTCGACAACTTAACCTGTAGAATTTTTTTTTTTGAAAAAATCCCTAAACCCAGGGGTCACAATTTGATGATAAATCTGACTTTCGGCCATTCACTCAAAAATGGTGCCAAACGGTTGCAAATGGTCCCCTGAGAGGTTTGGCCGTCGAAACAGAAGGCTGTTTATCGCAAGAAAAGAAATCAGCCCTCGACAACTTAACCTGTAGAATTTTTCTTTTTGAAAAAATCCCTAAGCTCCGGTGTCACAATTTGATGAAAAATCTGACTTTCGGCCATTCACCCAGAAATGGTGCCAAACGGTTGCAAATGCTCCCCTGAGAGGTTTGGCGGTCGAAACAGAAGGCTGTTTATCACAGGAAAAGAAATCAGCCCTCAACAACTTAACCTGTAGAATTTTTTTTTTTTGAAAAAATCGCTAAGCCCCGGGCTCACAATTTGATGAAAAATCTGACTTTCGGCCACTCACTCAAAATTGGTGCCAAACGGTTGCAAATGGTCCCCTGAGAGGTTTGGCCGTCGAAACAGAATGCTTTATATCTCAGGAAAAGAAATCAGCCCTCGACAACTTAACCGGCAGAAAAATATTTTTTTGAAAAAATCCCTAAGCCCCGGTGTCACAATTTCAGCAAAAATCTGACTTTCGCCAATTCACTCAAAAATGGTGCGAAACGGTTGCCAATGCTCCCCTGAGGGGTTTGGCGTTCGAAACAGAATGCTTTATATCTCAGGAAAAGAAATCAGCCCTTGACAACTTAACCTGCAGAATTTTTTTTTTTCAAAAAATCCCTAAGCCCCGGTGTCACAATTTCATCAAAATTCTGACTTTCGGCAAATCACTCAAAAATGGTGCCAAATGGTTGTAAATGCTCCCCTTAGAGGTTTGGCGGTCGAAACAGAAGGCTTTTTATCACAGGAAAAGAAATCAGCCCTCAACAACGTATCCGGCAGAAAAAGTTTTTTTTGAAAAAATCCCTAAGCCACGGGGTCACAATTTCATCAAAATTCTGACTTTCGGTCATTCACTCAAAAGTGGTGCCAAACGGTTGCAAATGCTCCCCTGAGAGGTTTGGCGGTCGAAACAGAAGGCTTTTTATCACAGGAAAAGAAATCAGCCCTCGACAACTTAACCGGCAAAATAAAGGTAGAGGAAGATCTGATAGTAGACCCAATAAGAATACAAAAAAAATTTCTCGAATTTTATGAGGAACTATATAAGAAGGGGGAAGAGGATCCAACACAAATAGAAAGATATGTAAAGAGACATAAAGGGAAGACCATCACAGAGGAAGAAAGATTTCAACTAAACAAACCCATTAACATAGAAGAGGTCCAAAATGCTATAAAAAAAATGAAAATAGGGAAAGCTCCAGGCCCGGACGGTCTTTCGGCTAAATATTACAAAGTTCTAGGGAATCAACTACTACCGGTGCTCTGCGATACTATGAACAATATCTTAAGAGGAGGGAAAATACCTGAGTCGTGGAGGGAAGCTTTCATAACGTTAATTCCAAAGCCAGACACGGACAAAATGTGCATTAAAAACTATAGGCCAATATCCCTATTGAATAACGATTACAAAATATATGCCGACATCATGGCAAATAGATTAAAAAAGTGCCTGATAAATTTAATTCATAAAGTACAAGCAGGCTTCTTACCAAATAGATTCCTGAAAGATAATGTGAGACACACCATAAACCTAATTGAATATCTGGAAATTAATAACCACATACCAGCGGCCTTGATCTTCATAGATGCAGAAAAGGCGTTCGACAATGTTTCTTGGTCATTTTTATTAAAGACAATGGAAGAAGCGGGGATAGAGGGAGAATTTCTGAAAGGAATACAGGCAATATACTCAAATCAGTCCGCCAAACTGGTGATAAATAACAATCTTACAAATACATTCCAAATTGAAAAAGGAACCAGGCAAGGCTGCCCCCTCTCCCCGCTCTTATTCATTATTCTTATTCAACACCTGAGATTCGAGGGATCAAAATAGGATCAAAGGAGTTTAAACTAAAAGCTTACGCAGATGACCTGATGTTATCCTTAGAAGAGCCGCAAAGAAGTATCGAGAAGGCGCTGGAAATATTAGAAGAATATGGCAGACTAGCAGGATTTAAATTGAATAGATCAAAGACCAAAATATTAACAAAGAATTTGAGAAACGATATAAAAGATAAATTAGAGAGACAACACGGAATTAAAGTGACCAAAAAAATAAAATATTTAGGCATTTGGCTTACACCCAAAAATATAAACTTAATTGAAGATAACTATACAACGACCTGGAACAAAGTCAAAAAAGATCTGGATGTCTGGAGCAGAGTTAACCTTTCGTGGCTCGGCAGGATGGAGGCAATAAAAATGAATATTCTCCCCAAGATGTTGTTCCTTTTCCAAAATATTCCGGTTATTAGAGGGACTAAAATATTTAAGGACTGGCAGAAAGTTCTCTCCAGATTTATATGGCAGGGAAGAAGGCCAAGGATTAGATACAAACTACTCACGGATCGAAAGGAGAGAGGAGGGCTGGCGGTTCCCAACCTAAAACTGTATTATGAAGCTGCCTGCCTATGTTGGGTAAAAGATTGGATTACTCTGGAAAACACGGATTTATTGGAACTCGAGGGCGCAGATAACAGGTTTGGTTGGCATGCCTACCTTTGGTTAAGCAAAGGAAGAGCACATAAGGGTTTTTCGAGTCACATTATTAGAGGTCCTTTATATGAAGTTTGGGAAAGAAACAAAAAATTGTTAGAACCAAAAACACCCTGGTGGTTGTCCCCAACAGATATTCTATCATTTAAAAAAACAAACTTGGAAGAGCAAAGTCTGACATATGAAGATATACTGACAAGCTCTCATGAAAGTTGGAAACTAAGACCGTATGAGGAGCTGAAAGAAAAGCTGAAGGGTTGGTTACAGTACCATCAGATTAATGCAAGGTGGACGGAAGATAAGAAAGTAGGAATGAACGAAAAGAAATCAAAATTCCAAATTGAAATAATAGAAAGTAAATCTAAGCTATTATCCAAAATGTATAATATCTTATTGGAATGGGACACAAAAGATGTAGAAATTAAAGAAGTTATGGTAAAGTGGGCAAGAGATTTGGGACACAATATAGAATACAAGGAATGGTCGAAATTATGGAATGAGGGAATAAAATTCACAGCAAGCGCGGCAATCAGAGAGAACTTAGAAAAGATGATATACAGATGGTATTTAACTCCAGAAAAATTAAATAAGATGTATAAGACCGGTAACAAGGCCTGCTGGAAATGTAAAATAAACGAAGGAAATTTTATACATATGTGGTGGACATGCGAGGGAATAAAAAAATTCTGGAATCAGATATATGACGAACTAAAAAAAATATTTAGATACACATTTCCCAAAAAACCAGAGGCCTTTTTACTAGGGATGGTTGGAAAAGAAATACCGGAAAAAGATAAAACCCTGTTCCAATACGCAACAGCTGCGGCTAGAATATTAATTGCCCAAAATTGGAAAAATTCAACTTTACCAACGGTGAAAGATTGGCAATTGAAATTATACGATTTTATAGAATTGGCAAGAATGACGCAAAGAATTAGAAATCAAAAAAATACAAAGTTAAAAGAAGATTGGAACAAATTTATGGTATATATTGAAGGCAATTTTAGTAACTTACCAACTACAGTAGGCCTGACCTAAATCTTCCGATGTTACAAACTAAAACCAATACCAGCAGTAAGATGAAATTATTAAAAATAAAAACCCGAAATCAGGAGGGAAGGAGGTTGATGTTAGTAAACTGTTGTATGTGTTTTTTCCTTTCTTTTTTCTTTATTTTTCTATTTTCTATTTAATGTCTTTTTAATGTTTAATGTTTTTTTTTCTGAATTGGCTGTGTTTCTTTGGATGTGTATGTTGAAGAAAATACAATAAAAAGCATTTATTAAAAAAAAAATATCACAGGAAAGGAAATCAGGCCTCAACAACGTATCTGGCAGGAAAAGATTTTTTTGAAAAAATCCCTTAGCCCCGGGGTCACAATTTCATCAAAAATCTGACTATCGGCAAATCACTCAAAAATGGTGCCAAACGGTTGCAAATGCTCCCCTGAGAGGTTTGGCCGTCGAAACAGAATGCTTTATATCTCAGGAAAAGAAATCAGCCCTCGACAACTTAACCGGCAGAAAAATATTTTTTTGAAAAGGTCCCTAAGCCCCGGGGTCACAATTTCATGAAAAATCTGACTTTCGGCAATTCACTCAAAAATGGTGCCAAACGGTTGCAAAAGCTTCACTGAGAGGTTTGGGGTTCGAAACAGAAGGCCTTTTATCAGAGGAGAAGAAATCAGCCCTCGACAACTTAACCCGCAGAAAAAGATTTTTTTGAAGAAATCCCTAAGCCCCGGGGTCACGATTTCATAAAAAGCTGACTTTCGGCAATTCACTCAAAAATGGTGCCAGACGGTTGCAAATGCTCCCCTGAGAGGTTTGGGGTTCGAAACAGAAGGCTGTTTATCACAGGAAAAGAAATCAGCCCTCGACAACTTAACCAGCAGAAAAAGATTTTTTTGAAAACATCCCTAAGCCCGGGGTCATGATTTGATCAAAAATCTGACTTTCGTCCACTCACTCAAAAATGGTGCCAAACGGTCTTTTCAAAAAAAATCTTTTTCTGCCTGTTAGGTGTTTGAGAGCTGATTTCTTGTCCTGCGATAAAAAGCCTTCTGTTTCGATCGTCAAATCTCTCAGGGGAGCATTTGCAACCGTCTGGCACCATTTTTGAGTGAATTGGCGAAAGTCAGAATTTTCATGAAATTGTGACCCCGGGAATTAGGGATCTTTTCAAAAAGATCTTTTTCTGCCGGTTAAGTTGTTTAGGGCTGATTTCTTGTCCTGCGATAAAAAGCATTCTGTTTCGATCGCCAAATCTCTCAGGCGAGGATTTGCAACCGTTTGGCACCATTTTTGAGTGAATTGCCGAAAGTCAGCTTTTTATGAAATTGTGACCCCGGGGCTTAGGGATTTTTTCCAGAAAATATTTTTCTGCCGGTTAAGTTGTTGAGGGCTGATTTCTTGTCCTCTGAGAAAAAGCCTTCTGTTTCAATCACCAAACCTTTCAGGGGAGCATTTGCAACCGTTTGGCACCATTTTTGAGCGAATTGCCGAAAGTCAGATTTTTTATGAAATTGTGACCCCGGGAATTAGGGATCTTTTCAAAAAAATCTTTTTCTGCCAGTTTAGTTGTTGAGGGCTGATTTCTTCTCCTCTGATAAAAGGCCTTCTGTTTCGAACCCCAAACCTCTCAGGGGAGCATTTGCAACCGTCTGGCACCATTTTTGAGTGAATTGCCGAAAGTCAGCTTTTTATGAAATCGTGACCCCGGGGCTTAGGGATTTCTTCAAAAAAATCTTTTTCTGCGGCACCATTTTTGAGTGAATTGCCGAAAGTCAGCTTTTTATGAAATTGTGACCCCGGGGCTTAGGGATTTTTTCCAGAAAATATTTTTCTGCCGGTTAAGTTGTTGAGGGCTGATTTCTTGTCCTGTGAGAAAAAGCCTTCTGTTTCAACCGCCAAATCTCTCAGGCAAGCATTTGCAACCGTTTGGCACCATTTTTGAGTAAATTGCCGAAAGTCAGATTTTTTATGAAATTGTGACCCCGGGGCTTAGGGATTTTTTCAAAAAAATATTTTTCTGCCGGTTAAGTTGTTGAGGGCTGATTTCTTGTCCTCTGAGAAAAAGCCTTCTGTTTCAATCACCAAACCTTTCAGTGGAGCTTTTGCAACCGTTTGGCACCATTTTTGAGTGAATGGCCGAAAGTCAGATTTTTTATGAAATTGTGACCCTGGGAATTAGGGATCTTTTCAAAAAAATCTTTTTCTGCCGGTTTAGTTGTCGACGGCTGATTTCTTCTCCTCTGATAAAAGGCCTTCTGTTTCGAACCCCAAACCTCTCAGTGGAGCTTTTGCAACCGTTTGGCACCATTTTTGAGTGAATTGCCGAAATTCAGCTTTTTATGAAATTGTGACCTTAGGGATTTTTTCAAAAATATCTTTTTCTGCCGGTTAAGTTGTCGAGGACTGATTTCTTGTCCTGCGATAAAAATCCTTCTGTTTCGATTGCCAAACCTTTCAGGGGAGCATTACAACCGTCTGGCACCATTTTTGAGTGAATTGGAGAACATCTGATTTTTTATGAAATTGTGACCCCGGGGCTTAGGGATTTCTTCAAAAAAATATTTTTCTGTCGGTTAAGTTGTCGAGGCCTGATTTCTTGTCCTGTGAGAAAAAGCCTTCTTTGTCAACCGCCAAATTTCTCAGGCGAGCATTTGCAACCGTTTGGCACCATTTTTGAGTGAATTGCCGACATTAAGCTTTTTATGAAATTGTGACCTTAGGGATTTCTTTAAAAAAATATTTTTCTGCCGGTTTAGTTGTCGAGGCCTGATTTCTTGTCCTGTGAGAAAAAGCCTTCTTTTTCAACCGCCAAATTTATCAGGCGAGCATTTGCAACCGTTTGGCACCATTTTTGAGTGAATTGCCGACATTAAGCTTTTTATGAAATTGTGACCTTAGGGATTTCTTTAAAAAAATATTTTTCTGCCGGTTTAGTTGTTGAGGACTGATTTCTTGTCCTGCGATAAAAAGCCTTCTGTTTCGATCGCCAAACCTTTCAGGGGAGCATTTGCAACCGTCTGGCACCATTTTTGAGTGAATTGGAGAACATCAGATTTTTTATGAAATTGAGACCCCGGGGCTTAGGGGTCTTTTCAAAAAAATCCTTTTCTGCATGTTAAGTTGTTGAGGGCTGATTTCTTGTCCTGCGATAAAAAGCCTTCTGTTTCGATCGCCAAACCTTTCAGGGGAGCATTTGCAACCGTCTGGCACCATTTTTGAGTGAATTGGAGAACATCAGATTTTTTATGAAATTGAGACCCCGGGGCTTAGGGGTCTTTTCAAAAAAATCCTTTTCTGCATGTTAAGTTGTTGAGGGCTGATTTCTTATCCTGCGATAAAAAGCCTTCTATTTCGACTGCCAAACCTCTCTGGACTGAGAGGGATCTTGGTTGGAGGAGCCAGATCTTGAAATAAAGGTATTCTGGCTAAAGCCTAAAGGATGTCTGAACTGGTAAAACAAAGTGGCAGTGTCTGGGATATTTTTTTGCTGACCTGAGTACTATGGATGGTCAAATCTGTCACATTTGGTTTCTTTCAGTTTCTCCTGTTTCCAGTCTCCATACATTAGCTCATGAATTCTTTTTAAAAAGTCCTTATTGGGGGGGAAAAAATGAAGCCTCAAAATTCTAGGTTAAATTTATCCACATATACACCATTTCCATGCAAAAGAAACAATTTTGCAAGCCGTATTCACTAATATTGTGCATTATAATTATATTATAATATTTACATTATAATATTGTTTTATCATGATTATATGCCTTTTAATGCAAATTTGTACCTAATGTGTGCATTGTACACATCATGTGACTGGAGGACTTTATTGCAAAATGGGGAGAAATGCCAATTTTGAAGGACAACCGTGTTCCAGTTCACACAGTCTTTCACGAAGTGTGGTTTAGGTAGATTTGCCATTAAATGTGAACTGAACTGAACTTCTTCCCTGGGGTAAATCTGTCTGTTCATTTAAGATGTATAAGTTCAAACAAACAAACAAAATTCGGGAGCATGGGGGACTGACCTTGGCCCTTATTTTTGTGGCAATTTTTGGGCGGCGGGGGGGGGGAGAGCAAGACAAACGCACACAAAATGTCCAAAACTTTCCCCCTCTGGTTGCCTAGCAACTGTAGCCCTTCTTGTGCTTGATGGATTCACCCACTGATTTGAAAATTACTGTTTTTCCTCCCTTTTCTCCTACTACCAGCTTTGTATGTACCGTATTTTTCTGTGTATAAGACTAGGTTTCCCCCCCTAAAAAATAATGTCAAAAATTTGGGGGCGTCTTATACACCTCCCCCCATTTTCTTAAATCGGAGTCTTATACGTTGGGGCATCTTATAGACAGAAAAATACAGTATTTGCACATTACAGTCGTACCTTGATTTGCGGCCTGGATCCGTTCCAGAGCCCCAGCCGCTAGCCGGAAAGGATGCAGGGCAAAGCGCTGTGTTTGCGCACGCGCGAAGCGTGCTTTAGCGCTTCTGCACATGCGCGAGCAGCAAACCCAGAAGTAACTCATTCCAGTACTTCTGGGTTTGCTGTGGACGTTTGCCGGAATCGACGCTAGACAAGGCGGATGTTCGCGGAGGTATTACTGTACTGTATAAGCAGTGCTGAAGGAAACTTATCTGTGGAAGCTGAGACTTCAGTTGCCAACTAGAAGCCCAGCTCCTCAGGCTAAAGTGTGGCTGCACATGGAAAAGTCAAGTAAGTGATGCTGGAGGTGCCGTTTAAGACTCGGTAAAAGGATGGCTGTCCCTGAATCAACTCCTGAGCTCTGCTTTTGTGGAGTCTGCTGTCTGAGCTATGGACAGGGTTCTCCACTCAAGCCATGCCTTGCCTCTGTTCTGCTGAAGCAATCACTCAAAACAGAACAGGGACAATACCCTCCACAGCACCTGAGGGCAGGCCGGCCACTCCAGCAAGCAACACCCTGCTGCTTCTCTACACTGGGCACCTTATTCTGCCTAATACTCAGAGATGTACCTAGGCATCCTTGGCAGGAGCTGTATTAGCACCCCACCCATCCCTTGTGCTCTTGACAGGGAGATGTTCACTGGTCCCGGCTTCTCCACTGGGGAGAGCCTCCTGTGCAGCTAGACAGAAGTGGGTGTTAGAATTCCTGCTCCATGATTGCAGTCATGGGATTGTTGTTTTGACTCCACAGAGTGGGAAGTGACGGAGACAGGATGTTTGTGTTACTGTGTTCCGTGAGGTGGGACTATTGTCCTTTGTTCTTTCTCTCTGCTGTCTGATGCTAGAGAGAGAGAGAGCCATGTTTCAGTGCTCTCTGTGTGTTTATATGTAAATAAAGTAGATTAGCCAAAATGCTGAGTTCTGTTACACAAACTGCGAAGACCCTGTGGATCCCTAAGTGTGCCGATGTCTGTTGGCATCGGTCGCTGTGATGTTTGGGCAGAAGAAAGCTTTTGAAAGTCCCAAACAATCGACCAGGAGGGAGGGAACATGCCAGTCGGGTATGTGTCTCTGCCAGGGTCCTACTCGAGAGTAGGACGAGCTCCTGACAGTGGGGTGGGGACAAAAGGAAGAAGTAGGAAATGGGAAAAGCGAAGAAGATGGGGAAATTGCTTCCCTGGGAATCCAGAACATGCTATTGACTTTTGTTTTGTCAGCCTGGCAGGTGACTAGCTTCTAGCTAGTGTGTTTCTGAAATGGAGTTCTTCGCATTAGGAATATATTTCCCATTAGGCGCTCCACGGGCAGATCTATCATTCATTTATCAGTGATAGGGCCTCTGAGTGCAGTGTCTTGGAAACATTTTGTTTGAAATACGTATCTTTTTCCCCTTCCCCTCTCAGCCAGGCTGTTTAATTTAGCGAACAAAGCTGTCACAGAGAAAGGGAGAGAATGAGGGAGAGAGGAATCTGCCGTCTCCCCAAGACACCCCAGGCAACGGCTCCGTGTGCAGCTAAACAAATAAATAAATAAAATATGCCCATGGTGTGCAGCTGCAAAGAATTACACAAGAAGCCTGTTATCAGGGTATCATTTTTTTTAGTGCCCACACAACAAAGTGAGGTACCTCAGACCTGACACACCTGGGGGTGGGGTGGGGTGACAAATGATAGTATAACACCCCCCCCGGAAATTATACAAAAGTATTTGAAGCCCCTTTGTTTTCTGAGATGATGCTTCCCCTGAGGGATAACACTGCCTTTGAATTACTGTGCGCCTTCGGTCTGCTTGCCTGGAATATTGAAAAGGGTATGTTTGCACCATCCAAGAGAGTTGCTCGAGCTTATCTGGTTAGCAGCTTGTGCTGTCTCCACCTAATACCGTGATCTGTATCACTTAGTGCTGAAATTAATTGATCATCTACTTATGTATTAAAAGGCATTCCGATCCCACTGTCCTATCAGAATAGGTGTTGGAAGCAGCTAACCATTCAACAAACAAATTGTTAACAGCCACAAACACTTCAGCACCATATACTGTACCTACAGACAATCTGATTTGCTGAAAGGCAATCAAGAGACTGAGTGTGTTCCACACCTAGGTTGCAACCACCAAAAGGGCCTTTTTTTGTGGGACTAAGTATGGAATTAGCCATATGTATGGGAGGAAGCAGTTCTTAAGGTATCCTGGTTCCAGCCTCTTTAATAATAATAATAATAATAATAATAATAATAATAATAATAATAATAATAATAATTCCAGTTGCAGATAGGTAGCCGTGTTGGTCTGCCATAGTCAAAACAAAAAAATTCTTCAGAAGTGTGCATGCACACAAAAGCTCATACCAAGAACTAACTTAGTTGGTCTTTAAGGTGCTACTGGAAGGATTTTTTTTGTAATAATAATAATAATAATAATAATAATAATAATAATAATAATAATTCTTATTTATTTATACCCCTCCCATCTGGCTGAGTTTCCCCAGCCACTCTGGGCGGCTCCCAATTGAGTGTTAAAAACAATACAGCATTAAATATTAAAAACGTCCTTAAACAGGGCTGCCTTCTTTTAAAAATAGGATAGCTGCTTATTTCCTTGACATCTGATGGGAGCGCATTGCACAGGGCGGGCGCCACTACCGAGAAGGCCCTCTGCCTGGTTCCCTGTAACCTTACTTCTCGCAATGAGGGAACCACCAGAAGGCCCTCGGCGTTGGATCTCAGTGTCCGGGCTGAACGATGGGGGTGGAGATGCTTCTTCAGGTATACAGGCTGAGGCCATTTAGGGCTTTAAAGGTCAGCACCAGTACTTTGAATTGTGTTCGGAAACATACTGGGAGCCAATGCAGATCTCTCAGGACTGGTGTTATGTGGTCCTGGCAGCCACTCCCAGTCACCAGTCTAGCTGCCGCATTCTGGATTAATTGCAGTTTCCTGGTCACCTTCAAAGGTAGCACCACATAGAGCGCATTGCAGTAGTCCAAGTGGGAGATAACTAGAGCATGCACCACTCTGGCGAGACAGTCCACGGGCAGGTAGGGTCTCAGTCTGTGTACCAGATGGAGCTGGTAGACAGCTGCCCTGGACACAGAATTAACCTGCGCCTCCATGGACAGCTCTGAGTCCAAAATGACTCCCAGGCTGCACACCTGGTCCTTCAGGGGCACAGTTACCCCATTCAGGACCAGGGAGTCCCACTCGCCTGTCCCCTGTCCCCCTAAAACAGTACTTCTGTCTTGTCAGGATTCAACCTCAATCTGTTAGCCGCCATTCATCCTCCAACCGCCCCCAGGCACTCACACAGGACATTCACTGGTTCTGATTTAAAAGAGAGATAGAGCTGGCTTTAGGCACAGAGAAAGGCTGTTTCATTTTCCCAGGCTGATGTATGTTCCCGTGCCCTGATTGTCTTTGCTGTGATTGTGGGCTATATTTTAGGGGCTCTCCAGATTCCCATTTAATTGCACCTTTATAATGATTCGGGCTCACAATGCTGTCAGGGCAGTCATGCACAATCCTGATTTCAATACTGCCAGTTCCCGCAAAAGTTCTGGGGCAGTCACACGGCTTCATTTTTAAATCAGTGCATATCCTGTAACTTCCTGCTGAAACATTCTAACTTTTTTTATTGCCGTATACATTCTGATTTACATTTGTCTCATTTTTATTGCACTACAGGCCAGCAATGATGCGGCCGCCTTGGGCAAGAATCACAGAACAGCCAATAAAAGCAGGATAAATCCACCACTAATATACTCTTCCTGGCTCAAGAGCATTTTGCACAATGCACCTGCAATAAATCACTAGCTTGGAGAGGCCCTTACTGCTTTATTGTGTTTTAATAGTTACTGCAAACTATCCTAGAGCTTGGTCACGTGATTCTGCGGCAGGCTCTCAAAGGGCAGGTCCCTTGAGTGACCGGTTGTGTTCCTACACGTGAGCACACTCTCTTGTTCTGTAACACAGCATTCCCTCCAGGTGGTTCATATCTAGGTGTCTAGATAGTTGAGTAACTTTTTTGGTTTTCTCCCTGCAACAGGAATGGAAGGTTCAGGCATAGCCGAAGAGGCAGCACTACAACCTCAAACAGTAAACGTTTTAACTTAAGGATCCTAATTCATCACTGATAGCCAGCCCAGGCTTGTTATTCTGGCCACTGAACGGCCATCTATTTTGTGTCCTGCTGTCATTTATACTACTCAAGTTGATGCTGTGTAGTAGTTCATCAGACGCTTGAAAATATTAATTGCTGCGTCCTCTGGCAAGGACTGCAGTTCAGCTACATGTTCTGCCTGATTATGAAGGAACTGCAGTACTGTTTTACGTTTTTCCTGCTACATACTTTGGCTTGTTGTGTTTCAGAAGTGAGTTGATTAAACAAGTAAAAAAACATTTTTTCTACATACGCCATTGGCTTATCACCTTTGGTTCCCATTGCTAAGTACTCTTACTATTATGCTTAGGGTCTGCATATTTGGGAAACTGCTGAGGATCTACACCAGGAGTGGCCAACTCCCGAGGGACTGCAATGTGCTTTCAGAATTAAAATCCGGCAGTGATCTACCACCCTTTTTAGGGGTTCAGGTCAAAGTTGTTGAGCTTTCATTTAGGGAGGGGAAATGCCTCGTTTTGTGCCCATTTTGTTGGGGTTCCACTTTGGGGGGAACTTTTAAGGGAGAAGGGCTGTGGAAGCATTTGGCTTCCACCAAAACAGCGCTGTGGAAGCATTTTGCATCACAGCAAAAGCTCTGTCTTCTGTTACAGAGATCAGGAGAAAATCCAGGCAGGGGAGACGGGGCAAGGCCGGGTGCTCTTAAGCAAAAGCAAAAGGAAATGAGCCCGTGATTGACAGCAATCAACTGCAACCTTCCGGCCGATCCCAAATGACCTGTTGGACATCCCTGATCTACACTATCAGGGGGCTCACTGCCAAGAGTTCTGTAGATCTCTGCTGCTTCTTCACTGTTGCAACTACTTGCTTACTCGACCTCTGTAGGGTTCCAGCCTCATATAACTCTAGCATGTTTGAATCCAATTAGTGCACGAAGGGGTTAAAACCACAGACTAAGCTGTCCTGCCAGGCTTAGCGTATGTCATCACTTCCCACCTTGAGAGGAAGTGGGTCACCAAGGCGTTTCTATCTCTCACTATCCATGTGGATTTCAGTAGGTAAGGAGCTCTGTAAGAGAAGGAAAATGGAGTCTGAAACTAGAGTTTTTCTCTATACCAGTAGTTTAGAAACTTTTACATTTTATAGCTAAGCAACGTTTTCACTCTCTGTGCATCTTTCATGGCTGCTGACCTTTGAAGAGTTTTGTAAGTAGACCATTTTACGACTTAGACAAAGTGTGGTCTGTCTCTATGCTAGGGAAATGGGATAGCTTGGGGATATTTTGGGACTTAGACGAAGGGCACATTTTAAAGGTTTTACAAGCCTTTATTTCCATGCTTAGCTTTGCTGCATGTTTTGTGATGTTAAATCTGTGCTGGGGTTCTCTCACCAAAGAGTACACGCCCCAGACTTGTATCTTGGCTTCCAGGATTCCAGCACGACCACCTCTTGGCAGGGGCGCCGACTTATAAAAAATATTGGGGGGGCCCATACCGGGGTCCATACTGGCGGCAGGATGGCAGTGGTGCTTTTGCATGCAAGAACCAGCCTGCCCTCCCCAGGCTTCGCGCTGGGAGGCGGCCACCCCCTCCTACCAACGTCACCTTAGCTGAACCCAGAAAAAAGCCCCGCTCCGGCGGCGGGAACTCCCGTCCCCTCCATTCTCCCCTCACCCTGGTCCCTCGCTGGCGACGAATACGCCGTTCCTCGGCCCCGCGGCTCCATTCCTTTCTAAAGTCCCCCCGCTGGGGGTCTTCCTCTGACTGACCGACCTGCCCGCCCCTTCTCAGGAGCTCCCGGTCACTTTGGGAGGCGCGCGCCGAAGTCCCCTGCGCGGTTTTTGGCAAGGTGCCTAATAATTTTCTTAAATTATTGGGGGGGCTTAGCCCCCCAAACGAATTTTTGAGGGGGCTCGGGCCCCCTCAGGCCCCATGGAGTCGGCGCCTATGCCTCTTGGTCTGGACCAGTCAACATTGGTTGAGGAAAAGGCAGTGGAGAAGCTGGTGGTAGCAATGCTGAGAAGAGAATGAGAATTAAATGGTGATCATGCCAGTGAAGAGGTAGATTCAACAAGGGAGTGGGGACCAGGGGAGGGGACTTGCCTAAGGACCCTCCAAAATTTGCAGTCTGAGCTACAGAGTTAGAGTCACAGAGCTACAATTTACAGACTTCCCTGTGAAGAGCAATTGATAGTTAAACCACTTTGGGAATGACCGCTCCCCACATTAAATGGGGGGCGCCCTTTGCGTGGTCGCGCGCAGCCCCCTGGACCCTATGCGGCACCATTAGCACAGGCTCGGCTTCGCCTTCCCCAGGTGGGATGCCTGGAGGTCTCCACCTACCTCAGCCTGTTGCCCAATCCCGCCTGGGGAGGCGTTGCCAAGGTGATCAGGCCAGGTAGGGGGAGGGACCACCCTGCCCACACAATAGGGGGAGGCTCTTACCTGAGAATTGTCAGTTGGCTCCAGAGCAGAACAGAATAGGTGTCTCTGATCAACTCTCGGCACCCTTAACAAACTACAACTCCCAGAATTCAGTCGGGACTGTTTAGAGGGGTATCATAGCGCTCTGAATGTATGGGATGGATGTAATGTGTCTTTTATCATCCGGCAGACACGAAATAAATATATTCCTTACTGGAATATTTTCGGAGATTAAAAGAGTAATGACCCCACACCGCTAAGCAGTGCTGAAAATGTTCTCCTCTTTTAAACAGCAAATATGTTGATTGCCATGTTGAAAGACTGCTTAATGATGTCAATTTCCAACTCAGCTACATTAAATTTCCTTCTCCAGCAATCTGTCATGCCTTATGTCCTAGTTATGCTGCAGCTCTGTGTCTCAAGGGGAAAGGATAACCTTTGTGCCATCACCATCTTTACACAGCTGGAACTACCACTCTGTGCCCACCAGGATTCTCAAACAGATGTCCACACCAATGTCAACACTCCACGCGTTAGATCCAAACAAGCAGATGGGTTATTTAATTGCAATGCTGGAAAGCAAAATACAGTGTTTTATTGCAATAGCCAGATTCACTACACATTAAGTGCCCCCACACCCAATGGAAATGGCCCAGCTTGGTCTGGATAGTTGTAAGATGATCAGGGGTTTAGCTAAACATGGGGAGACAATCTTGGGTGTCCAAAAGACCTTGTATACCTGTCTTCTGAATTGCTCATTGCTCTTTGGCCCACCAGATTAGTATTGCCTGCTTCCTGTTCCTCTCTCTTTCCCTCTTTTGTTTGAACCATGTACCGGTAACTAATCACACGCACAAGGCTGGAGCTTGCTACCCCAGATTCTGTGTTTGAATATCCTTTTTGTATTTTGTACTGAAGTGGCTTTTGCCTGTGTTGTTTCTGCTGCCTGAGTGAGACCTGTGATTACTGTAAGTGGAGCATTCAAATTTTGTGAAGTTTGTGGTCTTTCAGAGAGAGGCAGAGGCAAGGGGAGCACATTGTAAGCACTTAATTCTGGGACATCTACAGATCTAACAACCTATATTTCCCCCGCATTGCAAATACTGCATAGGCCTGTGTTTTAAACTTTACTGGGGGCTGTTTTGGCTAAAGACGCGAGTCAAGGCCCACACAGTTTTTCTTTAGTTCAGGCAGTCAGCCATTTGTTTTTTTTCTTTGTAGTTCCCCACACATGTGGGACTTCAGGATTAATTGGTATTCACCGGTTATTTCCCAACAATTTAGTCCCCAGAATAGTTAGTGTAGGAGCCAGGAAGTACCTAGCTCAAACTTTGCCTGAGGCTGCTTACACACACCATACATTTGAAGGACTTCCCCATAGAATCATAGGGACTGTATTTGGTTAAGGATTTTGGAAACTGTGGCTTGGGCAGGGCGCATGTGCTTTCAGTGTATGCTGTGTACACAGCCTTAGCTATCCCAGCACCAGCCGCCAGCCACACAGCAATCTCTTCCTACATGCATGAAAATACAGTGGTACCTCGCAAGACGAATGCCTCAAAAGACAAAAAACTCGCTAGACGAAAGGTTTTTCCGTTTTCGATTTGCCTCGCAAGACGAATTTCCCTATGGGCTTGCTTCGCAAGACGAAAACATCTCGCGACTTTGTTTCCTTTGTCTAAAAACAAAGACATGTTTTGTTTATAAAGTTAATTTATTTTCCCTTCAATTTTTGAACTGCTCTTTACAGTATGTGTGACTTTAAAGAGCAGTTAATAAACTGTTGTTGTACCAAATTTGGCTTTGTTTGGACTTTTTTTGACCATAGGAACGCATTAATTGATTTTCAATGCATTCCTATGGGATTTCGTGATTCGCAAGACGAAAAATTCGCTAGACGACAAAACTTGCGGAACGAATTAATTTCGTCTTGCGGGGCACCACTGTACATATTTATACAACAGACACAGGGACATGGGTGGCGCTGTGGGTTAAACCACAGACTTGCCAATCAGAAGGTCGGCGGTTCGAATCCCCGCGACAGGGTGAGCTCCTGTTGCTCGGTCCCTGCTCTTGCCAACCTAGCAGTTCGAAAGCACGTCAAAGTGCAAGTAGATAAATAGGTACCGCTCCAGTGGGAAGTTAAACGGCGTTTCCGTGTGCTGCTCTGGTTTGCCAGAAGCGGCTTAGTCATGCTGGCCACATGACCTGGAAGCTGTACGCCGGCTCCCTCGGCCAATAAAGCGAGATGAGCGCCGCAACCCCAGAGTCGGTCATGACTGGACCTAATGGTCAGGGGTCCCTTTACCTTTACTTTACAACAGACACACTCTCTCACACACACCAAACATACAAAAAAATTCCTCTAAAGCAGGGTTTCCCAAACTTGGGTCTCCAGCAGTTTTTGGACTACAACTTCCACCATCTCTATCTAGCATCCCTATGTAGTCGAGGATGATGGGAATTGTAGTCCAAAAACAGTTGGAGACCCAAGTTTGGGAAACCTTGTCCTAAATAAAGAGGAGTCAGAGGGATGTTTTATCTCTGATCTTTGCACTAAGCATCACAGAACTAAGATCATAGAGCTGCAGAACTGGAAGGGACCTTGAGCATCATTTAGTCCAACCCCCTGCAATACAGGAATATGCAGGTGTCCCATAAGGGGGTCAAACCTGCAACCTTGGTGTTATCGGCACCATGCTCTAACCAAATGAGAAAGCCCATGCCTCCTTCTTAAGAGTAAAAGGCAGCATTTCTGCCCACCTCAACAGTGGGGTGAGCTGAAATAACATCTTTTTCTGTTGAGTTGGCAGAAGGCCTAACTCTGGTCTAAGAGTGCAGAGCAGAGAGGCCTTTGCTGCCTTTGCCTTTCGAAGAGGGCTTGTCTTTGGTTTTATGCTGCAGTGGTTAAATCAGAAACCAAAGATCCCTTTAACTGTCCTGTGCTTGGCATCATTTGGCAGGTGGGTGTGATTAACTTAAAATGGCCTTGCAGGCCCTGGGGAGGCTAATTAGGCTTATGGGCCACAGGTTCCCAAGCACTGGCAAACCATTTTTATTTTCAGCACAAATTCTTTAGATTAACGCTGAGACTCGAAACCTGCAAGAAACAACTCCTTTATGGTAAGATGGAAGTTAGCTGATGTTTCCTTTCATGTAAGAGAGTGGCTTGAGTATATCTCTTAACCTCCTTTATCTTTGAAAATACACAGAATTTCAGCAAATCGTTTCTTTCATTGTACTTAGCTCTGCAGGGATCATTAATAATGTACAGCAACGCTTCTCCTCTTTTGAATCTGTGACCTTATTACAATGCTGTGGAAGTTAAAAATTGGGAGAAAACAGTAATGACCTTCAACGAACTATCTTAAGAGAGAATCAAAATTGGCTGTTGGTATGTTCAGGCAGAGCATGCCCTCTTTATATACGATTACGTAGGCCTGTTCAGTGGGCTAACAGCAAAGGCAAAAGCTACATAATCTGCTTTACAAATAGTTTGAAGATGCCATTTTAGATTCAGCATCATTATTTTGTTGCTTATCAAGGCTGAAGAATTCTCACTATCTTATCTGCCTTTCCCCCTGTTTTGATGAAAATATTTGCAGACAAATATTTCCTGGATGCTTACACAGCCCCTGCATACAATTGCACCCCCCTCAATTATTTGCATGGTGGTTTGCAAACAATAGCAACCACCAAGGTATGATAGGCCTCTGCCCCAGGGGACTTACAAATCATAATGGAACAACACCCCATTAAATTCTCTCCCTCCACCCTCATCCTAGCCAACAGATTTGTCAGAAAATTTAATAGCAAATTATGTAAATAAAGGTAATTTATCTGCGTAATTATATTAGTTGCTATTCCCATTGTGGTAAAAATTCCTGCATAATCACTGATGGAAAAAAAGATAGCAAATAATTTGTCTTGGGTATGTTGCGGAACAGTTGCCTCAGATACCGCGTCCTGCGGTTTCATATGGAGCTAAATGGTGGTAGCTAAACTGAATTTAGCTGGCTATGTAAATTACCTAAGTCTTCTCCTATGTGTAAAATGCAATGCTAGGACTTGGCCTGGCTGTGAGATACGTGTTGGCTCAGAAGTGGTCAGACAACAAAAAAAGACCTTGTAGCATCAGATGATTCTTGTATCCCCAAAATACTGTTGTTACATTAAACTGCTTTAGCGATAGAACTGAATACTGTACTCATAAATATTAATATTTTACCTTTAAATAAATCCCTTAAGAAGGACTTGAACCTGGCTTCCGGCTTACAAAGAATTTAATGGATCAGTCGCCATCACGTAATCCTTCATGAGGTCAAATGCTTTTTTGGCACCTATCAGATAGGATTGACATTTGAGGGTTGAGTTATAAAGCTTGGATAATGGAGGCATATAATGGGAAAACTGACAGACCTTTAACTATAGCTGGGTGAATAGCACTGCGGTCTTACAGGGAGAGACAGAATATCCCACAACCCCCCCCCCAGGCCAAACTAGATAATATGGCAGCATATAAAGTAATAAATGGCAAATCACTGAAGCAAAAGTCCATTTTTTCCCTAAAATGGAGTGTAACAAATCCTCAGCCTGTGGTCGAAAGACTAAGATTTCCAAAATTTCTGGTGAAAATTGATTGCAGCAGAAGTATGTTTTTGATTGTTAGTACAATACACTTGGGTTGTCACAGGAAAGTATTACTTGGTTAGTCTGGAAGCTCTGGATGTCTCAGAAATGATAAGCTGCTTTCATGGGCCGTCTTTCTATTAGAGCCAAGGTAGCTTTTTTAAAAAGAAGAAAACACCTTCTCAGGTTGAGAAGGCAGAGGATATTGCCTGCTTCTGATTGGATTTTGTGAGTACTGTCAACCCTCACCGAATCCATCGTGATTTATGACTCTTTCAACCCCTGCACAGAGGAGGGCTTAAATCAGGAAGCGATTTGAGAGCCTGTGAGCTAAAGTGAAATAAATATTTGGGGTGGAGGAGACTGAACGAATCCAGATGATTCCAGAACAGGATGGGCAATATGCGTGTATGTACTTGTAAAAAAACAACAACCAAGCAACCCACTGTTGTGGTAATTTTGAGACTTGATTCTTGAAGGGATCTATGTTCCTCAAAGAACAGAGCAATATGTAGCCACACTGTCATGTGGTAACTTCCACCATTATATATTCATGTGACTTGAAAATCACTTGGGTGGTTGGTGCTGGTTACAAAGCAATTGCTGTGGTGCATGAGAGAGGGACTAGAAAGTTAAAAGAATGGCTATTACTGTTGGAGTATCACTGATAGTGCACTTTCTTTTTTTAAAGAAAGTACTCTTTTCTTCTGTGCCCGTTGAGAGCCAGTGTGGTGTGTGGCGTTACAGTGGCTATGACCAAATAAATAAGTTTTACTGGTTATTTAGGCAGATGATACTACTCTGTGATGCTTATGGGTCCAGCACTATTACCATTGATGTGGTTTCATGTGGCGATGGTAGCATTGCTGTGTGGTGGTTTGTTTTCTTCTTTTTCTGGATATGGTGCTTGGCTTCACTCTTTTTATTACTGATCTGTTAGCCACCTTAAATCTTCTCAGAAAATAAGGAGGGCAGTTTAAAAAAAATGACAAAATTTTTAAAAAAGGCCTTTTGGTATAATCAGTGTTCATTTTTAATAAAATTGCCTATGTTTTTGAGGATGGGTTATTAATTTATTGGCTTTGGAGTCGCCTATTATACTATACTACTACTACAATTTGACTTGAAATGTTCTTAATGATAACCAGCTATATTCTGTTCATGTCCTAAAATTGGAAGTACAGTGGTACCCCGCAAGACGAACGCCTCGCAAGACGGAAAACCCGCTAGACGAAAGGGTTTTCCGTTTTGGAGGCGCTTCGCAAAACGAATTTCCCTATGGGCTTGCCTCGCAAGACGACAGCCCATAGGGAAATCTCCGGGACAGCGGGGAAGCGCAGCGCGTCTTCCCCACTGTCCTCGGACCTCCTCCCGCCGCGCGGCATCGGAACGAAGCTCCGATGCCGGGCCGGGGGGGGGAAGCCTCCTCCCCCCCGCGCGGCATCGGAACGAAGCTCCGATGCCAGGCGGGGGGGGGGGAAAGCCTCCTCCCCCCCCGCGCGGCATCGGAACGAAGCTCCGATGCCGGGCGGGGGTGAACGCCTCCTCCCCCCCCCGCGCGGCATCGGAACGAAGCTCCGATGCCGGGCGGGGGGGGAAGCCTCCTCCCCCCCGCGCGGCATCGGAATTAAGCTCCGATGCCGGGCGGGGGGGAACGCCTCCTCCCGGCGCGCGGCATCGGAACGAAGCTCCGATGCCGGGCGGGGGGGGGAAAGCCTCCTCCCCCCGCGCGGCATCAGAACGAAGCTCCGATGCCGGGCGGGGGGGAACGCCTCCTCCCCCCCTGCGCGGCATCGGAACGAAGCTCCGATGCCGGGCGGGGGGGGAACGCCTCCTCCCGGCGCGCGGCATCGGAACGAAGCTCCGATGCCGGGCAGGGGGGACGCCTCCTCCCGGCGCGCGGCATCGGAACGAAGCTCCGATGCCGGGCAGGGGGGGACGCCCCCCCCGCCGCGCGGCATCGGATGGCTTTCCTGAAGACTTGGGGTTGGAGGAGGGTTTTCCTTCCCACCGCCAACATTCAGAATGCTGTTCTGAATGTTGGCGGCGGGGAGGAAAAACCCTCCTCCCACGCAAGCCCCGGGAACAGAGGGAAAGCGCTGCGCGCCTTCCCCTCTGTTCCCGTACCTGTCCTGAAGGCTTGCGGTGCGGAGAAAAGCCCTTCTCCGCACTGCCAGCCTGGCAAGCGGTTTCCCTAGGAACGCATTAATTGATTTTCAATGCATTCCTATGGGAAACCGTGCATCGCAAGACGAAAAAACCGCAAGACGAAGAGACTTGCGGAACGAATTAATTTCGTCTTGCGAGGCACCACTGTACTTCAACCACTTTGAGCACTGATGTTTTCAACCTGCAAGAAAGAGTGTTTTGTTTTGTTTCTAACTCTCAAGTGAACATCCATAATCTCCCCTTAAAATTAACAACTGGTTTATGAAAATCCCAGACCATCTTCGAGTTGCACAGAAATTACTACTGTAATCAGAAATTCTCTCTAGCATGAAATGTCAGAGGAGGAAGGGGATATTTCTCAGACATGCTAATTCAGAAACTGCCTATCTGCCAAGATGCTTGCTTTGGCCCACCAACGTCTAAATTTGCCCTTTCAAAAAACCACATCAGGATTCATTTTTAAAGATCAGGTGAAATGCAATAGTTGGCATCTGTCAGCCTTGAGAGACAGTGGGGTGCTCCTCCGGAGGTGAAGTCAAACAGCTGCATTAGCAACACCAGATTGACCTTCCCAAGGTGCAAGTCTGGTCAGTGTGCAAGTCCTGAGCTGCCCAGCTGAAGACTCTCAGCCTCACTGAAGTCCAAAGGAAAGCAGAGCAATACGTTTGGCACCAGCTTGGCTGCAGGAGTTGCTGGAAGGAGTCAAATCCAACCTTCTTAGAGACTCCACACCAGACTCCTGTAGGGTTTACTTCTTAGACGTAGCCTTTTTTTCTCTTTAAGATTTCCTGCAAGGCGGTGGAGGTTTAGGATCAGAGTTTTCCTTCTTTTTAAAAATTATATTTTTTAAATAAATTTTTAAAATTGTTAAATTCATCCGGCCATCCTGACCCAAGCCAAACTGAAGGAAGTGCAAGGTCCCATTCTGAATCAGAATTTGGGACCAACAAGTTTCTGCCTCTGAATGTAGCCTTAACCTTTTATCCTCCTCGGTTAAAGGTAAAGGGACCCCGACCAATAGGTCCAGTAGTGGCCGACTCTGGGGTTGCGGCACTCATCTTGCTTTATTGGCCGAGGGAGCTTCCGGGTCATGTGTCCAGCATGACTAAGCCGCTTCTAGAGAACCAGAGCAGCGCACGGAAACGCCGTTTAGCTTTACCTATTTATCTACTTGCACTTTGATGTGCTTTCGAACTGCTAGGTTGGCAGGAGCAGGGACCGAGCAACGGGAGCTCACCCCGTTGCGGGGGTTCGAACTGCCGACCTTCTGATCGGCAAGTCCTAGTCTTTGTGGTTTAACCCACAGCGCCACCCGCGTCCCTTCCCTCCTCAGTTATTGTGCCTCAAATATATCTTCCTTCTCACCGCTTCCTCTGCTTCTGATGCCAGTGGAGGGTGAAGAACTGATAAGGGAGCAGCAATAGCAGGCAGTGCCCTCTGGGACTAGAATTGCTATTCCTCCCTAGCAAGGCAGCGCCTCTGCCCTTAAGAGACCTCAGGGCTCTTGGGTCTTGCGCAGCTGTGTAATGAGAAGAGTAAGCAACAGTACCAGCTCATGCAGCTGTTGCTTTGAAGCCCTGATGATTCATTACACATCTGACAATTATTCCACATGATGCTTGAAACTGATATATTATTATTTTGCCTCTCTGCATTGCTACTCTTGTCTCCTGATAGCTTCCTGTTTCATTTCCTGAGTGGGACGTTATCAGTTTAATTTCAGCACCGCTTCATCGAAGGGCCCCTTCATGTCTTTTTGGAGTCACTAGAAAACTGATTGCTTCCTGCACTATGAAGGCCGTGTCTGAAGGCCTGAACCGGGTCACGGGGTAAAGTGTTTTTCAGTTTGATCTTCCATTTACCGCCTAGGAAATAGCCATGCTGTGGCAGCACTGACACCACAGAGTTAATGTGAGAAGGGATTGTACATTTAAGAAGGCTACTGCTGAAAGCTATTATTGAAGGCCTTTCCAAGATGGCTGTGATGCATGCTGGCCACATAAGCTTTGTGCTTCCTTACTATTCTCTGAAATCTATGCTGTCTCCCTGTGGGTTCTTAGTGGTCTGTAACTTGGCTTTGGTTATGTACTATCATAGGGTTGCTAGGAAATTCCCTCCGGACATCAGTTACGCCTTTGAAATATGGACGTACCTTCCAACATTTCTCTAATGAAAATAGGGACATTGTAGGGTTGTATACTGCTGCAGGAAGCCATATTGACTCATTTCCTTTTTATTGTTCCTACTGAAAGGAATTTTGGTTAGCAGTACATATACAATACCTACCTGGATTTTTTTATTATTTAAAAAAGCTTTGGCTAGAAGTGGGGAAATGTAGGTACAGTGGTGCCCCGCAAGAATGCCTCGCAAGACGGAAAACTCGCTAGACGAAAGAGTTTTCCGTTTTGGAGGTGCTTCGCAAAGCGAATCTCCTATGGGCTTGCTTCGCAAGACGAAAATGTCTTGCGAGTTCCTGCGGGGGGGTTTTCCTTCCCCCCTTTTTCTAAGCCGCTAAGCCGCTTATCAGCTGATCCGATAAGCCGGTAAAAGCCGCTAATAGCGCTAATCCGCTAATCCGTCAATGGGCTTGCTTCGCAAGACGAAAAAACCGCTAGACGAAGAGAATCACAGAACGGATTCTTTTCGTCTTACGAGGCACCACTGTATACTTTTTAAATAAAATTAGACCTGTAGAGTTTTGGTGGCTTTCCTCTCTTAATTTTCATCTCAACATTTGCATATTTAGGGGCTAAGAAACATAGGAGTTTGGTAATCGTTTCTCAAAATAAATGCTGGTTGATTTAAAACTACTTTCTTGACAGCAGTTTCCATCCTTCTTTGTGTTATCAGACTTTTGGTGCGTGCATAACACATGATCTGGATTCACTGCCGGTTTGCTCACAGGCTAATTAGATACCATGTAAGAAAAGGGATCACACACACACACACACACAATCTGATACCACATAGGGAATAGGAGAACATTGTGTTAACAAGGCACGGAATAATTATTTCAGTAGGCTGAGCATAGAATTGTTCAATCAAAACTTGTGCTTTAAAAGAATGAAATTTGATTGAACTATTTAAAAGTGTCCTCGAAAGGGGAAGAGTGGACCCCTGGGGGGGGGGACTTGGAAAATGTGCAATTTTTACTCATCCCTACTTAAAACTCTGGAAATATCAGCTCTTGTGACCTAAACCTCCAGATTTAAGTATTATACCTAAACTGTTTTTAAGTCTTACACTGTTTAAATGGACTTGCTTTAGCACACATTTTAATTGTAGATATTTATTTTAATGCTTTGATGGAATTCTTTTATTGTGTATTTTAGGTATGTGTATTTGTATTTCTTTATAACTGGTTTTATACCTGTAAACCACTTTGACTCCACCTTGGCAATTAAGCAGGTAATAGTCATAATATGCTTATTATTGTGCTATTTAAGAAACAATGGGATTGACAAAAAAGCATATATCACAGTGATACTGCTCTCTCAGCCACAGCAGGCGCTGTAACCATCCAACAGATCCATTTTACCCCTGATGGCGCACACTTCCATTGTCTCTTGAGACAGACGGATGCCAACAACAAATTATATTAATCTAAGATGTAGTCGTATTTAGAAAGTTGTGCACTGTTCTGATCACCCCACCTCAGCAAGGTCATAACAGAGTTGGAGAAGGTACTGAATGGGGCAACTAATATTGCAATCTTCCACATGATTCCTCAGAAGTAATTCTCCGAGACTAACTCCCAGACAAGTTAGTAGAGGAAGGCTACAATTCTAAATTCACATACTAGTGGGGGATATACCTGAACACACCTCTGAGTAAACATGAATGGGACTACACTGTAAAATAATAAAGGGACTGAAGTTGCAGAGAACAACTACCAGACTTTTAGAAGACATCTGAAGGCAGCCCTGTTTAGGGAAGCTTTTAATGTTTGATGCACTACTGTATTTTAATATTTTGTTGGAAGCCGCCCAGAGTGGCTGGGGAAGCCCAGCCAGATGGGCAGGGTATAAATAATAAATTATTATTATTATAGATGACCCCTGGGGTCCCTTCCAACTCTTAATATTCTGGGATTCTATGATGTTTCATTTATATGCAGGTCACGTGTTTGGGATCTTTTATTTTAGAAAAGGAGAATGACTACCTGGTAACTGGGGAGGGAATAGTACTAAGGTTGATCAGATTACAAATGGTGTGGAGAGAGAGCATAGACTGAAAATTAGGGCCATCCAATGAAACAGGCCAGCAGTCATTTCATAATAAACAAAAGGAAATACTACCAACGTACTTAACTTTCAGAATTCATTGCTACTAGATATGGCAGTGACTGGTTGTTTGGATACTTTAAAGAAGTTATCACACAAATGGAAGACAGGTCTACCAAAGGACTTACTAGGTATTATGACAAGCTAAAAGTCATCTCTATGATTAAAGGGTAGTGTACCTCTGATTGCTGGGGTCCCCCCCCACAAGCCCCACCTACTACGTCAGGGCACACTTCTGGTCTTCCTAAGGCATCTGGCTAGCTGGCCATTGTTGGAGATGGAATATTGGACCCATTGTCTGATCCACCATCACAATCTTTGTGGTGCTGGTGGGCTGTTCAAGCTCCGTCAGCTCCAGCCAGCCGAGGCAATGGCCGAGCAGCCGAGCAGTCTAGCAACATACTGGGTGGGACACAGATGCCCCATTCCTACAGCGGAGATTCTTGGTAATGGGTTGGCCAATGCATGGTGAAATTTCTGGAACTACCAACAGTATTTACACAAATATATGCCGATCTGTACCAAATTCTGTAAGTCGTTCATAATTTGTTTGTGTGCCACACCTGGTATTTGTTAGCCAAATCTCTTTCTCCCTGTACAGTCAGGTTAACTTGGCAAGGTCTGAACTGAAGCAACCAGGGCAGATTGTTACAATGCTTACACAAGGCGAGGGTTTGGTTTTTCTCCCACCATGGGCAACTTTTTCCATGCCTGTGATCAATTCTTTTAATGTTTTGTACCTTCCCAACACAAAAATAAAAGGGAACCTTCCCCACGACAAAATGTGATGCAATCCACTATTTATTTTGACTGATCATTCTTAGAAGAACATAAGGAGCATCTCTCTTCTGAATGTCCTGCCTTAGAAAGGGCATTTTTTTCCTTATGCAAAGTGTATCTCTTGGGGTTCATTAGTTTTCCTTATTTTCTTTTATCAAATGATCATATCAAATGTTCATTTACTGCAGTCACAGCTCTTTTCGACATAAGGAAAGCAGTTCTTTAATATGCAAATTTAAGAGACAAAGTTGGGTTTTTCTTGTATAAACCACAGGCATTCATAAAAAAGAAAAGAAATCAAGATCACACAGTTTTGTTTTCAGACTGTTTTCTTAACTGAGAGATAGCTGGGAGCCTGGTTTCTTTACAAAGGGCACCTTCACTTTCATGTAATCTAATAAACATTGCCAAAACACAACTCAGTTATAGGAACATTACAGTGAAATTGCAGGCAGTGTGATGAACGTTGTATCAGCTTCTTATGGTCCCATGAAAATGGTGTTAGCAGAATTAATGGATCACTGGTTAGCCAACATTACCCTGCATATTCAGTTCTTAGGTTGCCTCTTAAGAAAGCTCTGAATGTGCATCAATTTCATCCCACTTGTTGCAGAGACTTTTTTTAGCTAAGATCTAAATTATTTGAGCAATTAGTTCAGCCTTGTAAATAACCACTTGCCTATTTCCATTAGTAAATAAGAACAGTCACCAGCTGAGAAGTCAGGGAAGCTTTTGTTGAACTAAAAGAGAGTGGGTTCTTATTTTTCATGAAGGTTGCTAGTGAGCTGCAGAATTAGCAGTGTCCCTGACATTTAGCATTCTCTGCCTCACAATGTGAATCTCAGCAATTTTTAATCTTTGATTGCAGTTTCTGGCAAGAATTTAAGACCCAGATTTCTTCTCCAGTCTGGGTTGTAATCTGAACCAGAGAAGTACTTAATTTGCTTTTCTATCCTTAAACTTCCTCATCCAACATTTCCTTTTTTTTCTTCCTTGGCTGCAGCAGGTGAGCGGAAATGTGGGCCTGCCGTTTAATAGATGCCATATTGACACACAATTTGCCTTTGAGCCACTGCTCACATTATGGGGAAACAGGAAGGAAAACCCTTCATGAAACCCACAGCCCCTAACTCACTCCATTTATATCCAAACAATTTATTCCATAGCCTCCCCAAAAAGCAGGTGAGGTTCCCCGCCCCACAAAAGGTAAACGTACCAAGTACTGCTTGCCTTTACCCACTGAAATTCAAGAAATACATGCTTATCCTTGCCTGTGGCTGTGTCATCCATATCCTGCAACCTACCTTTTTGTTTGATCCTTACCAAAGTCTCTTTAGTTTTCACTAGGGATAGGAAATAAATTAAAACCTGTTTTCATTTGCAAGTGAATCTCTCAAACCTCCACATTCTGAAACAATATGAGAACCGAAACAGAGCTAGCTTTTGAAAATTTCACTTGTCTGAATTTTGCGATGCAGTTCACTAACCAATGTTTATCAAAATGCATATAGTTGGGGAAAGTGTGCATAAAAATGAATACATTAGTAAAAATATATATATAAAAATGTGTTGTACTGGGGGGAAATGGCTTGCAAAAATGTGTACTTTAGTCAAACTGCATACAAAAATGTGTTTATTTGGAGGAGTTTGCAGTAAAGCCCATGATGGATAGCTCAGTCAGTAGAGCACGGGCCTCTTAAACTGGGTTTGAGCACCACATTGAGTAAAACATTCCTGCATTGCAGGGGCTTGGACCAGATGACCCCCCCATTGTGCCTTCTAATTGCACAGTTCTGAGATTCAGAAATGCTGATGAATTTTCATGAGGATTTTTTCCAACGAATTGCTGTAGAACTGATTTTAATATCGGAAAAATGAGAAAGTGGGAGAACCAAAACGGACAGCTTCTTTCATCCCTGGTTTTGACTAAGTATCGCTCCAGCTTGTCACAGCCCCTGAATCCTAACTATTCTCTTAAAGCCTTCTGTGATGCTATTAGTTCCCAGGTTCCCAGTCTGCCAGAGGTGCAAAAAGCTTTTCCCTGTGCATGCAGAGGTAGCTGATGCTGTCGCCTTTTCCTCCCATTGATGGGGTGGTTGATGGGGGCAGGGTCATGCCCACATCATTTTGTTCTATCTGTTTATCTGCTCGTTTAGATAAACCATATCCATTTTGTGTTATGTCACACAATCCATGACAGCTATTTTGTGACTGGAACTCATGGCACTTTTGCAAGTTTGAGAAAGTGCCTACTAGCTCCCCAAGGACCTGTGTTAGGTGTAGCACCCCCACATTTGCTTGCATACTTTCCTTCCTGCAGTTTGAGAAAGGCTGGTGATTTTTGCTCTGCAGGAGTTCTCTCCATTGTCAGAGTATATGCCTAAAAGCATATTGTATCTGCGGATAGATGTTCTGCAGGAACATTTCCTGACGGGTTAGGCCATACCTTCACACTTGTGTTGGGTGGTGGGCCAGGTCAAATGGGCTTCCCTTAGACCAGGGGTCTGCAACCTTTAAGACAAAAAGAGCCACTTGGACCTGTTTCCGAAGAAAAAAGAACTGGGAGCCGCAAAACTCGTCATTATAAAAATAACTTTTTTGTCACTTTTTTATTATTTCTTTGTTTGACCCCTCAGAATTACTCCTCCTCATAGAAATAAACGTTAAATTAACAAGTTACCTTTTTGTGTGTGTGTGTTCTTCACTCCCCTTCAAAACAGTGACCAGCGTACATGCCCCCTTTCAATGCAGTGACCAGCGTACATGCTCCTTACAATGTAGCGGGTGGGTGGGCAGGAAGGTGACATCGGGACGGTGCGTGACTAACGCACGCACCGCCCCCATGCGACGTCACAGCCAGTACAGCGCCCGCCACAGTGAGGAGTGTCGGGGTGCACAATGCGCCTCCTCCCCTCGCTAGTATCTGCCCCGGAGCCGCGGCAAAGGTGTAAAAGAGCCACATGCGGCTCCGGAGCCACGGGTTGCAGACCCCTGCCTTAGACCTAAGTGGAGTGAAAATACCTCCTGCCCCTAATTTTCCCAATCCTTTTCTCCTTGCCACAGGCTGGACTGGAAGCAGCAGGCCGGCAACAGCACCAATTCTTGGGAGAAAATTTGCTCAGGGAGCATTGCTGTCCGTGCTTCGCTTTCAACATCAGCTGAGGAAGAAGTGGCTGGTGCCTTGTGTTCTGCTGTGTGAAACTGGGGGAGGAGCTGGCCTGCAAACACCTTAGCTGGGGAAGAACAGGTTCCGCAAAGGAGCAAGAGGTAGGATAAAAATCAGGGTGGGTGGGGATAACACGTTTGCACTATTATGGCTGCTAGAGAGAACCCGAAAGTAAATGGAACAGTCTTCGTATCATTCTGACATATTCAATATCTTGACCAATGATATGCTAGATTTCTGTAGCATTCTTTAGAACGATGGGAGAAGTATTGGTGTTAATGGACTATTTAATGAGGTTGCATGAATAAGGGGCCAAGAGTTTATTGCCTAAGACAGGGGTAGTCAATATACTCCCCTCCAGATGAATTTAGATTGTTGTCTGTAGCTGATGGGAGTTCAGAAACATACAGAATGCAGTAAGCTGGCTACTTCTAGGGGACCTATGAAGTTCGGGGGTTTCCTGGATCATACATTTCGCCACTGTGCTACACCAGCACTTTGTGTGTGCATGTGTCCCAAATGTATGGAGAACCGAGGAGGTATGTCTTCTGTATATATTCAACACTGCATATATTCCTTCTTGCTTTTGGCTTTTCACATACTGCACTATGAACAGCAACTCTCCACAATACAGTAGTATTTATTGATAGAAAATCTCAGTTCAAGTTAGCTTTTGTACATGCTACCAACATGTACAATGAAAAAGTATAGTCTGTTGATTCTCATTACTATTAGTAGTAGTAGTAGTAGTATTTTGCCATTTAGCTTGACAACATTTATTTTAACTTTTGGGCGTTTATACATTGCCAAAATGTACTTTCAATATTAATATAGTTTAAATAATATTTTACTCTTGAAATGTCCACTTTTTAAGCTTAATATTGCTCATGGTAGTGCAGTTTTGTTAGTATTATAATAGCTCAACCATTCCTTTCAGACCATAAACAGCATCTTAATAAAACAATGAGCTTTTTATATAGAGATCTACACAGTTGATTAGGAATCTAAAATGAAGCCTGTGTTTAAATCAAACATTTTTACAGTACAACAAATACATTTTATACATTTTTGGAATCCCTCTTTCTATGTGGGTTATTACATTGCTGGGGGGGGGGGGGAACACAGCCAAGAGTTTGTGGTAACATTTGAAAAACCAACAGACCAACCAACCGACTGACCCACCTACCCATCTGCAAAGCCCCCTAAATACTGGGGAGATGTGAAGGATTTACGTATGCCTAGCTGGAAAGTGATTTGGTGTGTCACTGGAGTTTGAATATTCAAATATTACTCTTAAGTATTTGCTACTGCAGGACAAAAAATGGGCAAAGTGGAGGGAAATTGGAAGCCAATGATAATGCAGTTTTGGCCTTTGGCAAAAAAAACCAGTCAGGGAAACCAATAAAAAGTTTAGGGGTTATCTAGTTTAATCTACCTGTGCGGCACAAGCCCCTTGGATAAGATGTCCTTTTCCTAGGTCTTTCCAACTTCTTTTAAAATGCTGGAGCGAGGGAAAAATCTACCCCTTTCCCTCAATAACTTGTTTAAATGTCCAGCCTTTTTCAGACTTGCACATTTTGTCCAACAGCTACATCTGAACTCTTCGGCTTTCTGCCCTTCCTGCACCAAACAGCTGTTCTCCCATCTCTCATTATTTTAGCATTTTAGTTATAAAAAATCTTATTACCCCCCCTACCCCCCCCAGTATTTTATTTAGGGCAGAGGTTCCCCCCACCTACATTACTCTCTATTCTGCCTTTATTGTTTTGACTGCAAGGAATGCTTGAACATCTGTTGCACAACAGAACCACTGCATATTGCAGGATTCTGGAGCATGTCCTACACTCCTTTTGTGTTGAGTGCTAGCTCAGCTCTTGGGCTCATGTAGACGGCGAGAGCAAACTTCTTAGAACGTGCCCAACACTCCTCTGATGGTGTTATATGACATAGGAATGTGGGCAATGGGCAGGCAGGCCATCTTCCAAACCATTTGCTGATGTTGTCACCTAAAAGTCCACACCCGGCTTCCCAGAACCTTCAAGATATATAAACTGGGACAGTTTGAAAGTGACTTCTCTTTAGGCTACATTTGCCATGCCCTGTCAAGCTTGTATTTATGCTATGCATTATTAGTAATGCTGGAACGAGACATAATGGCAGCATGCCCATTTGTTCAAATGCAAGCTTGTCCCAATCAAACGTTAAGGGTGTATGTGGAAGTCTAGAGCAAAAAGGTCCTAAATTTTATCTCATGGACCAGCAACCTGCATTCAGGTCCCCCGTGTGAGACTTGAGAAGGTCCTCTTAATAGCTAGGGAAAAGTCAGGAGTCCCTTTACACCCAGAAATTCTGTTCTCTTGTCAACAGAAAGAGAAACAGCAGCTGAAATATATAGCTGCTGCTGTTCTCGACAGTTTTTTTTTTTAAAGTCTTTTGTTTATATTACTTAGCTTTTCATTGTAAACCACTTTACTTAATAAGCGTTAACATCTAAGCTTGTTTGAATTAGATGCCAAACATAACAGCTTGCTTGTGCTACGCACAAAGCAGCAGCTCATTGTGGTACATTACTCCTGAAGGGCTTTGGCGTGGGAAGCAGCAAGGCAAGAGGTGGCTGTTGCTTCTGCAGCTAATGGGAATCCCATCTTGTTGCAAGCATGGCCATCTCAGGCCCTTAGCATTACTGTTTCACATCTGGACATCAACACACACTCACCACCCAAAGCAAATTTCTTTCCTATGTACAATAGACTCAAGTCAAAATGTGATGCTCAGATCGCTGTATGAAATGCTACCAAAGACACTGCTATGCCGGATGCGAAGTAACATTCCGTTTGATTTCTAAAACTGGATAATTTTTGATAACTGACATGCTTAAGTGCACGTTTAATTTCCATCCAGTTAATAATAAAGAAAATAGGAACAACTTGTGCCTAAAATCATGGTGTGTGAGATATATATATTTCATATACATTATGTCCATTGAGCCCTTCCTCCAACTAGATTTCCCGCATCTCTCCCCCCCCCCCCAAGTTTACTACAAAAGGAGAGAGGGTTGCTTATTGTACATTGGAAAGGTGTGCCTGGAAAAGTTAACTACAGTGCTAGGATCACCGACAAACCATATCTACATTACAATATATAGCTCTGCATCTGTTTATTTCTGCTCTAATACAAGTAGCCATTCTGAAAAAAATTCTTATCTCTGGTGATAAAATATCAGGCAGAGATGAAACAATTATCATTGATTAAGAATACCCAACCAGTCACATGCTTCTTAAACCAACAATTAACCTGACACCTCACCGGCTAACAAACTCAGGAGGACCCCCTCCTGAAAGTCCTATTACACGACCATCACTTATTAGAAACTCAAAATAATCCTGATTAATTTCATATTGGCCATGTAGCTTCATGTTAACGTAGGTTGTAGCAAATAGTAATGTAGTATGTGCGCTTCAGCATCAGATTCTTCCAACTTTTTGTGTGTTTTTAAATCTGCTTCAAGCAATTTGACTCAACAAGGATAACTGTATTCCAGTACTCTGGCCAAAGGCCATTTTCCTTCTGTGTTCAGCACTGCAGCCAGTACACTGCTGGTATTAAATGTTAAATTGCAGTAGTTGCGGTATCATTCCAATAAGGCCGTGCATTGCATCACTATGTAAATGATAATGAGTACCATACAATGTAAGGGGATTCGGGTGGCGCTGTGGTCTAAACCACTGAGCCTCTTGGGGATGCCAATCAGAAGGTCGGCGGTTCGAATCCCCGCGATGGGGTGAGCTCCTGTTGCTCAGCCCCTGCTCCTGCCAACCTAGCAGTTTGAAAGCACGTCAACGTGCAAGTAGATAAATAGGTACCGCTCCAGCGGGAAGGTAAACGGCGTTTTCGTGCTGCTATGGTTTTGCCAGAAGTGGCTTAGTCATGCTGGCCACATGACCTGGAAAAACTGTCTGCGGAAGCAGACAAACGCCGGCTCCCTCGGCCAGTAAAGCGAGAAGAGCGCCGCAACCCCAGAGTCGTTCGCGACTAGACTTAATTGTCAGGGATCCCTTTACCTTTACCTTACCATACAATGTAGAACTGCAATATTTTTATAAGGTAAAGGTAAAGGTACCCCTGCCCGTACGGGCCAGTTGTGTCCGACTCTGGGGTTGTGCGCCCATCTCACTTAAGAGGCCGGGGGCTAGCGCTGTCCGGAGACACTTCCGGGTCACGTGGCCAGCGTGATGAAGCTGCTCTGGTAAGCCAGCACCAGCGCAGCACACGGAAACGCCGTTTACCTTCCCGCTATAAAGCGGTATAAAGCTATTTATCTCCTTGCACTTAGGGGTGCTTTCGAACTGCACGGTGGGCAGGAGCTGGGACTGAAAGACGGGAGCTCACCCCGCCACGGGGATTCGAACCGCTGACCATACGATCGGCAAGTCCTAGGCACTGAGGTTTTACCCACAGCACCACCCGCGTCCCTGCAATATTTTTATACTTACCAACAATTGTTAAATGATGGAGACCCAGGTCCCCCTCTTCCTCTGCTGCGCTATTTCAAACATATTATTTTTCATTAATTATATTACACCAGATTAAACAATGTACAGAAGTGGTCTATATTTTCCATGGGTTGTGATGGTGGATAGGATACTGTTTAGATATCAATTTACTTCTGGGCACCACAATTCAAGAAGGACACTGACAAACTGGAACGTGTCCAGAGGAGGGCAACCAAAATGGTCAAAGGCCTGGAAACGATGCCTTATGAGGAACGGCTAAGGGAGCTGGGCATGTTTAGCCTGGAGAAGAGGAGGTTAAGGGGTGATATGATAGCCATGTTCAAATATATAAAAGGATGTCACATAGAGGAGGGAGAAAGGTTGTTTTCTGCTGCTCCAGAGAAGCGGACACGGAGCAATGGATCCAAACTACAGGAAAGAAGATTCCACCTAAACGTTAGGAGGAACTTCCTGACAGTGAGAGCTGTTCGACAGTGGAATTTGCTGCCAAGGAGTGTGGTGGAGTCTCCTACTTTGGAGGGCTTTAAGCAGAGGCTTGACAACCATATGTCAGGAGTGCTCTGATGGTGTTTCCTGCTTGGCAGGGGGTTGGACTCGATGGCCCTTGTGGTCTCTTCCAACTCTATGATTCTATGATTCTATGATTCTATGATACTGTTTGCTCTCTGAAATGTTATATGCCTTTATTTCCTTTTCAGCCATGCATTCTGTCATATTGGTTGTTGCATTCTGACTTCTTCTGGGGTGGGGAACGAACACGGAACCTCACTTAGCAGATGGCCCAAGAGTGTTAACTCACATTTAGGGCAGTTACATTAATCTTGCAAGTCTTGATGCCTCACAGGAACGCAACCTGCTCTGTTGATTCAAATGTTTGGCAAAGAACTACTCAGCCATTTTCTTACACTGGAGTTTGTGGATGAATGGCTAAGCCTTCCCTTCTTTCCTTGGGGGGGAAAGTAAGCAGCGTGCTTGGGGCTGGATAACCACGTGAATCCCCAATGATGGTCAGTCAGCTCTCACTGCAAGGAAGGGGCGATACATACTGGAGTTTCCACTGTAGAGAAAAATTTAATATATACATATGTAAATAAAAAAAATAACAGAGGCAATAGCAGCTGGAACAGTGTGGCCAGATTATCAGTCCACAGTAGCACAGTCTCAAAACTCTTTGTTTTCTTTTTCTTCTTCAAAAAAGGACAGACCACATGTGGTGGGAAGGGAGGGAGGGAGGAGAGGAAGGACTCTCAGCTTGTAGGGGCAGTGATGCCAGACATTGCTCAGAAATTCCTCACCTCAGGCTATCGGGACCTAAGGATATCGGCTGTCCTTCACACCTAACCTAAAGCAAAGGAGGATCAGAATTTCTCCTTCTCTTGTACAATCCCCCAGTCCCTTACAAGTCCTCAGCAGCACTACTAAAGGGAAACAGCACACAATTTATCTGGATAAATGGGGAAGGAATCCCCTTCTGCTGTACAGTGGTGCCCCGCAAGACGAATGCCTCGCAAGACGGAAAACTCGCTAGACGAAAGAGTTTTCCGTTTTGGAGGTGCTTCGCAAAACGAATCTCCTATGGGCTTGCTTCGCAAGACGAAAATGTCTTGCGAGTTCCTGCGGTTTCCCCCCCTCCCCCCTTTTTCTAAGCCGCTAAGCCGCTTATCAGCTGATCCGCTAAGCCACTAAAAGCCGCTAATAGCGCTAATCCGTCAATGGGCTTGCTTCGCAAGACGAAAAAACCGCTAGACGAAGAGAATCACAGAACGGATTCTTTTCGTCTTGCGAGGCACCACTGTACTCTGCTGCTATAGCTGCACTAGAGATGAAAATGTTAGACCCCTAGCATACTCTCCCACTCATACTGTTGTATGAGATGTTGGGAACTGCTTCTGTGCTAACCTCCCCTTGTTGGTCCGAAGATTACTTCTGCACTTAGCAAGCCTGAAAGTCTATGTATTTGTGTACGAGAGTGCAAAATGGTCTCGTATCTTGTGGAGAGGCCTCCCCCCCCCCCGAGTTTTGTAGGTAGATGAGAATTCTCTCATGTCTGGCAACATTGCAACAGAACACGCTTTATGCTGCAGAAACATACACACAGAATATTATGCACACATTGGGGGGGGGCATACATACGCGCACAGACATACACACACACAAGCAAGAATGTGTATTTAGATGGAGGATTCTTGGAAATAGACATTCTTAGCAAATATGGATGACAGATCAATTGTAATTTATTTTCTTTTTAACACTGTATCATCATAAAGAAAACTGGTATAAATGAAAAAATCTATTTCAAATATCTACATCTAAAATTTTAGGCAGTGAAAAAGCACTTCGTTGACAAGGAGTGTGGAATGATGAATGTTAATTGTCAGAAACTGCTGAATGCCTTTTTTTTTTTTTAGTTGCCACAAACAAATTCACATATCAGAACGAACAATACTGCTAAATATTCCGTTGGTTGTTTTTTTTTGTTTTGTTAAAACGCACTGGGGAAAAGAAAAGGAAGAAAGAAAGGAAGGAAGAAAGAAAAAAACAACCCCTCTCCCCCCCTGGAAATTCATACATATTTCAAAGTTTTGAAATTGAAGCAATATTTAGAACCATAGATGAAGAAACACTGTGGCATTGGTGTAATATACACAATGCACTTCTCTCTCTCGCTCTCTCTCTCTCTCTCTTAAATCTGTAATGTACATCAAATACTTTGCAACAATGCATTAACAAAAGGCAAGAAACATCTTGCTGTACAGAGGAAACCTCAAATGCAACTTGAAGCCTAGATTCACAATGGATGAGGAGAGGAAACAAAGTGTGAGAAGCTGTCCCCCTTAAGGTTTTGTAAACTATTCATTTTCTTGTGCTTAACTCTGGTCCTACGTCGGCTGTTGCACCTTCCCCTCTTTCCTTCAGCCACATTCAATATACAGCACTATTTGTTTTACACTCTACATACAAGGGCCAACCGCAAAGCTGCCCCCCTCCCCACAATATATTTCTATATCTATATATATAGAGAGACGGGATTATATAGATACAGAAATACATATACATTTCCCCCCTTTCTAATGACACTCCCGTGCTTAATGTCCAAATCGTTTAGCCATCTAAAAGCATCTTAAAAGTTTTCCACACTTGGTTATCAGGGCCTTCCTATGGAACAGGCTTTTAACAAACTAAATTTGCAGGAAAAGAATGTCTTGTGGTATGCATGCACATGCACAGTTCCCGGAGCCGTTTTGTTTTTGTTTTTTTCCTTGCCCAAATCTCAAACCCAGGAATCCGGAGATGCAGGATAGTGGCTTGTTTCGTAATTGAGTTCACTGTAGGGCCGAGCAGCCGAGTAGAAGTCGACGTAGTTCCCGGTGGACTTAAGTCCCAGATGCATATTGTACTCGCTTGCAGGAGGACGGTGATGTACTTGGTCCTCAAAGAAGGACTCGTCATAGTTTCTTGTTGAATTCTGAAATGGCTGATATGGTTCATAATCTTTTCTAGTGGGCTCCTGTGGAACTGGCTGTGTTGAGACCTATCAACAGAACAATAAGCCTCAGCTTGTTAGGTATTAGTGCTGCGATGGGAATCAAGCTATCATTTAGGAAGGAAGATAACTTTAACGATGCTTATTAGGGCTGGCAGTATGAATGCTTCCAACATTTCAGCAGCTGCATTCATAATCTCTTAGGCTCCCACCCCCCGAATTAATTGCACTGTTTTGCTTGATCTTCCTAAATGGACTGCCTTGCACTTGCATTGATTACTGCTCCTAACAGACGTTTTGCTTCAAGAGACGGTTAAAGAGCAAAGGGTCTGCTGCAAGGGTCGCCAAGCTTTTTGGGACTGTGGTTACATCTGCAAACCAGAGAAAGAATGGAAGAAAAAGGCTTCGGAAATGTCTCACGGTACATAGCTTAAATCTGATTCCCTTTCCCAGGCACTTTTCTGCTGTATCTTCCAAGCTCCAGTTAAAGCAGCATGAGAAATAAACTACCAATAGTTTTCAAAGTATTAAATTGGAAGAAGCTCAGCAAGATGACAAGGAGCTAACTTCCTACATTGTGCTTCCTGCCTCACATATTCAGGCAGAAAGCTAATTGAAATTACAGTGGTACCTCGGGTTGCAAACTTAATTCGTTCTGGACGTCCGTTCTTAACCTGAAGCGTTTTTAGGCATGCAATTCCTACATAGGTCTCCCGCGGCCCCGGAAGCGGATTGCGTTCGGGGCAAAGTTCGCAACCTGGGACACCTACTTCCGGGTTTGTGGAGTTCATAACCCAAAGCGTCAATGTATTGAACTTTTGAGTCCTGAGTACTTACTAAAGAACTCCAGAAGCAGGCACACTGACACACAAACGTGATCCCTTCTTTTCAGCAGACACAAAAGACACTTCTTTTTTGCTCTGCTTTTAATGACAACAGATGTATCCCCTGATCTCATGATCCTGCTGATCTATACTGCTGGTATGATTGATGGTATTATATTGTTTTAATGTATTTTTGTGCAGATGCAATTTAATTCGTTGCCCTTGGGTTTGGGGACTTTAGGAACAAAAAATGGCATACAAATAAATGTCTAATAATAATAACTGTTATTTTTTTCCCCAGGCTTCAATTTTGAGAAGCTCTTTTGGTCTAAGACGTTTAACAGAGTGCAGTCCAGAGGTAAGGATACTTTTTGGTGTTTGACTGGGGTAAAATATAGTTCATTCCACACAGAATGCCAGAAAAACAAACTGGATTGAAAATGTGCACTCTGTCTGCACTGCTGTGTAAGATGCTGCAAGTCCAATGCAGCACAGGCAGGAGGAATCATTGGACTGACCTCTGTTGAACTGCGGTGTCACCCATATAATGGCCAGAGATTGCACTTCAGCCTAGCCAGACCAAGGGCTCTCTCTCTATAATTGTTGCACAAGCCTTGCTCCCTCAGTCTGAGCAACTTCTTGCTTAAGTAGCCAAGTAGACACTGCTTTGTCCTACTATCTTCTCTGGAACCTGACCGTCGACCCTGATCACACCCTCCCTTTGGCCCTTTAAACCATAGTATTTTGCTCCTGTTCAGACCTTACATATTTGGATTATCTCCTGTATAATCTACTACCTTCAAACCAAGGTTTGCTCAGCAAGGCGTGAGTTGCAAACAACTCATAGCTTGTTCCTGCAACTAGTGGTTTGTTTCCCAGTTGCTCTTCTCGTGTCTCTGCCAAATGTCTGGGGTGAGGTGGCCCAGCAAGGTTGTTGAATTCAAACATAATGCCAAACCATGGTAAAACAAACCATGACCTGTAAGCTAGGGGCTCACACTGTGGTTTGTTGGCAAAAACAACAACAACAACAACAAAAACCACCCCAGCTAGTTTTCAAACAAATCATGGCTAATTGTCATGTGTCATCCAGACCACAGCTCCTCCCGTTAGCAAGGCCCAATGAAACAGCAGCAGAAGAGAAGCCATCTTCTTTTCCTATATTTTTGTTACAGAAAATGTCAGAACACCATTAACCAGAAATTCTTCAAGTTTTGGCAGGGCATCCTGACATTTACTAATACATCTCAAGGCTAAATTATATTGACCAGATGTAATCCTTTTTCCTTAGCCTTAAGATGACATTTACTTAATTTTTATGATGGCAGATTGGTAAATTTCCAAAACAAGCATCATAACACAGATATTTGTGACATTTACTGATGCTGCTCAAAAAGAACATGGTCTTCAGCAACTGCCAAATTCTACTCTCATTTCCATATTTGACCAGTAAATGTTGGCATTTCCCAGGGCTAGATTGGTCTCAACTAGGGCCAGGGCCTTTCAGTACTGGCCCCGACTTGGTGGAACGCTCTGTCACAAGAGACTAAGGCCCTGTGGGACTTCTTTCCACAGGGCCTGCAACACAGAGCTGTTCTGCCTGGCCTTTGGTGTGGACTCAGTCTGACCCTTGTGTTTTTCCCTCCCCTTATGGTTTTGATCTATGGGCTACTTTTAAAATGAGGCTGCATTTTAACCTGTATTTTAAATTGCCCCCCCAATTATGTTTTTATTGTAATTTTACTGGTGTTAGCCGCCATGAGCCGGGCTCTGGCCGGGGAGGGCAGGGTATAAATAAAATTTATTATTATTAGATGGGAATAGTTAAGAAATGTGAAGCAGAGAACTGTTCTTCATATATTATGAATCCTATAGAATCCTTGCATGCATAATGTTAATACCCCTCCCCGAAAAGCATTAACAATTAACAATTGCTATCAGATAGTTTTATACAAACTTTGATTGGAAAAAGTGATTATATATTTCCTTCTTGCAGGAACACTGCTGGAGTGGTGGTGATAGAGACAAAGGTAGGAATAATTGAACTTTGCTTTCCTTACCGTTAAAGACCACATCATTATTATGCCCTCATTCCTGTGCTGGAACTAGTATAATACTAAGTTTATCGTATTGATTCTATATTATTTTCAAATGGCTTTGATTCTATATTTTCGAATTACACTGTATGAAAATCATGAGCATTTAGGCCATCACTTTAATTTGAAAAATAAAATTTGAAAAATAAATTTAATGTGAAAAATAAATAAAGCAAGAGTTTGGCAACAGTTTCACAATAATGTCCTCCCCACAACTCATATTTTCTTTATGTTCTGTTATGGCTCAAAAACCAATTAATTGCTCTGGCCACATACCTGGTTGTGTTTAATATCTTCAGCAGGTGCACCATAAGAATTTCTGTACAAAGTAGAGATTCCAGTGTTCTGAGCTGAAGATGAGAAGGGGGGGGGGGAGAGAAAAGGGAATTGTGTTACCAAACAGAAAGCCCGCTAGTAGCAAGTGAAAAGGGTAATTCGTGGTTTAAAGAGGCAAGCATCATAATGCATTTCTTAGCAATCAGTTATGCAGGCACATTGAAAACGCTGTACACAGTTCTGGTGATGGCCCCATTTCAGTTAGGTTATTGCAGGACTGGAGCAGTCACAGAAAAGGTGAATTAAGATGATGAAGGTTTTGGAGCATTTCCTTGTGAAGAAAGGCAAAACATCTTGGGGATTATTAGTTTAGGAAAAGGGCACTAAAAGGGGAAACGACAGAGATGTATAAAATAATCAATACGCTATGACAGAAGGGATTTTTCTCCCATTAAAACACCAGAACATGGAGTCACTCAATGAATTTGATTGTCAAGAGCTACAGGCTATCTATATTTGTTCACAGAACAGATAATTATAGCATGTGGCGTTCATTACCCCCTAATGGCTCATTATCTCCAGTAGGATTGAAACCCAAGAGTCAGGAACATCATAGCATATCATAGTCTAAACTGCAAATTCGCCATTTTGCATGTAAACAAACCACTTGTGGCCATATAGAACTTGGCTTTTAAAATAGCATGTGAATCACTTATAAACACCAAGGTTGCGATTGTTTAGGAAAGCCTTAGCAGAGGAACACAATGATCCTAAGAGGGCAGTAGGGAAGAATGCACTCTTGTAGGCAGCCTCATTCCAAGTGCTTCAGGGCTTTGTAAGTCAAAACCCAAACCTTGAACATGGTTCAGTAGCTGGCAAGCAGTGCAATTTAAAAGTGTTGCAGCATGCATGTAGTAAAGCACCCCAGTGAGTAGCACAGCCGTTGCATTTTGCAGCAGCTGCGGTTTCCAGACCAATGTCAAGGGCAGCACATTACAGTAGTCCAAGCTTGAGGTTACCAATGTGGCCAGACTATTCCTTCGCTGAATGGGTCCTGGTTGTTCCTTGTGGCAAAGTCAGACAAGTGTGACATTAGCTGCTTGTTAGCTTTCTGAGATCTTTATATGGAAGTCACGCTGGGTTCATTCTTCCTCCTCCTTTGCGAGGCCACTTTATGTGGGTGCTTAGAAATTTGGAGTGAGGTGGCATCAAGTAGCTCAATCAAAAAGCTCTTTTTTAAAAAAAATCGAACAAGGGTGTTGTAGTTTTGATTTTTGTAAGGAGGCACTTGATAATAGAGATTGCCAAGTGAAGCTGAATAATAATAATAATAATAATAATAATAATAATAATAATAATAATAATAATAAATAATTAATAATAATAGGTCTGGTGACATGGGAGAGGCTGTATATCTGAACACATAATAGATACAGTATTGGAACCAAATCTTGTTACTAGTGGGGATGAAATGGAAAACTCAGGGTTCTCGTCCCACTCTTTAGTTCAGATTCCTTCAAGTGTCTGGGAATAATAGGCTCATTCTACTAGGAGTATTACCTGGGAGTAATAGGCTCATTCCAATAGGAATTCTTGCTGCTGCTTTCTTCCATCATCTCCCTTCCCTGCTAGCACTTAAGCACTTATTCAGAGGCAGGATATGTGCACATGTGTTTGATATCTTTATGCTATTGGAAAACATATATCTGTACATGCAACGCAATCTGAAAGAAGACCTTTGTACAATATCTGGCCAGGGGGAGTTTTAAAAAAAAAAGGCCCACAAAGCTGCAATTTTGTAGTATGTTTTATTGAATTGTTGTTAAGATTGGCTAAGCCTGTTTTGTTTTCATGCCTGTTGAGGTTCTTTTTCAAGGTGATGTATACATTTCATACACAAAGAGAATATGTTTTTCTTTCATTTATTCTTCCCTTTCTCTTCAGACGAGGCTTCATTTGATGTGGTAGCAACGTGCTCCGAGCTCAGATGAGGTAACCTGAAAAAGCAAATAAGACTTGTGATCTCTGTTGTCAATCAGATAATGCAAACTGTTGTAGATCAATTATTTTTTGGCTTTGTTGTCTAAGCTTATCGCTCATGGTGTGCTGAATATGACAGGGCAGCAATGAGGATATTGCCTCTGTATATTTGTGCCCAATTAAAACAAGCGAGTGTAGAGGAGGCAGAGAGAAAATTGCAGGCAAAATGGGGCAGAGGGGAGAAGGGGTTGGTGGTCAAATATGTATGAAAAAGCACTGGTGTAGCAGCCAAGATGAAAAAGACAGAGTAGATAAAGTGCAATAAACTTTTTTTGCCTTTACTAGAGCTTGCTTAATATTTTTTTAATTGCATGAAATTTATACACTGTTTGAGTGTAATAAAAAAGCCCTTAAAGAGTTTACAAAAAGATGTAAATTTTTATTGATGCCATTAAAACAGAGAAAAAGTTAAGATTAAAATTCACAATGGCATTTCTAACAGGCAGCAAAAAGAATACAGTGAAGGCGCCTGGTTGATAATCTGTAGGTAGGGAGTTTCAAATAAGCTTGAATGTGCTGCAGCTCCTATAAAGTATTAATATATTTGTATGGCCTTCTGTGTTACCAAATTAGATCCTGACAAGCGAGCATGTCTCGCCTGTCCTCCAAAATCCAGGCATGAACTTTAGAGACAAAGCACAAATGTCAGCTAAGTCCAACATTAGGCCTGCTTCACAGGTTAAGTTTTGGGGGGAACATTTTAATGTGAAGTGTGAACGTGCTAATGTTGCATTATACAGATACTGGAATTGGCCATGAGTAAATGTGTGAAGTGACGACCTTGGTCTCAAACACTACAATCCAACACTAAAAGCACAATACCTTGTCGGAATGTGGAAGCTGCCTTTCAGCTGGTCACGGATTCTTGATGGATCAGAATCTAGTGAGGAGCGAAGGATCCCATGCTGGCTATGACATAGCTTTTGTCCATTTTGTTTCATCTTTTGGCTGCGTTAGCTGAAATCCTGGTGAAAACCTGAAGGATTTGGCGATCAGTGGTAGCAAATTGTGTTAGATCCTCAATGGAACAGAATTGCTGTTGAATGAGACGTTTAGAATGGCCGCAGCTCCCGATTCCTGGTACCATTCAGAACCTCAACAAGGAAAGGAAGTCTAGAGGTTCTGTAGATTTCAAGTCCAATGCTGTGATGGAGGAATTCTTAAAAAATTAAGAAAGAGCCAGATGGGATCCGTACCACTAGAGTTTGGGATCCTTTCTCACCCCTGGGTTCCACTGTCTAGTTCCTTTTCTGTAATGTAGGGTTTCTCCTATCATCCTATGCTATTTTCCATTCTTTCCTAGGTAGATTGCCATTGGGCTTGCCAACCCAGAATTTATTCTCTTCCCTCTGACTTCCCTTGCAGCCCTTCTTACACTCACTCTCAATCCTTCCCCCCCCCCCGCCCTTTGGTCTCTTTCTGCATCTGTGCAGCCTCTCCTGCAAATTCCCTTGGATCTCCCCCCCTGACCCTCCAAGCATCCTGACTTTTTGAAGCTGCAGTGATGCCAGGAGGCAAAGGAATCTTCTTTCCATTATTTTCCTCCAAGCCCAGTGCTGTGATGGAAGGCCATTTAAAACGGCCTAGCGCGCCTGATATGGCCTGTGGTTTACCACCTCTGGAATTAAACATTACGAATGCTTATTATTTACTTTTGTTAATATTTATACATACAATTTCCCACCTGTTCTCTGGGTAGCCAAAGTTCCCTCCACCTCACCATGCTTGTATGTTTCACACCCAGGGGGCAAATGTGGAAATGAAGGGGAAGAGAGCTTACTTCGACAGCCATTTCAATAAAGTGAAAAGTGAACAGCTCTAAGTTTAAACAGGTTCTGTGCACAACCAAACATGTCCAGGGAAGCGGCAACAACCCATTTCCACCTCTCTGTTGCCTTCTGCTTAAACTTTTGGTTAATGTAGGGACTTGCTACAAAGATAAAATTGTGCCTGTAGTGGGGAATGGAAGGTGAGCCGCCACCATGCAAGGTGTCACAACTGGACAGATGCTTCGGCATGATAGCAGCACAAGCCCAGCAAGTGCTTAGCTTGGCAGATGGGTAGGTGCTGAGAGGGGAGAATGTCACCAAGCTGAGGCCAAGGCAGATTGGTCACAGCTACCTTTAGCCACCTGCAGTTGCATGGTTTTAAATCCTCCCAAATTACAGGACTAGTCAACATGCCCAGGGCCTCTTAAGATGTCCTCTTCACAAGTGTCCCTGTTCAGGATTCAGTCAAGTCGGCTGATGCCTCCCTCTTGTGTGTGCATTTGGACAATAATTTCATTTTTAGCATGTAGTAAGTTTGTTCTCTGTCTAAGCCCAAATCTGAGTTGGATGGGTGGGGCATAACCAGAATGAGTGGACAAGCCTACAGTCTCTCTCCCTTTCAAGTTACCGTATTTTTTGCTCTATAAGACGCACCAGACCACAAGGCACACCTAGTTTTGGGAGGAGGAAAACAAGAAAAAAAATATTCTGAATCTCAGAAGCCCGAACAGCAAGAGGGATCGCTGCGCAGTGAAAGCAGCAATCCCTCTTGCTGTTCTGGCTTCTGGGATAGCTGCGCAGCCTGCATTCGCTCCATAAGACGCACAGACATTTCCCCCTACTTTTTAGGAGGGAAAAAGTGAGTCTTATGGAGCAAAAAATACAGTATTTATTTATTTTGCCAACCATTTCCCACAACTGGCAGAAAGGGCCAAATGTAGGCAACAGTTCCCAACAGCAGGCTTGGGTGAGATAGTTTCCCCCCAAATCCACTAATGCACTTTATTGCCTCCCCTCACAGCCCCCTAGTTAAAATGGGTGTGTGGGGAGGAGACACAAAACATTCCTCAAGGTTGGGGTGCAGAAGCTTTCTGGCTCCATGGGCCAGATCCTGCCTGCTCTGCCCAGAATAATCTGGCCTCCGCCTGAGAGGAGTGGCAGCTCTTTCAGAAAGCAACACAAACATCCAGGTCTTAAATATCCAGTAACTAACACCAATGAATAATTAAGCTGATTCCTCAAGGCTTTGGAGGAACGAGATATTTTTCACTGAGGTGTGCCAAAGGAGAGTAGAAAAAAAATTAATCCCTAAGGATAAAACAGATAAAAAGATATAAATGAAGTCCTGGTGATTATTCATCTGATGCGTGGTTATTCCAATTTCTGCTAAGCCATGTGATATTCATGTAAAAGCTATAGCTAGAGATCACGACATGTGCTCACCTAGGGTTACACCACAAAGCCAAAATGTGTAGTGCAAGTCACGTCTCTGCCCTTCTGTTTGGGGGGGGGGGTAATGTTGTTATAAAACCAGATAAAACCTCTTTTCCCCATGGAAGAAAAAATACTATTAGAATGCAAGCTTCTCTCCTATACGAAGCTTTATCACTGAATTAAACATTATGCTGCAGGGACAGAAATCACAATTTCCTATCTAACTCAGCAATGCTTTATTGCTTGCAGCTACAATACAGACCTGTTTAAAAGTACGACACATACAAAATATACAGGCTCAATTTATGGCCACTAGTAATATCACAAGTACAAGGAAATGTCAGCTGGAGCTCAGATCGCAGCATAATGATAAACAATACAAATACACATCTACATTTGGGAAGAACTCTAAAGATGCTCCGCAAACCTTAAAGCCTACAAATGTGTTGCATACAGGTATATGCAATACTTTTGCTTCAATTGTTTTTGAATGTATAACATGCGACAACATCTGCCTCACCTGTCATTGCGTCTTTCCTAGAAGTGTGCTCTCCTTTATTTCCATAAGTAGCATTTGTCCCGGTTGACTCGTAGTCTGTTTTTCTTTCTTTTAAAGTGATCATTTCCCGAGGTGAGGCTGGGGCACTTGCTAGCAAACAAAAACAAATTTGGATTTTTAACCTCTCTCATCACACAAAACCTACCGCTGGTGTAAATACATAAACAGGCACAAATTCTTAGGAATGCTGCTACTTCGACTACTTAACAATAACCTTATATGCATCTACATTAAGGGTAATCTGTTTTGATAGAAAGGCTGGAATCGTTTAGCTCATGTGAAGCAACCAGATTTTATTTGAAAACCTGAAGCATCTGGGCAAAAAAAAAAAAAAGCAGTTAAATTTAACAATTGTCGCTCAAGGAGTCTGGAATTCAGTGTATTCAAATACCTATACATAAGATACCAAGAAAAAGGCTATCTAGACATCGTACAGAAGTTGTGTCAATCTTATGCACAACTGCTGGACATTTATTTAGGAGGCGGTGCCTCCCCTCCCCAAAGACAATGATTATACCATAGCGCGCATAAATGAAGCTAGTAGTATCTGTTTGGGAATACCCCCCCCCTTTCTGACCCCTCTGAAAAGGGACCGCTAATTACACCAAAAGGCACATGGCTGAAACTAGTAAATGTAATAATAAACAGAACTGGACAGAGACCACCTCCCTGCACTGTAAATAGCTTGACTGCTTTACAGGAGACAATCCCCAAGTCAGAGCATGGCTGGAGACGTCACAGTTTCCTCTGTTACTGAAATTATGAACTCTCTCAGCAATAAAGTAAATGTAAACAGTTATTTTAGTTAGAGACAGTTAGGGACGCGGGTGGCGCTGTGGGTAAAACCTCAGTGCCTAGGACTTGTTGATCGTATGGTCGGCGGTTCGAATCCCCGCGGCGGGGTGAGCTCCCGTCTTTCGGTCCCAGCTCCTGCCCACCTAGCAGTTCGAAAGCACCCCTAAGTGCAAGTAGATAAATAGGTACCGCTTTATAGCGGGAAGGTAAATGGCGTTTCCGTGTGCTGCGCTGGTGCAGGCTCGCCAGAGCAGCTTCGTCACACTGGCCACGTGACCCGGAAGTGTCTCCGGACAGCGCTGGCCGCCGGCCTCTTAAGTGAGATGGGCGCACAACCCTAGAGTCGGACACGACTGGCCCGTACGGGCAGGGGTACCTTTACCTTTACCTTAAACAGTTATTGCTTGCTGTAGGAATAAATACTTTTTAAATTTCTTTATGTTTATCAAGTTATGAAAACAAGTAACATCCCAGTGCAGACTCTCTATTATCCTGTGATACTTAACCCCAAGCCACCCAAATATCCCAATCTCTAGCTAAATTTGCAAGCTTGCACGAAGCCAATAGTGTAACACACAATTAATTAAATTATGAACCTCCCTTCCTCACTGTCATTCTGGGTCATTTGCTTCACCCATTTGGAAAAGCAATTGTGTTCTTCAATATTTTAACCATTTTTTGACAACAGAGACTTACTTTAGCCCTATTTGGGGTCCCATCACCTCCATGCAGTGCAAATTGTGTGAGGGACAATGGGGGTGCACATCCAAATCCTGCCCCCGTGGGTCCATAACATTTCCTCCACGTATCTCTCTCTCTCTCCATGAGCTGAGCAGTAAATTTCTGCGTGGGGAGCCTGCTAGACACAAATCCAGCCAACGAATGCATGACAGTGGGGTGCCTCTGTAGCACACACAATGAAAGCACAGCATTCTCATGCCTTCAGTGGCAGAGCCAGCAACAACCCAGGTAGTGTCAGTCCTTAGGCATTCCTCTAAACAGGGTTTTATATGCTCCGCACGAGCACAACAAACAACAGTGAGGGATGAAAGCCCACACAACACATAATTTCCTGGGCACAGATCACACACATCCCTTCTGCACCAAGGGCTCAGAAATCCACCCTTGGGTTCAAAAGAAGCAAGCAACCAAAGGAAGGGACCAGGCATGCAACAAGGGTGGTCACAGACACACATCTGGGTGACTCCATAGGGCAGTGATGGCCAAACTTGGCCCTCCAGCTGTTTTGGGACCATAATTCCCATCATCCCTGACCCCTGGTTCTGTTAGCTAGGGATGATAGGAGTTGTAGTCCCAAAACAGCTGGAGGGCCAAATTTGGCCATCACTGCCATAGGGCATGGAGTTGGGAAGTGGCAGAAAGGATTCCAAGCGTACACTAAGGGGGAAATGATGCTTTCACTTACCTTTGGCATTGCTTAAAAATGTGATGTCAGGGGCAAGAGAGAGGATGCTCCTGGGATTCAAACCCACACTGCAAAATGCCACAGAGCTGCTCCCTAACCTCTCAAGCACAGCAGCAAACAATCCTCCCACCCAAAACCCAGAGGCATCAAAGGGCACATATTTCTGTCCCCTGCCCCAACACCCAGACACAATGAACATAGGTATTGCAGAAGGAGACAGCTCACATTTTACACACAGAGGCTTAAAATTCAGCACCATACTAGGAAAAGCAGAGAGAGGAGAACACGATGGCTTACCTAAACCAATCAGGAGGGAGCACTACATGGGCCAATAGAATGGCTCCTGCATGAGACCAGCCCTCCCACTGGCAACCCATGTGATCAATCTCCCCCTTTCACCACAGCATGTTGCCTCACACCTTACCTGGCAAGGCTAGCCACTCAACAAGATTAAATCTCCCTCCCTCACCCTCCGCACACCCTCAAATACAGCCTTATACACCCTAACAGCAGCACCAACCCCACCTTGTGACCCCCTCACAGTCTAGATTACCTGAGGAGAGGAGAGGCTGCTGAGCTCCTCCAACTCCCAGCTTACTGCCTTCAGAGACCCATCCTGCAGCTTGCTGAAGGCATGCCATTAGGCTGGGGTCAGCGAGGAGACCCATCTGCCACTCACTCGCAATGAAGAAGCAATACATATGGTAGAGTCAAAGTCTTTATTGAGCAGCACTTGGACGTCAAGAAGAGATCCTGAAATGGAAGGCAGTGCGTATGGTTGCCAACCAGTCCCTCTAGCAGGGCTCCTGTGCTTTGGACAGTGGCTTTGCAGAGCAGCTGCAGCCGAGTCTCTTAACGGCACCCGGACCACATCAGGAAAGCCACTTGTTGCACTATTGGCGGTCATGGAGCCTGCGAGGATGAAGGTGGTGGAAGGAAGTAGGTCAGCAGCCCTACAGGAGAACCGCTTGGGAGCATCTTGCTTCCTGCTGTTGGTCAGACTGGGCTCCCTTTTGGTTCGTGTGGATCAGGGTGCATGGGAGAGCAGCCTGCAGAGAGGACACCAAAAGAGAGAGTGAACAATGAGCAAGAGGCAGCAGCTGGAGCAGGCACTTCCTCTGGCTGCATGCGCAGTGAGGATTTATGCATTCGCAGTGAGAGAGGTGCCAACGGAGTGCCTGTGGTTATGCATCAGTAGCCCACCTGACATGGCGGTGGGGGAGAGACTGCAGAGACTGTGAATCCACTCACTTTTTCTCCTTTTGGGAGGGGGGGTGTCCAATAAAACTTTGTATGCTTGATGACAGCTTGCTCTCCTCCTTGCACCTGGGCTGTGATCCTGTAAGACAAATGTGCGCGTGAGGGTTTGGCCAACTGTGGGAATGGCTGAAGTAGACTTTTGCCAACAAGCAGATTGTAGGCATGTGATGATGAGGACTTCCCCACCATCTGGGGAGCAGTGGAAGAGTGTTAGAAAAGACCATTCAAACAAGACAAAGCATTCACATTATTTCAAGGTAGGTTATGGAATGTATGGCAATGAAGTGTTTGAGAGGGAGGAAGTCATGGGAACTGCACTTTGAAGAATGAGTTTTCCATTTCCTTTGCTTACCTCTGTGAGGTGCTCTGCCCTGGCAGTCTCAGTTGCTGGACTGAAGTTTGCTGTCGGGTGCTTGTTTCTGAAGTCTCAAAGTGAGATACCTGTTAGGGTTCTAGGTAGACAAGCGTTAGCAACGTGCTCAAGTTCCTACATGTGTGTTGTGAGACCAGGCTGTTTCATGCGAAGTGCGCACAGTGCCTTTTTCACAAAGCCTGCCCCCTTGTAAGCTTCAAGTGTGCACAGTATGTGGAGCCAGAGACCCATAGTCCAATGCTGTGTGCCTTGTCATCCAAATTATGAACTCTGTGTGTGTGATTACTTACTACTTGACTGGGAGCTGAGTTCTACCACATCCTGTGCTTGGTCATGTGTCATGGATGGGGTAATCAGCAATACAAGAGTGGCTATTTTTTAAATTTCCCTCCTCCCTTTGACAGGAGGGAACGGAGGGAATTTATTTGACCTGGGACTGGGGTGGTGTGAAGTTGTGTCATTAAGAATGTATCTTGCAAGACCAACCATATTTCCCTGCTTGATAGTCTGGTAGATCATGGGAATGAATTTCAGCAAACTATCTGACAAGGTCTCCCATGATATCCTTGTTGATAAAGTGGTAAAATGTGGGCTGGATGAATCTTAGGATGGGGGGGGGGCTGGGAGAGAAACCTGGCTTGGCAGTAATACATGTGAAAAGGATCTAGGCATCTTAGTTGATCGGAAGCCGAATACATGAAGCAGCAGTGTGATGCGGCTGCTAAAAATAAATAAAAGCTAATACATTTTTGAGGGACGCGGGTGGCGCTGTGGGTTAAAGCCTCAGCGCCTAGGGCTTGCCGATCGTCAGGTCGGCGGTTCGAATCCCCGCGGCGGGGTGCGCTCCCGCTGCTCGGTCCCAGCGCCTGCCAACCTAGCAGTTCGAAAGCACCCCTGGGTGCAAGTAGATAAATAGGTACCGCTTACCAGCGGGAAGGTAAACGGCGTTCCGTGTGCTGCGCTGGCTCGCCAGATGCAGCTTTGTCACGCTGGCCACGTGACCCGGAAGTGTCTCCGGACAGCGCTGGCCCCCGGCCAATAGATGTGAGATGGGCGCACAAACCCCAGAGTCTGTCAAGACTGGCCCGTTCGGGCAGGGGTACCTTTACCTTTACTAATACATTTTTAGGCTGCATCAATAGAAGCACAGTATTCAGATCATGGAAAGTGCCGTATTTTTCGCTCTATAACACGCACCCGACCATAACACGCACGTAGTTTTTAGAGGAGGAAAATCCGTAGGCATGCCACCTGTAGGCATTCCCTCCATAACACACACAGACATTTCCCCTTACTTTCTAGGAGGAAAAAAGTGAGTGTTATGGTGCAAAAAAATACGGTAAATAGCTAAGCTCTATTCCAGGCATAGGCAAACTCTGCCCTCCAGATGTTTTGGGACTGCAATTCCCATCATCCCAAGCTAACAAGACCAGTGGTCAGGGATGATTGGAGTTGTTGTCCCAAAACATCTGGAGGGCCAAGTTTGCCTATGCCTGCTCTATTCCATATTGATCAGGTCACATTTGGAATACTGTGTCCAGTTCTGGGCACCATATTTAAAGAGAGAGACTAACAAACTGGGTCATGTGATCTGCAAACAAGGTCCTATGAGGAATGGTTGACTGAGCTTGGCATGTTGAACCTGGAGAAGAGAAGATTAAGGGATGACAGTGACCTTCAAATATCTGAAGGGCTGTCATGCAAAAGACAGAACCAACTTGTTCTCTCTTGTTCCAGAGGGAAAGACTAGAAACTGCAGGGAAGCAGATTTCAACCAAACATTAGGAGACAATTCCTGATGGCAGCAGCTGTCTGACAGTGGAACAGACAACCTTTGGAGGTGGTGACCTCTCTTTCACTGGAGGCTGGACAGCCAGCTGTCAGGCATGCTATTGTTGCATCTGGCACTTCAGATCCTACACTGAGCAGGGAGCTGGCCTCCAAGGATCATGTGAATTCTATGATAATGAACTGCAACTACAAGCAGGAACAGGGTAGTTGTGGCCCACCAAATGTTGCTGGGACTACAACTCCCATAATTCCTGATTGTTCTTCCGATAGAAGTTGGAGTAAAAAATGTCTGGAGGACCGCAGGTTACCCTTCCATGGTGTAAAGAGAAATTAAGAATTGCAATCCTCATTTCTGCACTAGACTGCCTAGGTGATCATACGACTTTCCTGTTAACCTAATTCACTACACTTGGGTTCATTTTCTTTCTTCCCTGGCCAAGACAGCCATTATATTTTGTTCAAATAACACCCCATTCCTGCTGACACTGCAATAGGACAGCCGTGGTAGCTCAGTGGCCATTATTCACCTCGATACTGTATTGAAGAAATAATGGATGTGTCTATATTGCTGTATTATGTCTGAATATTATGGAACCTAACAGAGGAGCAGCATAAGCAGTTATCAATGGCAAAGTGGTTGGTGCTCCAACACTGGAATGATAGAACAGCAGTTTCAATTGTGCAAAATACTGGCACTCTGTAGAAAGGTGACTTTTCATAGGTGACAACAACATAAAGGAGCATATATTTAGACACTGAGTGCTTATCCACACATCCCCATGTCCCGCTGCTTCCCCATCCTGGGGAAAACAGCTCTCTAGTGCTCAATCAGAGCAAACAACAATTCAAGTTTTCCCTAGGCTGCCATTTGTTCCGATTGATCGCTAAAGAGCAGGTTTTCTCTTGGAAAGGAGTGGGGCAAGGGGAAAACAGCTCAGACTCACACCTAGAAAATACAATCAAGTGGAAGGGTAGCCGAGCCCCTAGACTCTGTATATGGATATATTTGTGCGACATGGTGTCTGAATGGGCTGGTGTGGAAACAGAACTCAACAGACCTAACAAAAGCTAATTCTCCAGTCTTACTCTGTTCCCACTCCCTACCCCACTCTTCTATAAAGTCCTATACTTTACAATGTGTTGCTTTTGTTATTTAGATAAGGAAAATTATTAGTATGTTTTGGGACACGGGTGGCGCTGTGATCTAAACCACTGAGCCTAGGGCTTGCTGATCGTAAGGTTGGCGGTTCAAATCCCTGCAACGGGGTGAGCTCCCATTGCTCGGTCCCAGCTCCTGCCAACCTAGCAGTTCGAAAGCATGTCAAAGTGCAAGTAGATAAATAGGTACTGCTACAGCGGGAAGGTAAATGGCGTTTCCGTGTACTGCTCTGGTTTCGCCAGAAGTGGCTTAGTCATGCTGGCCACATGACCCGGAAAAACTCTGCGGACAAACGTCTGCGCCCTCCGCCAGTAAAGCGAGATGAGCGCCGCAACCCCAGAGTCGTTTGTGACTGGACTTAACTGTCAGGGGTCCTTTACCTTTTTTTAAAGTATGTTTTAAGAGACTCCATTCATTGCAATGTCAACAAACGTAAAACCACTCTTACTATTAATTAGTAAGAGGCTATAAATTAGATTGTAGTCAAACAGCTAGATCACCAATAGACTGGTTATTTCATTTCCTGTAATTTCTGACAAGCTCTCTTAACTCAAGGGATCTAGAATCGTTTCCACAGTTACTGTACCTTACAAACATCTCTCTAGCTTTGGAAGGACTTTGGGCAATGCATCTCCTTCTCAAATGAGGAGTTCCAGTTGTGTGGTTCTCAGAAACATTCATTCTCTCCCCTAAGCTATGCCCCAGAAGAAGCTAGTATTTAAATCATGCAATTTTTCACTAAGGAAAAACCAGTATTTTCTTTCTCTTACACTGGAAGCTACTTGACAAACAAACACCCTCTACAAAGAGAAAGGAACATGAATTAAAAAACCCTTTCTATATTAATAAGAACAATGCTTTACCTTGCACAGTATTTCAGGAAGGACTCCCCTCCCCTTAATTGGCATGGATTATAACAAAATTGTCCTTCCTTTCAACAAGGATGTTTTCATTAAAAATTATTAAAATGTCTCTCTTCCCCCACATCTACCCCTACCCCCTTAGGAGACTTGAGAGAATAAAATTGCCTGGAATGAGTAAATTGTTGTAACAAATGTTCATCACAATGAAAAACATCCTTAAGTGGCACCAAATCTAACCAGAATATGGTAGATAAAGGAAGGTCTCTCAAGGTTAGCTCCTTTATTAAAGGATGCTAACAGCATTTTTCTCCATTGATTCCACTAACAAGAAAAAAGCTGCCACATTATTGTGGTGGCCTTGGCAATGTCTCTAGTAATAAAAGCCTTTGTGATTGCGAATGAATTCATGGCAAAGCTGTCAGCGTCAGCACCACCATCTACATCATTCTTGTTAAAAGTGAATTATTACTGAGCAGAAGACCTTCTGCTGTAATAATAAAACTGAGTATCTATGAAGTGCACAAGTTCTCTCAACCAAGTGACACTCATAAATAGCCCCAACCAGTTCCATACTGCTAACATGTCGGCAGTCTACCTTCTTTATGGTAGATCCATCACTACTGGGAAAACCATGGCTTTAACTATACGGACCTTTGTTGGCAAGGTGATGTCTCTGCTTTTTAAGATGCTGTCTAGGTTTGTCATTGCTTTTCTCCCAAGAAGCAGGCGTCTTTTATTTTCGTGACTGCTGTCACCATCTGCAGTGATTATGGAACCCAAGAAAGCAAAATCTCTCACTGGCTCCATTTCTTCCCTTTCTATTTGCCAGGAGGTAATGGGCCCAGTGGCCATGATCTTAGTTTTTTTTTGATGTTGAGCTTCAAACCATAGTTTGCGCTCTCCTCTTTCACCCTCATTAAAAGGTTCTTTAATTCCTCCTCACTTTCTGCCATCAAGGTTGTGTCATCTGCATATCTGAGGTTGTTGATATTTCTTCCGGCAATCTTAATTCTGGCTTGGAATTCATCCAGTCCAGCCTTTTGCATGATTAATTCTGTATATAAGTTAAATAAGCAGGGAGACAATATACAGCCTTGTCGTACTCCTTTCCCAATTTTGAACTAATCAGTTGTTCCATATCCAGTTCTAACTGTAGCTTCTTGTCCCACATAGGAGACTGATGAGGTGATCAGGCACTCCCATTTCTTTAAGAATTTGCCATAGTTTGCTGTGGTCGACACAGTCAAATGCTTTTGCACAGTCAATGAAGCAGAAGTAGTTTTTTTCTGGAACTTTCTCCATAATCCAGCGCATGATTGCAATTTGGTCTCTGGTTCCTCTGCCCCTTCAAAATCCAGCTTGCACTTCTGGGAGTTCTCAGTCCACATATTGCTTAAGCCTGCCTCGCAGAATTTCAAGCATAACCTTGCTAGTGTGTGAAATGAGTGCAATTGTACGGTAGTTGGAGCATTCTTTGGCACTGCCCTTATTTGGCAGGCTTTTTAAAATTAAGAGTTGGAAAACATTTGAAACTCATACCCCTTTATACCTGCTGACTATCTATGGGCAACCAGAGAGCTCCTGGGGGCACCCAGTATTTCAGGGTTATCTTTCTTGTGAAGCTGTGGAGAGATTGTGGCTCTTCATTTCCTCTTATCTATCATCTATCATCTCTATCTCCATCTAGCTACACCCAGTTATTGACTTCCTTGTTCTGCTCACAATTAGATCCTATTTTCAAGCAAGTCTTTATTCATGAGTAGGACATCCCTTCTGGAGCAGAGCTTGCTCAAAGTCATGGGAATAATTTCAGGCTCCCCACAGTGGTCATATCCAACTCCTGTCTCCTGGGGATATCTGAGAGTGCTGTTATTCCAGAGCTCCCTGGGGGGCTGGCATGCCCACTAGCTTCAGTAGTGATAAGCTGGGTAGGACATAGGTGAAGCTGCCATGCCCATCATTCACAGTCAAGTAACATGGAAAATTGTAATTACAGTGGTACCTCGGGTTACATACGCTTCAGGTTACATACGCTTCAGGTTACACACTCTGCTAACCCAGAAATAGTACCTCGGGTTAAGAACTTTGCTTCAGGATGAGAACAGAAATTGTGCAGTGGCGGCACAGCGGCAGCAGGAGGCCCCATTAGCTAAAGTGGTGCTTCAGGTTAAGAACAGTTTCAGGTTAAGAACGGACCTCCAGCACAAATTAAGTTCTTAACCAGAGGTACCACTGTACAAATATCTAACCAAGTACATGGCTAAGTAGAGATTTAAAGCAAAGTTACTAAGGTTGAAGTCAAATTATCTATTGGCTCAACTACTTTCCTGTGTTGAATCAAAGCTTAACTGTTCCAGAAGCTCTGCAAATGCCATCTTGGTAGTCAAGATAAGCCCACAATTAATTGGTAGTTGTAACAATGAGCTCATATATGTTTACATTCACTCACTCTGATATATGCTAATTGGCTTGTTTTGATGTTATCCTTATCTTTGGGGGCTTGGGTAGACTTGGGTATTTGCCACCAATTCCCTCATCTGCTCAGGGAAGTTTCGGCCGAAGTGACACATGCTGCTTTGTGTGTGTATATATATATATATATATATATATATATATATATATATATATAAAATGCATGAATGCTTGCTCGCGTGCAGACAAGTCGTGATGACCTATCACTGTTGTGATGTCCATCTGGTGTCTGTGTTACAAGTTTATACCGTTCTTTAAGAAAGCACTAGAACTGGCCGTTCTGGAGTTTTTGACATCCCTCTTTGGTATCCTTCCATCAAACCACTCTCTCAGGCCCTCATTTCGGCCTGTGGTTCAGAACACACAAACCCCCAAAAAGAAAAAAAAACGGAAAAAAAACCTCTTAGTACTAATCCTAAAGACAAATGTGACCCATTTTGTGGTTTATCCTGATTGTTTTGCTGTCAGGAGAGATGGAACATCCAGGGAAAGTTAACATATATAGACTGGAAAGATCTTCCCTTGTGATGGGTTACTTCCCAGCTTATTAATAAATTTGGGCTTACCTGAACGGTTGTTGGGAGACATGCGCACTGGAGAGATGGAGGGCGTACGCGATGAGGAGTACGGCCTTTGCCGATCCCTCTCTATCGTTGAAGATGAGGCTACAAAGTGATACTGTGACCATCCATCCTGCACGGGGATAACATATGAGAAGGGGGGGGGTTGACAAAATCAGCGAAAAATATACTCACGTTCAATGTTTCAGAATAAAACTTAAGTAAGCCAAGTTAGGAATAAATAGTTGAATATGCTATCTTTTACAGACTGGTTTTGCTCTTCATCAACAGACAGGTCTCTCGCACGATCCTTTTTAATATATCCTCTTTTTAAAAATAATAATAATAATGTTCGATTTCATGTATTATTTATCACAAAATTCATATCCTGTCTTTCGTTGCCAAATGATCCCAGAGCAGGCCGCAATGATTAAAAACACATCATAAAGTCAGTCAAAAACCTTGCACCAGAATGACAATTACCATTCAGTTTGTAAGTGTGAGTGCACTATTATCAGATTACCGACAACGCTCGCACCTCCTGACCAATGTACACACATGCGGTGGTGGAATGAGTGTGCGTCGTAAGGTCTGCCACTCACACTTAGAATGCTGGAAAATATTACTCTGAGATGGGGGGAAAATTTAATCTATCATTAAAAATAGCTTGGTGATCTTTCTTGGATTTTCAGTATGTGAATGAGTATGAACAAGATTTTCTGTGTTTCCTGTTTTAACTACTGAGTAGTATCCAGCTATGTCACATGTTCAGAGGAGAAATCAATGGACTTAAATGCCTATTACGTTCATTGATTTCAGTGGGTCTACTCTAGGTATGACTTTATTGGATAGCACTTAGGACCTTACCATTTTTTTTGTCCTGCGGCTGCTCCAGTATTCTTTCTGAAGGAATATTTACATTCTAAATTGGAATACCTACATCCAATTATGAATAAAAGGTTATGGGATGAACTTGTCTGAATTTTTAAAAATGGTTCCTCTGATTTTAGTGGGAGAGTTAAGTACTTTCTTAAATCTCTGCCAATGATATTAATGAGAGTAACAAGCACTTGATTTCAGTTGGATCGTGCACTTATTTTTCTGTACTCAATGTTGATTTTCCTTTCAGGAATAATGATTGCTAATTTGCAAAATATTCACATATATAAGTAGAGCAAAAGTGAAAATCTGTCTTTTTCCTTCACCCGGTATGCAAAGTCAAATAGTGTAAATTGACTAGTATAAGAAATAAAAACAAAACTTTATAAGTGAAATCTAACATCCTTAAGACTCAAGCAACTCAAACAATCTAATCTATATGTCCTTAGACTGTTGAGGGTTAGATAAGAAATTGCAAGAAAAGAAAGAAAAGAAAATAGCCAATAGAAAAGAAATATCTAGTAATGACCATTAGTTCTTACTACTACTGATAAGACAAGATTGTTTAAATCCACACATTCTCTCTCAGGAGCCAGATAATTTGTCTAAAATCAGACAAAAGGTAATGCCAAATATATTATCTTCAGCTATACAACTACTGATGTTTATTAAGTATTAACTGAGGTAAGAATTATTACAGAACATTCCATGGCCAGCAGAACTAAACGCAATACTTCAAAGTCCTTGAAAAACCGTTATTTCTCTCACTTATCCATATTGAAGGCTAGATTCTACATGGGTTTTCAAATCAAACCTCATTCTTAATCGTTCATCAAATATACACTATAGCTCAGACTAATTTGGCAAGCAATAGATTGTCAACATAGTGGGTGGAATTCAACATCACACCAAGACAATAATTCAATCAGTGTGAGCATTCCTGCTTGCCAGATGGAACAGCCACTCCTTTCCTCTCCCCCCCAATGCTGTTCTGGGTGTTCTCCTGACCCCCCCCCCAGATTGGAGGGGGGAGCCCCATTGGCTAGCACTGGATTATGCTAGACTGGATTTAGCTGAATCCAGCACTCTTTATTCCAAAGTACTCTATTTGACGTATGAATGGCTACTGGGTAGGGACAATCTTTTGTAAAATCAGGATAACAAATCCATTTTTATTTTTTTATAAATAATATAATAAGCAGAGTTCTTTTGATTTTCAGCCACATTCAGGGGTTTTGATTAAACTGCAAAACTCAAGGGGGAATTGAGAAAGATACCTAATTCAGGGCCCTCTAGGGATCTAGACAGAGAACTCTGTCTAGGGATCTAGACAGAGAACTAAATCCATTTGTCTAGGATGCTGTCCAAAAAGAAAATGGTTGTTTGTTCAAAGAAGGATGTTTAGCAATGTCTTATGGTGGAACACAGCCAGATTAACAAGAAGCTTAGGTGTGGAAAGTCAAGGTATATCTGATGACTGCAGCTAAAGAAAATAAAACAAGTCCTAAGATAGCCTATGCTCAAATATAATAGAATGAACATGTCTTGAGCATCAACTTACTCCCCAGAGCTTCACATATCAACCTACAAAACCTAGTGACCATATGTCAGATGCAGAGATTATTCTCCAACTTAGATATGAAATGGCCCTAAAATTTAGATGAAATTCAACAGAGGAATTGAGCTACAACAGCTGGCATTTATACAACTGTTTGTGATAGACACAGCAGTTTTACGTGGCTAGATAAGATATAAAACACTAAGTATCAAGCTGTTTCAGTGCTGGAAGTAATTAATAGATGAAAAATTAAAAGGTGTGCATTTTTAATTGCAGGCAGTAATATATACCATCTATTTTAAATTAATAAGGCTACAATCCTCAAACTGCCAAGACAGTACAACTGAACTCGGTATGAGTGTTCTTAAATTAATGGCTTGAGGAATGAAAGCTTAACAGCACTCGAATCACCTGATCACTTGGAAGTCAATGGAAGTCAATGGAGTTTCCCCCCTATGAATCTAGGCTTGTTCCAAAGGGCTCTTAAAAGCTTAGAGTCAGCTGCAAAGCAGCTCACTTTGTTTAATGCTGATCTCAAAATATCTTTGCTCCAAAGCATACACAGCTCTGTGGAAATGGGTGCTGCATGATTAGAGTGAGAAAGGCAGACTTTCCCCACTTTGCTTAGAAGATTTCACACAGTATTTTGACCTCTCTTTTTTAATGAATTGTTGGAATCCCAGTGGAATGTGAGTCCTACCTCTGACCATCCCTAGATAATCCAACATCTCAGAAACCAGCCTATACAATCAATGATATAAGGAGCCTGAACCCCAAATGGGAACTTTGCATCATACTTGAGACCCTGGAGGCAGCAAGGGATGGGACAGAGCAACTGCACCCTCTCTTTTAACCATTGGCAACTTTGGCTCTCTGACCCAGACCCCAATGCCATTACAAAATGAACTGGAATTTTTGGAAGAACCATACACATTCAATACATCGGAGAAGTCTCGGGTTGCATGCACACACTTTGTCAGATGAGAGTATGTAAGACCGTGGAGGGGGGCATGATCCCACTGTTGCTTCAACTGCTCTGACAGGCACAAACCCGGAAAAGTTAGTGTCAGCTACATAGATGCTAGAGGTGTGTTTCTGGTGCATCTTAGAAGCTGCTGTAAATGTGTGCATTCATCAATAAAGAATTAACTATCAGCCATTTGCCTTCCTTGGCTAGGTGTGTGTAGGGCAATGCCTTGCCAGAAAGGTCAGCTATGCAGGGTAAAACAAATAATCTACACAAATTGACTCTTAATATCATAGGAATTTACTGTAGGAAGTCATATGTCTACAGTTGGCTTTGATTCCTTGACTATACAGTGGTGCCCCACAAGACGAATGCCTCGCAAGACAGAAAACTCGCTAGACGAAAGAGTTTTCCGTTTTGGAGGTGCTTCGCAAAACGAATCTCCTATGGGCTTGCTTCGCAAGACGAAAATGTCTTGCGAGTTCCTGCGGGTTTTTCCCCCTCCCCCCCTTTTTCTAAAATGCTAAGCCGCTTATCAGCTGATCCGATAAGCCGCTAAAAGCTGCTAATAGCGCTAATCCGCTAATCCGTCAATGGGCTGGCTTCGCAAGATGAAAAAACCGCTAGACGAAGAGAATCACAACACGGATTCTTTTCGTCTTGCGAGGCACCACTGTATTATGTTTCAATCTACTCAATATACAGTCGTACCTTGGTTGACGAACGGCTCAGTTACTGAACGTTTTAGCTCCCAAACGATTGAAAACCGAAAGTGAGTGTTCCAGTTTTCAAACGTTCTTTGGAACCCGAACGTCTGGTGCAACTTCCATTTGGCTGCAGGACCTTCCTGCAGCCAATCGGAAGCCGCGCCTTGGTTCCCTAATGTTTTGGAAGTCAAACAGACTTCCAGAACAGATTCCATTCAACTTCCAAGGTATGTCTGTATTCTGTTTTAGCTATAATTTGGTTTTGCCCCATCACTATAATCTCACGTCATGCAAAATAAGTTACCACATAAGCAACAGAAAGTTCTCGTTGGGCCAGTCTGTAGTTTGATTTCACGCCACATGTAAATTCGACTCAGCTGAAATAGTGCTTTGTCAGACCAAAGCAAGAAATAAGAAATAAATTTCACATTGCACTGATTCTTCATGAGCATGTCCAGTAAGACCATCACAATATTTTCAAATGTGAGTAATCAAAATATAACATTAGCCTGTCTCGGTTCCAAGAAAACAAGCCCATTTTCCATTTTAAAGGTAAACTGTCAGTAACAAATTCATTAGGCCTACTTCATCAACAATTCCAAAAGCTATTAGTGTTAAATATTTAAACTAATTTTTAGAAGCCAAAAGGGAGTATTTCTAATTTAATGCAGAAATAAATACCACCTGATGTGCTGGCTGCTTTCATTAGTTTGTTTCAGCTCTAGTGCTTCTAATGAAATTTAATTAAATTGATTTGGATACTTAAAAGGTACAGTATATAAGGGTCTCCTGCACAGAAAAAGTAATCTCTCCAAAAGCAAGAGATGTACAAGTGCATTTCTGAACTCAATTTACCTGCCTACATCCTACTCTCGTTGAGCAAAATTAAGACAGAAATACTTGATACATTTAGAAAGACGTCACATTATGGGAGTTATGGCATGGTTGGCTACTTGCAGTTAACAGTTAAGAAGTGCATACCAAAAGGGGAAAAGAAGGTACTTATTTAATTTTAGTAGCATCTCCTGAAACATTTATTCACAACTATATTCTTGGCTACATCTGCTTAATGACTATCTCCCCCCCTCCCCCTAAAGCAATTCTATAGAAAGGTCTAAGAGAAATTGGCGGTTGTTGTTGTTTTGCTAGATCATTATGTGCACCTATCTGATAAGTAGCCAGAGAGGAAGTGGGGAATAGATTTTTTGAGATGGAAAGATATACATGGATGACCGTGGAGGAGGAAAAGCTAGACTTTCAGCCTCTTAAAACTTCAGCCACTCCTTCTTTGCTCTCCTTAATGCACACATCTCATACCACGTTTCCTTGAAATACCACAGGAGGTCTGAGCTGGATTTTAGGTGTAAATGTTAAGAAAGCAGTCCCAATAAATCTAAAACTTGTTGCAGTTCTTAAGTATAGATCATTCAGCTGCTGCTAAAAATAAAAAAGTAAAGCTGAAAGGAATTGGGCTATTTACTTTTGATTAGAGAACTGTGGGTGTCCACTAATATTCTAACATCCCCATCCTGTTATTTATTCGTAGTTTTGATGAACAGTACCTCAAGGACACTGCAAATGTGATTACTTATTAATTAAGTTACTTATTGTCATGCCTACAAGTACTAATCTCCAAAATTAGCTCTTACCAACATGTATTTTGGTAGACATGGTTAATAAATATTGTCAAGACTATTTATTTAAAGAACTGTGGTCTTCAAAATCAGTAGTTTGATCCTTTCACCCTTATAGAAGATGCACTGATTATCTGTTGGAGATATTCTGAAAACCAAAATCCAACCCCCAAATTATTGAATAATCTCTCTGCCTACTTTTCTTGATGAAAACTATTTCTTAAGAATTACTTAGAATGTTTTCCAAGTTGAAGACACACTTCTTCTCCCAGGCTTTTTGCTAGTGCTTGATTCCAACCTATGGTACCATGTTTTAAATCACCACCACCACCACCACTTTATTTGTTGCTGATGATATAAATTTGTCTCAAAGCAAAGTTGAATTTTTAAAAAAGCATATAATACCCATTTGAAATGCATCAAAAGATTTAAGAAAATATTCTTAAGCAAAAACTAAATGTACAACATCTTCATTGCTTTGTGGACTTCTCCTGGTTTGTACTGTTAATTTGCTATACCTTTGCACATCACCTTGGCTTGCCACATGAAAGGCATCTTACAGGATTTGTTTTACTTTCAAAATCTGCTGATTAGGTGAGTCATAAGGCAAGAGAAACCCCTTTTCACCTATAAGCTTCTTAAACCTCCAGTTTTAGTTTTAAGGAGAAGGAAATTCGGGGCTACTTTGCAGAAAGTTAAGGCATATGTTGAGCTTTTTTAAAAAAATAAAAATTGCCAAGGCTTACAACCTAGTTTCATGTGTTCTTGAGCAAAGTAATTGCATGAGCAGTGTATTATGACAAAGAGCCATAGAACCAATTTGCCACAGATACACATGAATTCCAGCTGTCAGCTCGGACAGAAAAAACTGAGCCCATCACACTTCTATTGATTGTGTGGAATCGACAATCCAACACAAGTCAATCGCAAAGCCAAGCTCCTTAGGATTTGGATGGCTAAGAATGACCTTGCAAGGTGTGAAGAGAATGGGCTTCGGTTTGTATGCTTGTGTTTTAGGGACAAGGATGAAAGATAAAGACAACATGATTAGAGACCACCTGGTAGGTCAGTGCAATAATAATCCCTGACCAATGGACATGATGGCTGGAGCTGATGGAACACAGGAACATCTGGGGTAGACTCATAGGTTCTCCACCTTTGCTGTAGAAACTGTGGTTATGGGCAAGTCAGCACTGACCAATGCAGCAAGCTGTCGAGAGATTGATAGCTGAGATGGGCTGCAGGGCATATACAGAATTCAGGTCAATATAAGATTAGCCTTTAGCCACCAGCTGTTGAGCACAGTACTGTTCAGGATGCCAAGGGGAGACCAGGGCTTGGTGGAGGGCGGCACCCTGCTCTGAATGCAGTTACTTATGGCAAGTCAATTAAGTGAAAACTTCTAGAGAGCAATACCCGATAATTTATTTCTAATGTGTGTCTACGGAGGTCTCAAAAGCAAGTCAGGCATTGCTTTACCTATCCATAATTAATTATTGATTTCCTGTGTTGTGAATGCAAGGATGACAAGACCTAATCTAATGAATAACAGAGCTGTAAGAACAGGGAGCAGTGTGTGAGACAAAGCATGAAGGACAGAACCTCAGACATAACAGGCCTCATTATTCATATTGTTGATGTTATACAGGGAACTAAATAATAAGCCCTATAAAAGCACCACCATCAAATCATGTAGGCATTTTTCAAAATAGTTCATTTCATGCAGGTGGCTTGTAAACCCACTCAGAGCGTTGTGGAACCTTGTGACCTGTTTCAAGTCTTTTCTGGGAGAAAATGTGGCTCGGAGGAGTGTGCAAATTTAGTGTAATTGCGGAATTACGATTAGACATAACATATGCAGGGGAATTGCATGGTGCAAACTATGCTGTGATGTATTGTTTATGGGGTTGGCATCCAAAGAAATTATTGGGCATGCCAGAAGTACAACTACAGTCATTACAGCAAATTGCCACAGTTTCAGCAAAGTATACCGTGACTAGAAGCTGTTAGGATGTTATGAAAATGGGGTTACTTCAGGTTTTGAGGAAGGTATACGAGATTTCAGAGTGGGAGGGTTCACTGCTAATGTCAAAGGCTTTTTCTTGGATATACTGAAGGTTAAATGGCAAAAAAGAGCATTTTTGTGGTTAAAAAAATATATCTTAGATGTAGATGTACCTGAGATATAACCACACCTAGTGACTGCCCCTTTCCTGCTTTCCCTACATGGCACCGCAAAGGAGAGATTGAAGCAATGAACATACACAAGCAGGTCTAACCTAGATAACGCTAGTAGGTGGAGGAAGGCTTTAATCAAGGCAAGAGAAATAAAACAAACAAGCATTGAAAAATGATACAATTATACCTCACTTCTTCCTGCCCAAACACATGACCGTACACCATCCCCTGCCATTGACCCACACAATCCAAGTTGAACTAGAACTATAAAACTAAAGTGACTCCATCCAAGACTTCCGTTGTGTAGTAAAATGCTTTAGTGTCTGTGGAAAACAGCCTGAATTCAAGTTATAATCATATGGATCTGGTATTTCTGTGCTTAATCTCATGGGCAACAGACCCAGAGAGGAGGAGGAAAGGCTGTAACTGAGCTTCCCATGGATACAGGGAACAGCCTCAGTAATCTCAAGGTAGCCACAGTCACCTCAATGATAACCTCAGTGATGGACTGTCCAGGATGTAACACAATGTGTTGACTTGAGTACTGGAACGTCATAAACTTTCCTCTTCACAGGTAGTGTTCAAGATTTAGCATTGTAGCTACTAATTCTAGATAGGTGTAAATATGAAATTATGGCTAGCCACAGCATTTGAGAGAGATCTTGGGAGAGATTTGAGAGAGGCAGCGTGCTGAGAGCAAATTATACTTCCATCACTTTCTGGTCAGCTTATGGTGGTATGATGCAACGTATTTTTACAGGCTCCAAAGGAATGAAATCTATCCCAAAAAATAACTTTCAGTTATCATGTCCTTAGGTGGTCCTGAGAAAGCCTGTATCACTTTGTTCCCCATCGATAAAATGGGAGAAGAAGGGAAATAGCTCATAGAAGGACAAGAAAATGATTATAATGGACCTTGCACAAGAAAAGCACTATGGAAGTACAATCTCTTTGAGGAGTTTAGAACTATGAACAAGAGAGGAAATATAGACACTGGAGGAATGTAAAGACTGTAATAATAATAATAATAATAATAATAATAATAATAATAATAATAATAATATGTGTTACAGCTAAGTGAACTTGTTCCAGTTCTTTTTCAAGGTTCCAAATGTGGGATTATGCTATGTATGGAAGCTATGAATATTAGGCATAGACTGAGAGCAGCTTATCACATATAGAGATGACCAGGGTTGGAGTAAAGATTGACCTACTGAGAACAGAAGGGCTCTTTTCTCTTTCTAGGAACTTTGATCTAGCAGAGGCTCCAGCTGGAGGAAGAAGGGTTTTCACGGACTCCAACATCCTCCTGCAACCCCTATGTCATTTTCCACAGAGGAATTGAGGGCACCTTGACCTTTCAAGTGTACACTTGGCATTCTGAGCAAGTAGTGAAAGGATTTCATTTAATGGTATAGAAGAAGAAGAGTTTGGATTTGATATCCCGCCTTTCACTCCCCTTCAGGAGTCTCAAAGCGGCTAACATTCTCCTTTCCCTTCCTCCCCTACAACAAACACTCTGTGAGGTGAGTGGGGCTGAGAGACTTCAAAGAAGTGTGACTGGCCCAAGGTCACCCAGCAGCTGCATGTGGAGCAGCGGAGACGCGAACCCGGTTCCCTAGATTACGTGACTACCGCTCTTAACCACTACACCACACTGTATAGCAACTGTCACAGATGCGCCTAATAAAATTTAAATTCTATTCTACGTCAGAGAGAACAAAGCAGGGCTGTCAGCTAGTTAGATATGTTTTAGTTGATTAACCAATTAACTAAATTAAAGCTAGAGGGTGAGTTAATGCAAGTTTAATAAGTGTGCATGTTATCCAATGGCACAGGCGCATATTTTGAGTATCTAGAGAACAAAGTCCCATTTCTGTTAAGTGTAAGATAGCCTTTGTTTATTAATCTGATTATCACTCATTTTTGGAAGGAAAGCCCTTTTTATTATTAATCTTGGTACACAAAAAAGAGAGAGCGTGTGTTTTTGTGTAGCCTGCTCAGGTGTCTGCAAGTCCACCTCCCCACTGTTTAACTCAAGGGCACAAGTTTAATCTGTGATTAAAATTTTAGTTGATTCACCTCTGATTAAATGAACTAAAGCAGCAGCCATAAAAACAGGATCACAAAAAAACTTCTATATCTGTATTCAGGTAACAGCAGCCGGCTTCCCCCCCTCCCCCAAATTGTGAGCAAGAAAACCAATAAGCCATTATTCCCAGAGCTATTTCTTGAACAAGTGTGTAACTAGATTACACTGAATATGAAAGAACTGAAACTAGCAGCTTATCATTGACTCACTCAGATGGTTCTGGCAGAATTCATGTTCTCCAGCTACATGCACTGGTCACTTTGTTTAATTTCCCTTAAGAGCAGGAAATAACTAGGCATTATGCCTGGCTTTATTGTACCGTGGTAGGGGAATATCAGCAAAGGGAGCTGGAAATGATATCATGACAGCAATGCAACTTCACGTCTCTGAGCTTAAGAGTACGACTTGAATGGCAATACAAGATATCTCCTCTGCTCCTACTGTGGGCACAGCCTTGTGCCAGCTAAGGGGCTCTGGCAGCAGTTTTGCTTTTGTACCTGGTCCATTACATGCAAAAGCTTTTACAAGGGTCGGGGCATAAGGGCATATTGAGGATTCACTTGTGTGACCCATTTTCGTGAGATACAAAGGGGTGAGCACAAGCTAGGCCTCTGCATCTCCTGGCTTTCCAACTCCTGGGAAAGACTCCTGGCTGAAACCTTGGAGAAGTACTGTGAGTCAGTGTAGACCATACAAAATTCACCATTTGCCCAGAGGGGGAAGCATTGTGGTGCAAGATGTTATTTGTACTGTGAAACCTTTGGAAAGGTTTGAGCTGGTGGGCTATGAAGGAATCATCGTAATTTGAAGGTACTGGCTGAAAAACATTAGAAATCTTCTCCAAAGGCACTGTACTTCTGAATGGACTAGAAAGTTAGAGCAGCCTTGACCTACACAAGCCCTTCAGAAACCTCTGACTCTCTCTCTCTCTTGCCTGGAGCAAGTTTTGAGACTTAGTTAAATAACGAACTTCAAAAGCAAGGTTGTCAGTCAATTACTCAGACTGAGGTGCTGTGCTGTACAGAGAATTGTCTGTCTTTCTTTACAGAAAGATCAAAAGCTACACTACTGTCTGCAAAGATAGGACCTTTTAATAACTAAAGCTGTGAAAAGCTCCCTGAAATTTGTTGTGGTCCTAAATCTGCATGTAAGCAGGCAGAATAAATGATGTAGCTTTCAGAAATGTATAGAAGCCACTGGAGATTATGCAAGTGAATTAGAAAAGGTTCACTACATCTGGAGGTCTTTAAATAATACAATTTTTGGTAGTTGTTGTTTTTTAAAAAGCAGCCTTAAAACACACTTGTAGCTTAGATTTACCTTACTTATTTAAATGTTCATTCTGAAGATAATATGCTATGCTATGTTAAGATAAGAAAAATAAATAGACATAATTATTAGGCTTGAATTTTCCGGAGTTTGTTTGTGAAAGAGCCTTTGATTAGTGATTTTGCATTCAAAGCAGAAAGAAATGTCACTAGGTCAGATCACCCACTCCTTTATACTGTCATCATTTGTGTGTTGACTCACATTTGGGACAATCCGTAAAACCTGTCTCCAGGAAAAGGACTTCAATGAGATCTGTATGCCAGTAGCCTTTTGTGGATTCAACCCATAATCACAATGAGAACCTATTCTGTTTTTAAGGGCACCCATACTAAATTGGTATGTGAAAGCAAGACACAGGGCTAATTCACGACAGTATGAGCATCACTTCCTCGTCACCCAGCACCTGATGACTCACAACTTAATGTGTGACCCAACTCCACTGGAAAGCACTGTGTCACAGTGAGGGTATGAAAATCCTGCTTCTGATGTTTCACCTGTGACGGCTCAATGGCATATGTAAGTAAATGGTGCAATTATTAAGCGATGAAGCTGCCCATAGATAATGCAATTCACATGGCTTTTCATAAGTGACAAGTCTAATTAAATGACACCCTAGTGTGCTGATCTTTTACTATATATGCAGCTCCTTTCTCAACACTGCCGCAACCCAGTTAGGCAGCCGAATAGTGTTGGGAAGGTAGATGGGACTCTGTAAGTTTGACTCTGTGGCATAAACAGCCCACTCTATTTGGGCCCCAAGTTTTCACTCTCAGTGAAACTAGGGCAGTCACCCTACAGGGTTGGCCACCCACAGTATGGCATGACTTTTTAATTCACCTGGTGCAGGTGAAACCAGCTTTAGTCCAATAAATGGCACACAGAAGACACAAAAGGAAGTCTCCAGTTTTGCACTGTAAATTTTTTAAGTTGTGATAAATGTTCAAAAAGTGACAGTATAGTGTATCAGTTTTAAAGGTTCTTTTGTAGTGTTGTCATCCAGAATAAAAGATTCAAGGAGGCTGGCAGAAATACCACTTGGAAAGACAAACGAGTAATTGCTTATGCTATGTTTTAATGTTCAGATAGAAAATTTTAGAGAGATGATCAGCCTAAATCATAATCTAGTTAAACTGAAGGACTGAGATTTAGGCTAACATGGTCTGAGTGAATTGGATTTTCAGAAGGGAAACCTACAGAATATTTCCCTTATGTTATCCACTGTGGAGCATTTTTTTAAAGGGATCCCAAACAGCGGCCGAGTTGGAGCTTTTGAATTTCAGTGGCACCCTGTGTGACGCCAAAATTCAGGCCCCCTCGCCTCTCACTCAAAGTCACTGTTGTAGTGCTCCCTGCAGCGGTCTCTTGGCTTGGAGTCCAGCGTGGGCGAACCGGTTGCTCTCCCCTAAATCGACCTCTGCCCCAAGAAAGCACCCTCTGCAAAAACTGAGGTTAACAATTTCTATATACACTCTTCAAATGTGCAGTCACGCAGAGTTGGTATTTGTGTAGTCACTCACACTTGCTATTCTGAATATATTGGTTTCAACCAGTTATTTGCATTGCAAGCTTTGTGATATTCTGCCTAATGAGCTGCATGTTTAGAGACAAATCAGGGTCTGTTCTGCTTGCTGAAGATGAAACCAGGCTAACTACATACTTCTCCCCTGCCGAGTTATGATACAAGATGATTAAAATTGCTATATTACAATATAGCCCTAGCAAACAAAGAAAATAATTAACTATCGTGAAACGACGATAGAAATATAGGGTTCATATCTCTAAAAATTTAAAAGGCATATCAATACACAATGAATGCTCTTTTTACTGAAAAATATATATCTTTGCTGCAGCAGAAAAAGTGTTCATAGTGCACTTATGGCATTGTTCCATTCTGAATACATTATGTACACTGTGATGTACTTTACATCTGATAATTTAACACAAAACCACTGAGAGCTGTTCTCATTACAGCCAAATCAATGGAAGCATTCTTTGGTGAGGGCTGAATGTGTCTCATAATGAATAAAATAAATCAGACTTGCAACTTCTATTAAAAACAAAGTACTAATTAGCAGGACTAACTGGAAGCAAGAGAATTTAGTTTTTTGGGGAGGAAACCCACTGGTTTTACTTTTCTTTAATATTGTGTGTGTTGTTATTTGCAAAGGCCAGCTACATAAAAAAAGTACCTGCAGCTTTTCTGTAAGATGCTAGGAGACTCTAACCAGGGACTCTGGGAGCAGGATCTGGCCCCTTATTCCTTGCAGACCTACGGCAGCTCTCTGGCTGCTAGTTGGATCTTTGCTGCATTGTAAAATGTGTCCCTCCCACCTGCATTGAAGCTAATAGCCAAAGTGGAGTACTGTGTCACATCAGCCAGACCAGAGCTAAATACGGGCTGGCATTAGGTTTGACTCTTGGTTGAGCAACTCAAAGAGAGTAGCCATGGTCTACTTTTGAAATCTGGCCACTTGCCTGACACTGAAGTGTTCCAGTGCCCAGAACAGACAATGATCAGGGATGAGCAGGTTCCTCAAAACTGACCAGGGTCTTCCTGTTTGTAAATATCTATGTATAAGTAAGCTCCTTTCAGACTAGTCCTGATCACATGTTGCCCAGGGAATGGGTCATGGAGGGAGCCAACCACGTTGCCATGCATTCTAACTGAATGCTTGAAGAAGACAAGTGTACCTGAGGTGACAAATACTACAGTTGTTGGCACCCTGTAGAGGGTCTTCTTGGTGGTGGCGCCCGCCCTGTGGAATGCCCTGCCATCAGATGTCAAGGAAATTAACTCTCTGACTTTTAGAAGGCATCTGAAGGCAGCCCTGTTTAGGGAAGTTTTTAATGTGTGATGTTTTATGGTGTTTTTAATATTCTGTTGGGAACCGCCCAGAGTGACTGGGGACGCCAGGCCAGATGAGCGGGGTATAAGTAAATAATAATAATAATAATAATAATAATAATAATAACCCGTCTGTCTTGAGAGACAAGGGAGTACACTTCCTGTTCTATTTGGCACATGACTGCTAATAGTGTATGTCCACTCGCCTTTTTCGGTGGGCAGTGTTGCGACTGGGCACGCAAGGGGCCTACAGTGATCCAGCGTGGGGTGTGTGAAGTTGACACCCCCCCTCGTGCCGTCCTGGCCATGTGACTGGCACTGGGTTGGGCCACCCACTGTGGCCCCACTAGCCAATAAGCATTGATAGGGACGTGGCCATGGAAATTTAACCACGCCACGGCCAGGGGGCCCTCCTCTCTCACCCTTTCGCCGGATCTCCCAACCCACCCACTCTCTCTTCATGCTTTGCTCTGACACAATCTTGCTATGGACAAATGTCGGCTGCCATATTGTTGGGGCTGGGTATAAATTTTTTCCACTTGGCAAATTGGCACCAGTCATTTGGTTTTCACCTACCTTGTAGCTATCGTCACAACTTTGTGAGATTAGGCATTGGGTAAGCCTTTGGAGGGGAGGTTATAGCTTTTGCCTGCCTTTCTTCATTAAGGGTATCCTGTTAAAGGTCTTGGGGTGTGTGTGAATCCTATCTGTCTGGACGTGGGCTGGGGCCATGCCACAACCTCAATGGGGACCCCTTGGGGTGCCACTATTTGATGTAAGCAATAGGGCTCCCCCTATTGGTGGTTTAACCTTAGATGGACTCCCTGCAGACGGGTGGGAGTTGGCTTCACCCAATGCCTAAGCCAAACCGCTCACATCTGTAACCAATAAAGTTGTGGCCTATTTGAGCTCATAAACCTAAATACTTGTGCCAGTGTGTTTATTAAGCACTGGGGAACTGCGGTTCACGGGGCCTTGGCACGTAAGTCACTATTTATAACTCTGCCCCGTGTTTTAGTCTTTATTGCATGTCTCGAGGATCAAATTAGACAAGTAAACTTTCTACTCATACCATATTATCAAAAGGGAGAAAAATTCTAGTTCACAAAACAAAATGCTTGACTAAAATAATTTTCTCTGCTAACTAACAAAGCACTGAGTTATGAGGAAATTTCAGAATACAGATATACACAAATAACATGGATGGATTTCTTAGAAAAAGGATCTATCCCACCCTCTTTTTGTACTGTCTTCCTTTATAGTTACAATTGCCTCACTGTCAGTAAACAATAGCATGAGAGTGGAAAATGCCACTGCCCACATGCAGGAGGTGAAAAAAAATTGGCCAGTGTTGCAAATGATGTTAAAAAATATTCTACACAATGCTTTCTGCATTTGCACTCGGGTTCATACTAATATTTAAATAAACTCTTCAGTGCTCTTTCAGATGCAAATCTAGGTATGCATTCAACATCATTTAACGTTTTAATTGTGTTAATAATTTATTTGTTAGACACTATGTGAGGCATTGTTGGTGGCATTTAAATTTTAGAATAAATAAGTAAATAAATAAGTACTTAAATAAAAAAAAAAATCACAATTCAAGACTGGTCAGCTGACAGCCAGAATACCTGGGTTTGGGAATAGATTCTGGTTTCTTGATTCTGGGAGAGGGTTTGCTGAGCGTGCCATGACTCAGAATGATTGGTAGGTGAAAATCCTCTGTCCTCAGCCACTCTGAAGTCTGGGGCCACCCGCTGCCATAAATCAATCAGTCAGTCAATCAATCAATCATTTATTTCAATGAGATTTTTTTTTACAGTGATATAGAAATATGGGATCTAGGCCACATTTTTTTTTTGCACAATTATAACACTTTTAAATTACAAACAGAAATAGATCCCATTGCTGCAGATGCACTTCTATGGCAGAAAAAAATTCAGTGCAGCCTACTCTAAAACACTATATATTCCAAGGTGCACAGTCCAAACAATCCAAATAAAAAAATTCCTTCCTGTAGCACCTTAAAGACCAACTAAGTTAGTTCTTGGTATAAGCTTTCGTGTGCATGCACACTTCTTCAGATACACAGGTAAGGCTGTACCAAGAACTAACTTAGTTGGTCTTTAAGGTGCTACAGGAAGGAATTTTTTTATTTGGACTATGGCAGACCAACACGGCTACCCATCTGTAACTAGTCCAAACAATATATGCCTAAGGAATATTAGTCTTTTATCATAGGAATAAAATAGTTCTTTCTAGGCCTAAAATTGGATTGCTGCCATCTCTGCTCCTGCTCCACAAGAACTACATGCAAAGCTTTCTTCCCTAGTAGTTCTTCAATGAACATGACTGCCATACCACAGAAGTAAGGTATTAGCCACGCTATGCTGCAAGTGTGATTTAAAAACCTGTGGGAAACAACCAAGATGATACCTGAGGCAAAATATCCATGGTGTGTGAATGATGCAATTTTATCCCTACTTTTCAATGGAACCAGGTGAGGCAACCACGGTTCTGGGGTTAGTAATGGGCTTGATTAGGATGAATAAACTTAAGACCAGTCCAGACTAGAGAGAGATGCTGTTGGTGAGAAGGTCTGATTGACACAGTTGGTGGCTACACTGTTCTAAACAAGTGAGCACTGATCCCTGGATCAGCTGAACAGTCTTGGGTTGATCCTATACCCAGCTGTGCTCCTTAAATCCCAAAAGGGAGTCAGTTAGGAATGCTTTCCCCCAACTTAGCTTGGAAAGCTAGCCATGGCTGCTCCTGGAGAATGATGACCTTGCCACTAATGAACGCCATGGTAATGTCCAGGCTGAATTTCTGCAAAATATTCTACAGGACATAGCTTTTGAAGGTTGTTTGGAAACTTGAACTGGTTCAGAATGTGGCTGCCCACCTGTTAGCAGGTAGGACCTGTTGAGAGAGTGCATTACCTCTGAGCTGAAAGAACTGCAGCGTGAGGGGCAAATAAGGCCAAGCACAGTGAGGGAGGTGGGGAATGAGAAGAAAATTGTGCAGAGAAGCAGAAGCCAGGGGACCAAAAGAGCACCGAGCAACTTGAAAATCAGATGAATGTTTGGCAAGGTAATTTTTCAGTATTCAACGGCATCACATAAATAATAAATAATAAAATGTGCTACTTTTGAAGTGAATGTTCAAATTAGAAAATATCCAGTACATACCCTTTTTTTAAAAAAAGAAACTACTAAAACATCTCTCACTTGGTCAGAGCTGATGACAATTAATGATATGCCCCACATGAATAAATGGTATTCATCCAGCCTTACAGTCCAAATTATGTCCAATCCCCACAGAGGTATGCTAAGGGCACTACCCTGCCCCAACCACCCATCCACATCTGAAGATACCAGGCATAACCCTTGGAAACAACCCCTGCTTCATTCTCACTCTGGGAGGCAGGAATTTATTCATTCTTATTTAATGAACTCTTAACAATATAGGGATCAACTTGAAACAAAGGTAGTATTCCAGTGTGAAGGGAACACACTCTGTCGCTTCCAGGAACAACTGACCTGCTGGGTTAAACTTGCAGAGCAATCCTGTGCATGCCTACTCAGAAGGAAGTCCCACAGTGTTCAATGGGGCTTACTGCCAGGTGGGTATAGGTAAGGTAAAGGGACCCCTGACCATTAGGTCTAGTCGTGGCTGAATCTGCGGTTGCGGCGCTCATCTCGCTTTACTGGCCAAGGGAGCCGGCGTACAGCTTCCGGGTCATGTGGCCAGCATGACTAAGCCGCTTCTGGCGAACCAGAGCAGTGCATGGAAACACCGTTTACCTTCCCACCAGAGTGGTACCTCTTTATCTATTTGCACTGGCATGCTTTCAAACTGCTAGGTTGGCATGAGCAGGGACCGAGCAACGGGAGCTCACCCCGTCGCGGGGATTCAAACCGCCGACCTTCTGATCGGCAAGTCCTAGGCTCTGTGGTTTAACCCCCAGCGCCACCCGTGTCCCAAAGTCAGAATCCTGACCCTGGTGTGATATGAACACACAGCCTTCTGATCAGTGGGTATAGGACTAAAGCCTAAATTTGGAGCCATCCCCTGCTTCTCCCCAGCACCTTACAATTGGAGCTGTCCCGTCCCTGAGCATAGAGTTTTCTTTTAGCTATCTAGGCCAATAGTGGTACATAAGTCCATTACATTCCCAACCCTTTTTAAAAGTCACCACATATTCTGGTAGGTAATTATGCATTGTCTGAAGAAATAATTTCTTGAGTTTATGCTGAACGTACTACCTATTTGTTTTGTTCAATGAACCTGTGTTATGGAAGAGCACTAATTTCCCTCTCTTCATTCTCCCCATGCCATAATTTGAAAAGCCTCTGTCATATTCTCTCTTAGTTAGAAATGTTATTTTTCCTAACAAGAATGCTTCACCTCTTGACTGTTTTAGCTGCCTTTTCCCGCTTAGGTATGGTATCCTTTTTTAAAAAACACAGGATGACCAATATATTCATTCTACAATGAATGTATGCATCAGCACCAGATTGCGGTTTTATTTTCAACCCCTTTCGTTTTAACTTCTGACACTGCCTTCTCTCCTCCTCCTGCTGCTATAACACAGTGAGTTTTCGTTAAGGTTTCTACCATGAACCCCAAAACATGTGAAGCTGCAATTGTGTTAACAAGCAAACCGGTAAATGTGCCTTATTTGCACTTTTTTACACGGAGTCTGAAATTGCCTGCAATTCTGCTGCTCATTTCCCTGGCTTGCATAAATAATTTTGGCCACTTGGGCTGCAATCCTATACCCACTTACATGGGAGTAATTCCCACTGAACTCAATGGAACTTACTTCTGAGTAGTCAGGTATAAAGGTAAAGGTAAAGGGACCCCTGACCATTAGGTCCAGTCGTTGCCGACTCTGGGGTTGCGGCGCTCATCTCGCTTTACTGGCCGAGGGAGCTGGTGTACAGCTTCCGGGTCATGTGGCCAGCAGGACTAAGCTGCTTCTGGCGAACCAGAGCAGAGGACTGAAACACTGTTTACCTTCCCGCCGGAGCGGTACCTAGTTATCTACTTGCACTTTGGCGTGCTTTCGAACTGCTAGGTTGGCAGGAGCAGGGACCGAGCAACGGGAGCTCACCCTGTCACGGGGATTCAAACCGCCAACCTTCTGATCAGCAAGCCCTAGGCTCTGTGGTTTAACCCACAGCGCCACCCGCGTCTGCGCTATTAGCTGCCTTTAAAGTTTTCTTTTGACTGGTAGGATACCTGTTGTTTTTTTTAAATAAAAAAAAACTGGTATCATTGTGCCACTATTATTCCCCTTGCATCGTTTTCTCATCTCTGGTAGTATTGGCCTCTTTGTTCCTAGCTTAATCCAATCTTGCCTTGGGAGAATGGAGGGCATTAGTAAACACAGAGGGTGAGCTTCCTCTCCAGTATATATACATGTACACTGGAGAAAATATTGTACTGATTATGTTACTTTTGTGTTAAAAATCTTTTAAGGAAACTCGTTGTTTGTTTATGCCCTTCTAATAGTGCATATTCATGAAACCAGGCAATCTCGCATTACAGTTCAGCATCTTATAAATGTGCTAATATAGAATAGAAGCAAAGCCCCTCTTCTCTTCAAGTGCAAAAGTAATCCTTTCAAGCTGTGAATAACTGTTTTCAAAATCCCTTTTGTTTACCAACACTACTAGCGCAACACACATTTTATTAAATAAAAGCATTACTTTCTTGTGCAGATTATTAGACAATTGCTTGGTCTTATTTAGAGATGGGAAGAATGTTTGGCCCCACTCACCTCTGATGGACTTGGTAAGAAATTGAACTATTAAGAAAAAGCCCTGTAAACAATTCTTACCATTTTCTGAGCCAATCTGAGGCTCTAAAAACAGCCTGCCGGCAAAACAGTGAGTGGAGACATTTTCATAGCTTGCCCCACCCCCACCCCCACCCCGGAAACGGGGGTGGCAGACAAAAGAGGGTCCTACAGGAGACCCTCCTCCACTTCTGAATGGTCTTAAAGAAATGCCTGTAGGCAAATATGTAAAGGAGCATAGCACTTAAAACTGTTAGAAGTTGCTAATGGATGATGCCTCCCCCAAAATGGCTTGCTGCTGCTTCTGATTGGACTACCTGAAAAGTTTCTATCCATGTAGCATGTGCTTTATGAATTTATTCCGAGCAAATATATGAGTTCTAAGCCACTTAGGACAATAATATGCACCGTATTTTTCGCTCTGTAAGACGCACCTGACTATAAGACGCACCTAGTTTTTAGAGGGGGAAAGCTAGAAAAAATATATTCTGCGCAGAGCATGTAAGCGGCTCTCGCTTTTCTTGCTTTAAAGCAAGCAAAGTGAGAGCCGCTTACATAGTTTCTCTCTCGCTTTATGCAGCTCTCACTTTGCTTGCCCATCCCTCCTTCCACCTCATTGTAAAGCGCAGTGATGCCGGAGCAAGAAGAGGAGGAGGAGACACTGGGACAGGTGCTTTGCTTGCTTTACAGCGAGGCGGGAGGAGGGATGGACAAGCAAAGTGAGAGCTGTGCAAAGCGGGACAGAAGCTATGTAAGCGACTCTCGCTTTGCTTGTTCCCGTCTGTCCCTCATCCCGCTTCGCTGTGAAGCCAGCAGAGCAAGCTGCGCAGCTATCGCTCTTGCTGAAGTCAGCACAGCAAGAGTGATAGCAGCGCAGCGCCTCTTGCTCTGATGGCTTCACAGCAAGCGACGGACGGGAGTCATGGCTCCGGCTGCAGAGGCATCCCTCAGCTCACGACTGCAGTGGTAGCCGAGGGATCCCTCTGCCGCCCAGTGCATTCGCTCCATAAGATGCACAGACATTTCCCCTTACTTTTTAGGAGGAAAAAAGTGTGTCTTATGGAGCGAAAAATATGGTATTTGTCTCTCAGGAGTGCCCACACCTGGCCAACTCACTGGTTGTACAGACTGACAACAGAATCGCAGAATTGTAGAGTTGGAAGGGACCCTGGGGGGGGGGGTCCCATCTACTCCAACCCCTTGCAATGTTTGAATCTTTTGCCCTGGTGGACCCACGACCTTAAGAGTCTCATGTTCTACTGACTGAGCTATTCATTGCTCAGTCCCTGACTGTATGGTACTTATTTATTAAATGGGCCTGTGCACTAGGCAGGGACAGCAAAGGCTCTTCCCTCCTTGACCTCTCTTTTCTACAAGAGTGACAGTTCCGTGGTTATAACATTCCGGCAGCTATTATGAATCGTAAGAATGTCGGACCATAAGGGCAGCCTAACTAGATCAGACCTAAAATCCCATCCGTAGTGGCCAATGTGATACCCAAAATCAGGACCCGAATGCAATGGCACCCTCCCCTCCAAAGGTAGAGGGTGAACACAGCCATTCTGGCTAGTGAAATAAATGATTTAAAGATATACTGCTTCTCATATAACTGACCTTCAAACGTATCGGAGAACCAGTCTTCGGACCTTAGCGAAATATCCTTCCCCTACTGGAAATGTTTTGCCCCACATCCCCCAGTGAAATTTGAAATGGTGCCTCTTCCATTATCAGTCACACACGGTGTGCAAAAGTAGGCAGAAACTTGCATTTACGCCAACATTTCCAATATTTGGCTCATTGCTGATTTTGCTCTAAAACGCACCCCCCCACCCCAAGAGATACTAATTTTAAGAATTTAAATAAATCTTACCTTCTTGTAGAGACTTCTCAGGTCTCTGTACTGCCACATGCTATTTAAGACCTGAGATGCTGCCTTCACTACTTTTGGTGAGTGCCTGTTGAAGACAAAAGAAAGAAAAGGGAAGAGGAAACATACTTAGGAGTAACTGGAATCTCAAGGAAGCAGTTGATAATCGTAAATTCAGTCAGCACTTTATGAGAGGTATGGTGGACTTGGGTCTTTCAAATTTCCTTTGAAAATAACCTACGCTTTTCCATTTCTGGGATTTGTACCTGACTCCAGTACCTGGCATAACCCTCTTTTCTCTTTTATAATCTATGGTGGGAATGCACTCTTGAGAAACAACAACAACTGCAATTAATTGAGAATGTACTTTCTTAACAATAAATTTGTTCCCATACTAGCAATTATAATCACTTCATGTAATACTAGCGAGTGCAGATATAGGCTAAACTATAAGCTACTCTTGATAAATAACATGCCTCAGATGACAATAGTCAGCTGCTTTGATATGAAATTATCCACCTACTACCCCCCCACCTTTTCCTCATCAACTGTCAAGCTTACTAACACATGATAAACGACAGTTCTCCAGGAAATCATTAGTGCAGACAAGCACTAATTAAATTATAGCTAATAGGCACGAGATGATTTGCAAAACGTACTTGTCTCCTTTACTCTTGGAAATGCCAACAAGCTTCTCGATTCCTCCTGCGTCCCGTAAGGCCTTGGCATTCTCCATGTTTTTCGTGATGACTTCATGCAAGGTGCAACAAATAGCAGTGACGGTATCATCAGACATGGCCTTGCTTCCTGAACTGTTGCTGTTGTTACCTCCTGGAAGCCGGTGAACCAGGTCCCGCATAGCATACTTGCCTTTTGGAAAGAAATTAAATGGAGGGAGGAGTCACATATTGGAAGCAAAGAAAGGAGGGGCGAATAGAAAAGAAAATCTGCAGTACAGGGTAAGGGTTAATAATTCCATGACTTCTCCTGAGCTATGTGCTTTGCCTTGCAAGCTAGTGTGAGTTCAGGTGACTTCCCCCCCCCCCCCGTATCTATATTATCAGCTGTTAGCTACCATATTTTAGCATATATGCTCATTAGTCCTGCAAATCCCATTCACACACAATATATTGATATAAACAATGGATGGAGGGGGGCTAGCCCCCTACGGATGAGGCTACATGAGCCATTTTGTGCAGGAGTCACACACAATATGTCATCAAAGTGTTAAAAACAAACACACAAAATTTAAAAAACCACAAAGTAATAGTAGGGTGAGAGAGAGAGACAGCGTAGTTCACACAACAGACAATATCCTCATAACTATATCTCACACATCACAAAGCGATGAATATGCCATCTGTGGAAATAATTGCTTTCCCCCAGTTATGAAATACAGATTATCCAGGGTTGGGAAAATGAAATATTTATTTTACTTCAAATATTTATAAGCCACAGATTCCTATCGCAGGCATCAGAGGCAGCGGCATACCAATTTATCCCTGCAGCAGAAGTACACTTTTGAAAGACTACATCTGAAGTGCATGAAACAGACTGTGACTCGTAATAAACCAAACAATATTACTAAAAACAGATAATCCGTTAAACCCCCAGTTTCAAGAAATGCCCCCTACAGTATTCACACATTTATTACAATTATATACTATCTTTCTGCCAATATACTCCTGTTGCCTTACAATTTGAAATGCTAAAGCAATATTTTATTTATATATATACACACACACACAAAAAAAAAAACCCCCACACACCAAAGGCAAAACAGTAACAAACAGGAATTATTGAAGGAACTTTCCAGGGGCTGATGGTTTAACCTGGGTTTATCCAATATTGCTGTCCCTTTAGAATATGCAATCTGTAGCCCCTAGAAAGGCAAGAATGGATTCCACAGCTGGTAGCTCTCCGTACCACTATCCTAGCACTTTTTAGCGGTAAAAAAATATTTTAAAAGCTATGGCTTGATCCAGCTCTGGCTATTTGCAGTTGGTCTTATGCAACAATGAGCAAGCTCAGATGGAGATACACATCCATTTTAAATATTTATCCCAACAGTTCAGTTGGTCTTGAATTATAATTGCAAGGCAGATGTGGTCTGATGTCTGTCTTTATGCTCATCTGCAGTACAAGTGGCAGCCTGCTTCTGCATATGGGTCTTCCTTGCTGGACTGGGGCAGATATGGGAAAGGAGCACAATTAATTTAGCATGTGGGAGATTCCAAACATGTTTAGCTTTGGCTAGTGCAGAGCTTTCCAAATTGTGTGCCGTGACACGCTAGTGTGTGGGCTGCAGTGTGTAGGTGTGTCATGCGAACACCTCCCCAAAGAAGGAATGAAGGGTTGAGGAGTGAGAGAAACTACCTTAGGAGGAAAGCTGGTTTTAGCAGGGACATAGTGCACAGAACTTGTGTGTGGTTCTGTCCACTGGAGATATTGTAAAACCTTGATATAGGGAGGATTCCAAGATTAGATGAACTGTAATCTCAGTCCTCATGAGAAGAGGAGACTCCCTGGAAAAGACCCTGATGTTGGGAAAGATGGAGGGCACAAGGAGAAGGGGACGACAGAAGACGAGTTGGTTGGACAGTGTTCTCGAAGCTACCAGCATGAGTTTGACCAAGCTGCGGGAGGCAGTGGAAGACAGGAGTGCCTGACATGCTCTGGTCCATTGGCTCATGAAGAGTCAGACACGACTAAACAACAACAACATCTCAGTCCTGAGTGCTGAGCTCACCAGGAACATGTGAAGATATAAGAGACTTCTTGCCATTCTGGGGGTCCTGGGTCATAAGGTTTAGAGAAGCTCAAAACTGCTTTAAGCAATGACGAAGGAACAGATTTCCTTAAGTTTGTGAAACTGCAGTAGAGTTACATTGGAGAAATTACGTAAGCTAACACATGACCTCTATTCAGTAAGAGGAATTGGGATTAAAAATGGCCACTGCAGAAGAGGGTCACATTGCATCCTGGACGTAAGGATCATACACTGGAATCTTGCACAGCCAAGCAAACAATCTGTATTATCAGGTCTGACAACCTGTGGCTGGATGATGACATGATTGGGAGGGGGGGTACTCAGATATCGCCTTCATCGTTCTTTCCCCTGATGGACCGTATTTTTCCGTCAAGAGCTGATAGCACTGTTTATTATTTTGGCTGGGCAGGGATGGGTATTGAGCACTGCATGAATCAAAGCCATAGTTAATTTTAAGGTAAATATTCCTGTCTTCTGCAAACAAATGCATACTTTCAGCAATTTAGGGCCCGATGACTCAACACATTCCAGAAGGATTTGTTTAAATTTAAGTCTGGGTGACATTCAGGAAAGCTCCTTTATCTGCATAGGTTTAATGGAAAAAAGCAAGGAGGAATTAGAAATGTAACCCCAGGGTAGCATTTACAGGACAGAATGCAGTTGGAGAGATGGGGATTTCTGATGTTAGAAAATGAAGTTATCCAACACTGCCATTATTTCACTGTATTTCGGGGGGGGGGGTCAGCATCAGCCTTGTATTGTCCCTCAGTTCTTGTTTCTTAAGTCATTAAAATCTGTTGCACTTTGTAGGAAAAGGTGAACAAAAAGTAATTGCATGTATGGATTAGAATCTGCAGTACATTTTCCAGGACACCGTCTCTCCCACGGCTATTAAGTTCTGCTACCCACTCACCCAGATTATAATTTTTTTTAAAAAAAGCAAGAATTGAAGGTGACACTGACTTACAGCTGCCTTTGGGAGAAGAATACTAGAGAAAAGTTCTATTTCCAGTTAAGGGGGGACGGACGACAAGTTGGCAGTTTTTACAAATTATGGTCCAACTAGAAAATAAGTGACCTTTAGAATATAAGTCTTTGCTGGATCAGGCCAATGGCCCATTGAGTCCAGCATTCTGATCTCACACTACCAGCCATCCAGATGTCAATGGGAAGCCCCAATGCAGCAACTGGGCACAGCGGCACTCTCACCCCTGGCGATTCACAGGAGCTGGCATTCAGAGGCTTCAGACAGGTAGAACCCAGCCATCCTAGTTAGTAGGCATTGATGGCATCATCCTTCATGAAGCTGTCTAAATCCTCTTTTTAAAGCTACCCAAGGTGGTGGTCATCACTGCCTCCTGATGGAGCCAATTCCATAGTTTGACTACCGTATTTTTCACTCTATAAGACGTACCCGATCATAAGACGAACCTAGTTCTAGAGGAGAACAAGAAAAAAAAAATGTTCTCTCTCTCTCTCTCTCTCTCTCTCTCTCTCTGCGTAGCGCCTCTCCAGCAAAGTGGGAGGAGAAATGGAAGGGGCTCCATTTCTCCTGCCGCTTGGCTGAAGGGGCGCTGTACAGCTTGTCAGGATCTCCACTCGGCCAAGCTGATAAAGCTCATATTCTTCCCTCGAGTCTTCGGAATCGCCTCCCGATGTGTTTAATGACCTGAGCCTTTGATAAGGCTCCAAAGCACCTTCTCCAGCAGAGTTTCCAGCACAGGAAAGAGACGAGAGGTTTGGGTTACATTGTAAAGAGTTTATTTCTAAGCTACGGAGACAGAAAAGACATCCTCTCTCTATGAAAGCAGAGAGCAACTGAACAAAGGAAACAGGAAACCACTAACGTCACATCCCGTCTCCTTTCCTGTGAGACTGGAAGGTCTCTGGAATGTAAACAGAGTCCTGTGACTCCATGCAGCTGCTCAGTGGGAAACAGAACCTAACACAGCTTTCCCTCTCTGCTCAGCGCCCCTTCAGCAAAGCAGCAGGAGAAGCAAAGCCCCTTCCATTTCTCCTCCCGCTTTGCTGAAGGGGCGCTGCGCAGAGAGGGAAAGCTGTGCAGAGGCTCTCCAGCAAAGCGAAGCCAGGAGAGCAAGAGGGATCAATCCCTCTTGCTCTCCTAGCTTCAGCGAAAGCAACGCAAAGCCTCCTGAACGCAGCGGGAGCGCTCCCGCTCTGCTCAGGAGGCTATCCCTAAAGCCAGGAGAGCAAGAGGGATCGGTGCACACCAATCCCTCTTGCTCTCCTGGCTTCAGCGAAAGCTGCGCAGCCTGCATTCACTCCATAAGACGCACACACATTTCCCCTTACTTTTTAGGAGGGGAAAAGTGTGTCTTATAGAGCGAAAAATACGGTATTTGCTTCATGAAGTACTTTTCGTGCATTACATGCAAGGGGAAATAGAGAATGAATGAATGAATGAATAGGAAATATGTGAAAGGGCTATTACATACCAAAAAACAAAACCCTGTACTTTTACAAGGCTCTCTGCTTGCCTTATCAAAGTTCCTACTAGTGTTCTCAAAGCTAAGTTGGCTACAATACTAGTAGCATAAATTCTGCAGTATAATTCTTTTTTCTAAAACCTAGCATCATCTTGCTGGTCGATCCTTGCTTGTGTCTATAGAATGCTTCCTTATTCTAGTTCAAAATAATAATGATTTTTCAGAGCCTGATTGGGAACGCACAGTATTTTAAATGGCCTTTGCTTTTAATTATTGGTACGGTCGTAATGTAGGAAAGCCACCCCACCCCCATATGGTTCTTGATCAGACAACATTTAATTTCAACTGAAATGTCAGTATAGCAAACAATGTTTTAAATGCACTGTAATTTCCAACCAGCTTCTTCTTTGTTCTATTTTGGCTGGTTAAAAGCCCACAAAACATACAGTGCAGAAGGCCTTTATTATCTCTCCCAGTACATATCTCTCTCTTTCTAGATACAATCTGTATTACGGTAACAAATTGAGGCTATGAAGAAAGATCACAGACCCATTTCGGCTCTGCAGATATGTCAACAGGTGGGAAGAAAAGGTATCGCAAAATTATTATGTTCGTATCACAGTCAGTGACCTCCAGACACTAATTATCTAGCTAGTATTGAATGTTTTGTATGGATCAGGGTGTACAGGTGATTCCTGATGTGCATTTGAAATACAATAATGCATAAGTTCTAAAGAAACGTGTAAGCAGCTCTTCTGCTATATATGAGGCAACCAGGGAGAAATCACAAAGTTGGCTGAGGTTCTAGGTAAGAGGACAGAGGCTGGGAAGGGGTGGGGAGAGCAGCAAATAATGTTGTAGAAAAAGTGAAGGGGATTCATAAATGGTCTCAAAGAGCAACTAAGTGGTTTTACTCTTAAAATCTCTTAAAAAAACACAGTTCTAATGGATTATATTTTTTGTTTCAGAAGTAAACTTGCTATTCTGATAATGTGGAATTGATGTGGCTCTTTTTCTTCACTGTGAATAAATGCAGGTGATATTGCACTATAGAAACATTACTGACATTCTATTTGTATGGACTTCTGTGAACCTTTTCTTCTCCATCTGTCGCATTTTCCAATAATCTCAGCAGAGAATCAATTTAAAAACAAACAACTGGTTGAATGCTACAAGAGATGATAGCAATATGATTAGGTAAAATTGCCCAAAGTTTCATGACTTAATATGTTGATCTAGCTTGTCTTGTCATATCCTAACCTTGACACGAGTCACATGAAAAAGAAAGGCAAACTGGTAGTTTCAGCGCCATGGAAAGCTCTAAGCAAACCACTTGATCTGACAAAGATTGAGGCTGGATTGAAGTCTTTAACTGGATGGAAGATTTGTACATTTCCTTCCCACCAAAGATTGCTTCCTTGAAAGAAACACCTATCAAATTGAATTGCACTTAATTTCCATGCAGGTTAGCTAAGGATTGTGGTCCTTGGACCTGCTTGGTGACAAAATACCTTCAGTAAATCTGTCTGGTACAAATCAAAGAGAGTTTTAAAAAATGTGTCAATGGCCACTGGATGATTTCACAAGCATCATTGAGCATCACAATTCCACTGACCAACTTCCAGCATTTTATCAAAAAATAAATGCCTTCCCTGAAGTACAGGGAGAAGCTTCAATCTACAACAGCTTCTGTAGATGTGCCACAGAGAGCCTATTATCTCATGAACTTCTCAGCGCTAGGCAGCTGCAGATTTAAATCAATCCATGCCTATTTTTGGCCACGGTGTGATGCGATGAGCTAGTTGAGGGCATGCTGATGCCACATGCAGTACTCTCTGTGGGCTTTTAGCATGGCACTACTAATTCTCCAGAAACTACTCTTGCAGTAGCATGGAAAAAGCCAATTGGCTTTGAGTTCTGCACATGGCACCGCAACAGCTGCAGCTGGTAATTGGCACAAACTAAATGAAAATATATCTGTCACATGCTGAGAAGGGCATGAGAGGAAGCCTTGCGCCTGCAACATCCACAGACTGATTAAACAGAGCTGAAAAGCTTCAACCTCTGCAGTATTATCTCAGAAGTGGGTAAAAATTTACAAGGGTTTGCCAATACATGGGCTATTTAGCAGCAGGCAGAATGTGGGGCAGTAATGGGACCTCCTTAAACCAAAGCAAATGGCTGGTGGCCTTATGGTCTTTCCTGATGATGGGGATTCTGAAGAAGTAGGGGACATCAAGAACCACTTCAGAAATGAAATCATCTTCCTTGCCTGGGGCAGACTGATCTGAGCCCTGGGTCACGACACAACCCTAATGTTATGGGAAGAGATGAAAAGCTTACTGCTATTTAAAAACATATGTTTTGGCATGTACGAATTCCCAATTCACAGAGGAGGAAACATGGAAAAAAGCTTGTAATAAGATAAGATGAAAATGTTTGCTTATAAAAGCAAATCTCAGTGCAGAAATATCTTTTTAAGCTAAGCCTCTGAAGACTTGGGGAGGAAAGGTGGGAGCGGGTTACAAGATAAGGCCATGGTATAGTGATCACACATTTCTTAATTTGCTTCCATGGAAATTATGCGTGGGACCATTAGCATGATTAATTTGTCTTTGGTGGAAAACAACTGTGCACGGAGACCACGTTGCAGTTTTATGCTGCTTGGCTGCCTTGCATAAATTAAAATCAAAACCATTTAGGGCTTGATACAGTCCTAGTACAGGTGGTGTGCTCCTGGAGGAGTTCCTTGGGACTCAATAAAATCTTGCTTCCCTCAGCCCTCTGCATGCTGAATGCACAGACAACGGAAGGAATGGGAAGCCCATGTAGACCTCCTCCATCCTCCACAATTTAAAGATTTCATTTAGGTAATCTCCCTAGTATACAGATATCCTGAAAATGGAAAAGGCTTTTGACAGGTTAATGCAATGACATCTACATGTTTTGCTAAAGGATATAGGTTGGTGATTCATTTTCCCTGACGGACCAGCCTCCACTGCCTAAGGATCTGTCTTAGGACTGGTGCAATTTAACTTACTCATAAAAGAATCTGGTATCAGGGCTGAGCAGTGACATAGCTGTGTTTGTGGATGGCACCTAATTTTCCAGGATGCTGAACACCCAAGCAGGCTGGGAAGGGCCCCCAAACCAACTCTTCAAAGTGGGGGGATGCAGCCAAGGCAGCAAAAATTGAGAAGCTCCATAACTGAGAAGCTCCATTTGGGGGCGCTAAATTTTGGCCTTGCCCAGGGCTCCATATGACAAAAGATTACCAAAGTCCACTCTTGAGAAATGGCAATCAAGCAAATAGCAATAAAGTAGCAACTGAGAATTAGTGTAAGTGCTAAGCTATGCATACATTTTGTGTTTGTGTGCTAACTTCCCATATGTAACTCTGAATGGATTGTGACTGCCCTGGAAAAATGTCTTTGTACTATGGTGCACAACTCCCTGAAAATACCAACTTGTTATACATAGTGGGGAGGGGGGGGGAGCAAATCCAATGTTAGGAATTAATTGAAGGGAGATGGGGAGCGAAACAGCCTGTCTCATAATGCCAAGTGATGGTGAAGCAACATTTGTAATACTGCATACAGGTCTGGAAAAGGTACAGGAAAGCACAACTAAAGTGATTCAATGGGTTGGAGTAACTTCCTTGCAAGGCGGGGCTTTTAATTTTTCTTGAAGGGCTATGATAATAGGGTTATAAAATCATTTGAGAATGTCAGAGAGATCGCCCGTCTCCAATCAAGCTGATGAGAAGCAGCTTCAGAAAAAACAAAAGGAAGGCCTGCATAAAAATTTAACTAAGGGCTTACCCAGACTTCCATAAAAACCCACTCTTTACAGCTGAATTGGAGAAAATAGCAATCTGCCACTTCAGGAAAACCTGAATTGCTGTTTGTTCCGATTCAGTTTTAAAGAGTGGGGTTTCCTGGGGAGAGCAGTGGGGAAAACAAAGAAAGCGCTCAGACACAGAACTTTAAAGTGCAGAGCTGCTCCTAGAAAGCACAGGGCAAAAGTTAAGCATGGATAAGTCCTGATGTTATGGAATTAGCATGGCCACTAGATTTAGATGTCCTTAAAAAACAAATCCTGCAGGGTTCCTAAGTGGGCACATCTAAAAATATATTTGGGAACTCCTTACTGATAGTATTTGGACAGTAATTACTTATGCCTTGGTATTGGAATAAATGTTATAATAATAAAATAAGGCATGGGGAACAAGAAATGCCTAATTGTAATGTGGAGCAGATCAAAAACTAAGCTAATCTCCCATTCTTAATCAATTTTCTCCCTCTCATTTGAAGTGTGAACTCAAGGTGCAGTTCTTTCTCTCTCTCTCTCTCTCCCTGTAATCATTTTTCCTTTGCCTTTGAAGTTTATGGAAGCTGAGGGCAGCTTATCAGAGAAGTCCTGGTGAATGTGAGATGCTTAGACTGGGGGGTGGATGCGGGGAGTGAATAAGAAGAATTTCAATATCCCTAGGAAGAGGCTGAGCTCTTTAGTAAAAAAAAGAGCAAAGCAAATACCTTATTCAGTCCCACAGCAACAGAAAGCATTTCACTACAGTGGATAAAGTACTGAAATCCATCCTTAGAACCATCATCTCAAAAGGCTTTGCTTAAGATGTACTTTGTACTTCGGATTCTTAGTGACTCACAAGAGAGACTGAGATATCCCACCCACCCCTCCTGCCCCCCTTGGAACTCTGTATAACATACGATAATAGCTTTAACACCAGGAGACTTAATACCTATAGAGAGTTTATGCGGTGGCTCAACAACACATTTTATCTTATTGTACTCCTAAGATGGTGCGTTGAGAATCGCAGGTCACTTGAAGCAGCTGTTCTCGACTATTGGTGCTTATATTTCTGTTTACCATAAAGGGTTCGCTAGGCTTTAGATGCAATGGTGTAAGTTAAAATGACATTATTTGCCCAAGGAATTTTGCTTGGCTATACAGCGAAGAAGGTATCTGAATGTGGAACTCCTGTGTCCCAACACACACAAATGCACAGTAAGAGAACACTTTTGAGCTCGCTTTCTCACGTACATGTAGCAATAGCATACCAGTGAATTACATAGTCACTGGCTGGATGTTCTGCTGCTGTTATTGCGGCTCCCACCTCTTCCTCCTCCTCTTAGGGAATAAAGGGACTGAGACAAGGAGAAGCACTGGCTGCTTCCATCTCAGGAAGTTGCGTGTGAGGCGCTTTCTTTCCTGGAAGCAGTGGTGGGAGCAGAGGTGCAAAGTGATATTAGGAAAGGAAGAAGGGGGCAGTGGCCCAGTAAGGGTGGAGGGCCTGTTTGGATGGCCCACTCCCAGAAACCAATGGAACTGGATGTGTTCCTGAATGCTCTGGGGGATTTTCCAGCTGAGAAAGTTGATAATCCAGCCAAAGCCCTGATCTTGCTATGGAATGACATGATCACTCCTGATCATCTTCTCTGGTGTTTTGGAACTGAATCAGCTCCTTTGTACTCTGAGGAGCTCTGGAGGAAATCATTCAGTGATGTGATTCCCCACCTTTTGTCACAAAATGAGTTGTTTGTGTATATATTAAGGCTAAATGTGTGAATTGCTTCTACTGAAAAGCACTGTGTTTCAAACAATGTGAGGCACTATGAAAGGTCTCTATATGGTGATTGATCTGTGATGTCTTTTCATGGATAGGTGGGTCTCCACTTGAGGCTGCAAGCCACTGAGTGATAAAGGGATGATTGACACATAAACGATCAGGTTTCACATCTTAAAAATGTGAGATGGGGAAAGCAGCATCTGAAGCAACTCTGAAAAGCCTTCTGTGAGCTCCTTTACTCTTTAATATTCTTCTCTTTCTAAACTGTAGCCAACATGACTGAAGATGATAGCCCAATGGCCCTCTGAATATGTATTTATCCACTGGAGAATTAAAACCAGTCAACTGGCAGTCAAGGCAGCCTTTCATGCCATAAATGTGAGGACAGAGAAACCACCTTTAAAGAATGAGTGGAGAATTTGCTCCCAGAAAACACTTTGTGTTTTGTTGTGGTGGCCAGCAAAGAATGCTTCAAAGCAGCCAATTCAAATGATAAAGTTTAGAAAATGGACATGGACCCAATGAAAAGTGACTAGAATAAGCATTTTGTATGGTGCGGTTAAAAAATAATAACTTCATGTCTCACGTTGAATCAGTTGACTACTGGCTAGGTGGTGAGAGACTTCTCAGTGAAGTAAAAATGGACCCGAATGTCATTTTGACTGCCCTGCTACACCTCAAGTCTTTACCAGTCTTTTCCCTGCAGAAAATAGCTGGCAGACACTGTGACATTCAGCACTGCCTGGTTTTCTTCCACATTACATACCGTGGACAGTACCTAGGAGACGATTTGTACTCCACCTGCACAACCATTTTATCTTGAGTCACACAGCATGAATAAAACCCAAATTGCTGCATGTGATACCTCCTGACAGAGCTAGCATTTGTTTTTGTTTTTCAGACTGTTATCTCTTGAATTCTTTGCAGTCCCTTCTCAACTACTGTGAACAGCAGGTGAGCATAACTCAATGACACTCACCAAACAAAGCAACAATATGAAAAATTTCAAAGTGAGGTGACCACAGTCAGAATAGGAACAACAGAAGGAATCATACACATGAAATAAATGGTAACCACAGCTGGGATAAAACATTCCAATTCAAGAGTAAAACTTGCACCGTTTCTATTACCAAAGAGTATAATTAACAAACCTCAACAGGCAGCCAGTGAACCTGGCCATTTTATAAGCAACCAAATCACTGATGAGCTTTTCAGTGCCAATTATCATTCAATAAAAGCAAGAACAGATTTTCAGTATGCTTCCTATATAAAGAATACTCACTTCCTAGTTTTCTGATTATGCTAAAAATAGCATGAGTGGTTCTCTCGTGATATGCTGGAGAGGCAACAGAAGCACGAGGGTTCTTTATTCCAAGCAGAAACTCCTCCTATTCAGTCTATATATATTAAAACCGCATATGGTTCTTTCTAAGACAACTCAGTAGCTGTAACAATGCTTTAATTCCTAGTGGCTCAACTGTCTTGGGATTTTGATTTAAAAATAAAAATAAAAATACAGAAATCCACCAAAGGGCCAGAGAATGTACTCTGGTTTTTTGAAGAGGGGAGAAGAGGCATGGACTTCTTTCACTTTCTCATACCTTCAAGTTTAACTTTGATAATTTAACCACACTGGATTAAGTCGGGGAGAAGGGGGAAAGTTTGGCTGTGCAAATGACTTCTGATCCTAGTCAGAAGAGACACAAGGGAACAATGATCCTGGGTCAGGGCACGCATTTAGAGCCTTAGGAGATCATGCTAATGTTTTCTGTATTTTTATTTTTAAAGCATAACTGAATATAGAAGAAAATAATTTAATATTTTAATGCTAAATAACATCCAGCAGCTATTTCTCAAAGAGTAGCATTTCAGGATCACACACACAAGCAAATTTGACGGCAGCATGCTGAGGTGAAAGGGATAAGAACGATGTTTTCCAACAAGACATAGCACAATATAAGCACTTACCTATTAACTCTTTATTTCGGACATCTAAGGCCATATTCCGTAAAGCTGTTGCAACCGCACATACTACCCGGTCATTATCTATTCGAAGCAATTCTACCAGTATAGGCAGGCCTTTCTCTTTCCGTACGGCAGCGCGGATATAGACTGACCACTGTAACAAAATATTGTATGAGGCAGAACGAAAAGAAAAGGGAGCTCTACAGATTGCAAGAGCAAGGCATTAATTACCATGACGTCTGCTATTTAGAAGAAGAAAATGAAGTTCATGAACTGCCAGATGTGATTTTAAACGACCCATTCCTGATCACTTTGATTTGAACAGGTAATCCAAAAGTCAAAGTTCCCAATTTAAAAATCATTCAGATAATTTAGGCTTCATAAATGTGTTGATGTAACTTTTTTTTTGCCAATAACGTGAGCCCCAGGTTTCACTATTTTGGACAGAAGCATATTGAGAAATATCTAACATACTTGAATCCTCTAGCAACGCCTCTCCATAACTTTGTTTATTAAACACACAAAAATTGTTCTAAGTAACTCTGAAGGGATACTGACTTCAGCCAGGACCTCCATAGCTCAACAATGGAAACCACAACAAAGCCTACAACACATGGACTTTGACTACTACAGGGGAAATAACACAAGTAGCATGTCTCCAAAGGTGTTTCGAACTTGAATGTGGAAAACGCTATTTTGGAAAATTTGGTTGCCATGTTGTATTCCTGTGTAGCAACTGTCTCTTGTTCAACAAACTTTGTTTTCTGCCCTGCTCCAGTGATTTTTCTGGCATGGTTTATATGTATTATTTTTTATATTTCAATAAACTCAGAAAGGGCACCCCCCCAAAAAAAACCCCACTGTTGATGTGCCTCTGATCACTTATCCATGGCTAAAGCTTCGGACTGGGCAATGAGATTGTATGCTTCTCAATTGTCTTCCACATTAAGTATTATTTTGGCACTGATTAATGCTAACCAGAATTCTCATCCTAAACCAGGATTGAAGGATGATAATAATATTGGTCTATGTTTCAGGCTGGCTGTAAGGATGACTAATATAAGCAAAGTGTTTGAACCACTTAGGAAAAGTGCTACATAAATACTATTATTATATTATATAACCTAGTCTCTCCCCCCCCCCGACCTATTGTCCCCACAACTCTCAATTGTTCCCTAGGAAGAGGGAATGTTTGTTAAATCACTCTGGAAATTGTAGCTCTGTAGGAAACCTGTGACACAAACCCCATGATCCAAAAGAACCACACAACTGATGGATGTTGTGTTTGTGTTTTCTCAGACAGCAGGCTCCATTCTGTATGACAAATGGGTTTTGAAAGTGACATGAGTTTAAAAAGCAGTATGTGACAAGGCATGGAGGTCTGCTGCCCAAAGCAGGTGAAGCCGAAAGACTGGCCAAAATGTGTAAAACAACAATTCTGCCCCCAGTTTCCCCCAGATTGAGCAACAGTTCTTTAGCCCCCTGGAGAGAAGCTACAGAGAGAATCTACAAACTGTCATTGTGATTGAGGCTATAATCTTATTCATGGCTTCAAGACCTGAACCATACAGGCACCTTTATTAATCATGTGAGGTATCTCTGGGTACCTAACCTGTCAATTAGGATATATTTGCAAGCAATTATCTTGAGCAGTCCGCACTGCGGGGACACATTCAGGCTGAGATGCTGAAAGACAGCTTCTTCATCCTTCCCCAAGAATTGAGAAATAGATTCACTCTTGTGTGTCCTGATTATTTTTTCAGTTTGCCTAAAGCCATTGAGAAACATCCTTGCATTTCTAGATTGCAGGTCAATAAGCTTCCACAAATCTACTGAAGGATTTTTTTTTTTTAAAAAAAAAAGACACCATAAAAATGGGAAAAGACAAAAGAGGGTCTTTTGCACCTTTTAAAATTAGATGGCTTGCCAATATACTTAATCATCCAGTTACTCCATAAATCAGTCTGACATCAGCGTTCAAGTAATTGCTCAGCATGAAAAGGAAGGCAATTCCTATGAGAACAGCTTGCTCCAATTCATAGATAGGTAAGGCAGAAAGCAAAATCCATTTCTTTTGCTTCCAGTGGCTGCTAAATTGTCAAAGGCATGCATGGAAGTTGCATTAAATTCTATGAGACTATTTATAGATAATGGAATTTGTGGGGCATAACTAGCAGACACTGCTCTGTAGAATCGCAGCTCATCACGATATGCCCCCTCTTCATTGGAACTGTCCCTTCTTAGAAGAGTCAAGGTAATTAAAGAGGAAAAGACTGCCACATAACGATACCCCTTAGTTTTTAACTGCTATCATAAAACCTCAGTTTCTAAGGCTTTATCCTTTGGAGGAATTAGCCTGAGAATCTAAGGTGGGCAACTGCAAACTACATCCACGGCATGGGAAACAGCAGCAACTTAAAGAGGGATCCGTTCTGAGAAGGGGAGGGAAGGGAGTTATAACCTCTACTCCATCAGCTATTTGCAACCACTAAATTGTCTTTGGGGGCTTCTCCTGCCCCCTTGCAACACTCTTCCCCATTCTCCGTAAACAGTGCAAAATGAGAAATATATTATCATATGGATGCAAATAGCAGAAATATACTGCTGTCTTTTGTAAGAGCATAGGTACATCATTTTGGAGTTTCAAATTAAACTTTACTGTTACAAATTTTCTGCTGTGGAATTCTCTTTTTTTGGGTCACAGTAACAAGCTCATGAAACTCAGGTTCTTTGCATAGCTTAGGAATGGCACTTGGGGAGGGTGGACACTTGTGTTGTTAACAGCTGCAGTGGGCAGAAATTCAGCAGGTTAAGTATGATATAAAATGGAAATACCATGATAGGCAAAGTATCAGCTATAATAATAATAATAATAATAATAATAATAATAATAATAATAATTTTTTATTTATATCCCGCACTCGCCAGCCGAAGCCGGGCTCAGGGTGGCTAACAACAATAAAATAATACAACATTCTAAAATCATTTAATTATAAAATTAATTCAAATCAAATTGATGGCAACCATTGGGCTAGAGTTCTGTGAAGATTGCCAATGAAGGGAGTCAGGCTGTGCCCTGACCAAAGGCTTAGTGGAACAGCTCTGTCTTGCAGGCCCTGCGGAAAGATGTCAAGTCCCGCAGGGCCCTAGTCTCTTGTGACAGAGCGTTCCACCAGATCAGAGCCACAGCCGAAAAAGCCCTGGCTCTGGTTGAGGCCAGCCTAACCTCTCTGTCATTCTGTGGTCCCTGATATTATTATTATTATTATTATTATTATTATTATTATTATTATTATTATTATTATTATTAAGTTCATTTCT
>NC_138133.1:12196020-12404675 GCF_964188305.1 Podarcis bocagei
ACAAAGACGAGTCTGAAGATCAGGTGATTGCTTGATTGCTCAGACCAGTGAAGAATTTTGACGCAGAAGCTTTTATAAGGCTCAAATGCTATCAGATGACCAACTGATATGGGTTACTTCCCTGCAGCTCTACTTTGACCAGAGTAAGGTGCTGGAACAAATATTAAATCCCCAGTTGCCACCTCTCAGACCATGGCAGGTTTCGGATCCTATTTCTCTTGATCATTCTATGACCTGGGTTTTGCAACCCAGCTCCCAGAGATGATCCCCCCTTTCTTTTTAAAGAGAAATGCCAAAGTCTATACCTGCCTGGAACTTATGCTTTCCAACATGGAAGTCTTCTTTCCTAATGTCAGATGTAAGGAATTGGCTATGGTTATTCAGTGGTGAGATAAACTTCTGCTTATGGTTGGAGGGCTTCCATGCTTCCCTTTGTTGTTACTTCGTATGTCCCAAGGCTAAGGGAGGTGCACTATACCAAGTTAGATCTTAAGTCCATTTAGCTCAATATTGTCTTTACTGGCTAATAGTAGATCTCTGGGTTTTCAGATGGGGCTCATTTTCAACCATAATGGAGGATGTAATGGGCTCATTTGCATACAAAGCGTATGCTCAACTGCTGCATCTGCTCCCCAGTAATAAAGATTCCCCAGTAATTGAGGTTATTGTATATCCCACCTTTCCAACCAAATGTTCAAAGCAACTCACAGCAAAGCAATAAAAATAACCCAAACAAGTGCAAATCTGCCAACTCCAATATTCAAATGGTTTTCCAATGGGAAGACTTCCAAATACCTGCGACTCCACTGAGGTTTCTTGTGGGTTACCGCTTTCTGCAGTGTATTTCAGAGAGGAGACTGGTCCTTGGGGAGGGAATTAGCAAAAGAGCTTCTTCACAGAAATGGATAGTGCTGAATGGCATGTGGTCAATGACATAATAGTAGTGGTTAGCTGAAAAACAAGAACGTCCTCTTCAGTCATGATCAGTGGGGATTTTTTAAAAATTGTTGCCTGGGGCAGACTGATCTGAGCCCTGGGTCACGACACAACCCTAATGTTATGGGAAGAGATGAAAAGCTTACTGCTATTTAAAAACATATGTTTTGGCATGTACGAATTCCCAATTCACAGAGGAGGAAACATGGAAAAAAGCTTGTAATAAGATAAGATGAAAATGTTTGCTTATAAAAGCAAATCTCAGTGCAGAAATATCTTTTTAAGCTAAGCCTCTGAAGACTTGGGGAGGAAAGGTGGGAGCGGGTTACAAGATAAGGCCATGGTATAGTGATCACACATTTCTTAATTTGCTTCCATGGAAATTATGCGTGGGACCATTAGCATGATTAATTTGTCTTTGGTGGAAAACAACTGTGCACGGAGACCACGTTGCAGTTTTATGCTGCTTGGCTGCCTTGCATAAATTAAAATCAAAACCATTTAGGGCTTGATACAGTCCTAGTACAGGTGGTGTGCTCCTGGAGGAGTTCCTTGGGACTCAATAAAATCTTGCTTCCCTCAGCCCTCTGCATGCTGAATGCACAGACAACGGAAGGAATGGGAAGCCCATGTAGACCTCCTCCATCCTCCACAATTTAAAGATTTCATTTAGGTAATCTCCCTAGTATACAGATATCCTGAAAATGGAAAAGGCTTTTGACAGGTTAATGCAATGACATCTACATGTTTTGCTAAAGGATATAGGTTGGTGATTCATTTTCCCTGACGGACCAGCCTCCACTGCCTAAGGATCTGTCTTAGGACTGGTGCAATTTAACTTACTCATAAAAGAATCTGGTATCAGGGCTGAGCAGTGACATAGCTGTGTTTGTGGATGGCACCTAATTTTCCAGGATGCTGAACACCCAAGCAGGCTGGGAAGGGCCCCCAAACCAACTCTTCAAAGTGGGGGGATGCAGCCAAGGCAGCAAAAATTGAGAAGCTCCATAACTGAGAAGCTCCATTTGGGGGCGCTAAATTTTGGCCTTGCCCAGGGCTCCATATGACAAAAGATTACCAAAGTCCACTCTTGAGAAATGGCAATCAAGCAAATAGCAATAAAGTAGCAACTGAGAATTAGTGTAAGTGCTAAGCTATGCATACATTTTGTGTTTGTGTGCTAACTTCCCATATGTAACTCTGAATGGATTGTGACTGCCCTGGAAAAATGTCTTTGTACTATGGTGCACAACTCCCTGAAAATACCAACTTGTTATACATAGTGGGGAGGGGGGGGGAGCAAATCCAATGTTAGGAATTAATTGAAGGGAGATGGGGAGCGAAACAGCCTGTCTCATAATGCCAAGTGATGGTGAAGCAACATTTGTAATACTGCATACAGGTCTGGAAAAGGTACAGGAAAGCACAACTAAAGTGATTCAATGGGTTGGAGTAACTTCCTTGCAAGGCGGGGCTTTTAATTTTTCTTGAAGGGCTATGATAATAGGGTTATAAAATCATTTGAGAATGTCAGAGAGATCGCCCGTCTCCAATCAAGCTGATGAGAAGCAGCTTCAGAAAAAACAAAAGGAAGGCCTGCATAAAAATTTAACTAAGGGCTTACCCAGACTTCCATAAAAACCCACTCTTTACAGCTGAATTGGAGAAAATAGCAATCTGCCACTTCAGGAAAACCTGAATTGCTGTTTGTTCCGATTCAGTTTTAAAGAGTGGGGTTTCCTGGGGAGAGCAGTGGGGAAAACAAAGAAAGCGCTCAGACACAGAACTTTAAAGTGCAGAGCTGCTCCTAGAAAGCACAGGGCAAAAGTTAAGCATGGATAAGTCCTGATGTTATGGAATTAGCATGGCCACTAGATTTAGATGTCCTTAAAAAACAAATCCTGCAGGGTTCCTAAGTGGGCACATCTAAAAATATATTTGGGAACTCCTTACTGATAGTATTTGGACAGTAATTACTTATGCCTTGGTATTGGAATAAATGTTATAATAATAAAATAAGGCATGGGGAACAAGAAATGCCTAATTGTAATGTGGAGCAGATCAAAAACTAAGCTAATCTCCCATTCTTAATCAATTTTCTCCCTCTCATTTGAAGTGTGAACTCAAGGTGCAGTTCTTTCTCTCTCTCTCTCTCTCCCTGTAATCATTTTTCCTTTGCCTTTGAAGTTTATGGAAGCTGAGGGCAGCTTATCAGAGAAGTCCTGGTGAATGTGAGATGCTTAGACTGGGGGGTGGATGCGGGGAGTGAATAAGAAGAATTTCAATATCCCTAGGAAGAGGCTGAGCTCTTTAGTAAAAAAAAGAGCAAAGCAAATACCTTATTCAGTCCCACAGCAACAGAAAGCATTTCACTACAGTGGATAAAGTACTGAAATCCATCCTTAGAACCATCATCTCAAAAGGCTTTGCTTAAGATGTACTTTGTACTTCGGATTCTTAGTGACTCACAAGAGAGACTGAGATATCCCACCCACCCCTCCTGCCCCCCTTGGAACTCTGTATAACATACGATAATAGCTTTAACACCAGGAGACTTAATACCTATAGAGAGTTTATGCGGTGGCTCAACAACACATTTTATCTTATTGTACTCCTAAGATGGTGCGTTGAGAATCGCAGGTCACTTGAAGCAGCTGTTCTCGACTATTGGTGCTTATATTTCTGTTTACCATAAAGGGTTCGCTAGGCTTTAGATGCAATGGTGTAAGTTAAAATGACATTATTTGCCCAAGGAATTTTGCTTGGCTATACAGCGAAGAAGGTATCTGAATGTGGAACTCCTGTGTCCCAACACACACAAATGCACAGTAAGAGAACACTTTTGAGCTCGCTTTCTCACGTACATGTAGCAATAGCATACCAGTGAATTACATAGTCACTGGCTGGATGTTCTGCTGCTGTTATTGCGGCTCCCACCTCTTCCTCCTCCTCTTAGGGAATAAAGGGACTGAGACAAGGAGAAGCACTGGCTGCTTCCATCTCAGGAAGTTGCGTGTGAGGCGCTTTCTTTCCTGGAAGCAGTGGTGGGAGCAGAGGTGCAAAGTGATATTAGGAAAGGAAGAAGGGGGCAGTGGCCCAGTAAGGGTGGAGGGCCTGTTTGGATGGCCCACTCCCAGAAACCAATGGAACTGGATGTGTTCCTGAATGCTCTGGGGGATTTTCCAGCTGAGAAAGTTGATAATCCAGCCAAAGCCCTGATCTTGCTATGGAATGACATGATCACTCCTGATCATCTTCTCTGGTGTTTTGGAACTGAATCAGCTCCTTTGTACTCTGAGGAGCTCTGGAGGAAATCATTCAGTGATGTGATTCCCCACCTTTTGTCACAAAATGAGTTGTTTGTGTATATATTAAGGCTAAATGTGTGAATTGCTTCTACTGAAAAGCACTGTGTTTCAAACAATGTGAGGCACTATGAAAGGTCTCTATATGGTGATTGATCTGTGATGTCTTTTCATGGATAGGTGGGTCTCCACTTGAGGCTGCAAGCCACTGAGTGATAAAGGGATGATTGACACATAAACGATCAGGTTTCACATCTTAAAAATGTGAGATGGGGAAAGCAGCATCTGAAGCAACTCTGAAAAGCCTTCTGTGAGCTCCTTTACTCTTTAATATTCTTCTCTTTCTAAACTGTAGCCAACATGACTGAAGATGATAGCCCAATGGCCCTCTGAATATGTATTTATCCACTGGAGAATTAAAACCAGTCAACTGGCAGTCAAGGCAGCCTTTCATGCCATAAATGTGAGGACAGAGAAACCACCTTTAAAGAATGAGTGGAGAATTTGCTCCCAGAAAACACTTTGTGTTTTGTTGTGGTGGCCAGCAAAGAATGCTTCAAAGCAGCCAATTCAAATGATAAAGTTTAGAAAATGGACATGGACCCAATGAAAAGTGACTAGAATAAGCATTTTGTATGGTGCGGTTAAAAAATAATAACTTCATGTCTCACGTTGAATCAGTTGACTACTGGCTAGGTGGTGAGAGACTTCTCAGTGAAGTAAAAATGGACCCGAATGTCATTTTGACTGCCCTGCTACACCTCAAGTCTTTACCAGTCTTTTCCCTGCAGAAAATAGCTGGCAGACACTGTGACATTCAGCACTGCCTGGTTTTCTTCCACATTACATACCGTGGACAGTACCTAGGAGACGATTTGTACTCCACCTGCACAACCATTTTATCTTGAGTCACACAGCATGAATAAAACCCAAATTGCTGCATGTGATACCTCCTGACAGAGCTAGCATTTGTTTTTGTTTTTCAGACTGTTATCTCTTGAATTCTTTGCAGTCCCTTCTCAACTACTGTGAACAGCAGGTGAGCATAACTCAATGACACTCACCAAACAAAGCAACAATATGAAAAATTTCAAAGTGAGGTGACCACAGTCAGAATAGGAACAACAGAAGGAATCATACACATGAAATAAATGGTAACCACAGCTGGGATAAAACATTCCAATTCAAGAGTAAAACTTGCACCGTTTCTATTACCAAAGAGTATAATTAACAAACCTCAACAGGCAGCCAGTGAACCTGGCCATTTTATAAGCAACCAAATCACTGATGAGCTTTTCAGTGCCAATTATCATTCAATAAAAGCAAGAACAGATTTTCAGTATGCTTCCTATATAAAGAATACTCACTTCCTAGTTTTCTGATTATGCTAAAAATAGCATGAGTGGTTCTCTCGTGATATGCTGGAGAGGCAACAGAAGCACGAGGGTTCTTTATTCCAAGCAGAAACTCCTCCTATTCAGTCTATATATATTAAAACCGCATATGGTTCTTTCTAAGACAACTCAGTAGCTGTAACAATGCTTTAATTCCTAGTGGCTCAACTGTCTTGGGATTTTGATTTAAAAATAAAAATAAAAATACAGAAATCCACCAAAGGGCCAGAGAATGTACTCTGGTTTTTTGAAGAGGGGAGAAGAGGCATGGACTTCTTTCACTTTCTCATACCTTCAAGTTTAACTTTGATAATTTAACCACACTGGATTAAGTCGGGGAGAAGGGGGAAAGTTTGGCTGTGCAAATGACTTCTGATCCTAGTCAGAAGAGACACAAGGGAACAATGATCCTGGGTCAGGGCACGCATTTAGAGCCTTAGGAGATCATGCTAATGTTTTCTGTATTTTTATTTTTAAAGCATAACTGAATATAGAAGAAAATAATTTAATATTTTAATGCTAAATAACATCCAGCAGCTATTTCTCAAAGAGTAGCATTTCAGGATCACACACACAAGCAAATTTGACGGCAGCATGCTGAGGTGAAAGGGATAAGAACGATGTTTTCCAACAAGACATAGCACAATATAAGCACTTACCTATTAACTCTTTATTTCGGACATCTAAGGCCATATTCCGTAAAGCTGTTGCAACCGCACATACTACCCGGTCATTATCTATTCGAAGCAATTCTACCAGTATAGGCAGGCCTTTCTCTTTCCGTACGGCAGCGCGGATATAGACTGACCACTGTAACAAAATATTGTATGAGGCAGAACGAAAAGAAAAGGGAGCTCTACAGATTGCAAGAGCAAGGCATTAATTACCATGACGTCTGCTATTTAGAAGAAGAAAATGAAGTTCATGAACTGCCAGATGTGATTTTAAACGACCCATTCCTGATCACTTTGATTTGAACAGGTAATCCAAAAGTCAAAGTTCCCAATTTAAAAATCATTCAGATAATTTAGGCTTCATAAATGTGTTGATGTAACTTTTTTTTTGCCAATAACGTGAGCCCCAGGTTTCACTATTTTGGACAGAAGCATATTGAGAAATATCTAACATACTTGAATCCTCTAGCAACGCCTCTCCATAACTTTGTTTATTAAACACACAAAAATTGTTCTAAGTAACTCTGAAGGGATACTGACTTCAGCCAGGACCTCCATAGCTCAACAATGGAAACCACAACAAAGCCTACAACACATGGACTTTGACTACTACAGGGGAAATAACACAAGTAGCATGTCTCCAAAGGTGTTTCGAACTTGAATGTGGAAAACGCTATTTTGGAAAATTTGGTTGCCATGTTGTATTCCTGTGTAGCAACTGTCTCTTGTTCAACAAACTTTGTTTTCTGCCCTGCTCCAGTGATTTTTCTGGCATGGTTTATATGTATTATTTTTTATATTTCAATAAACTCAGAAAGGGCACCCCCCCAAAAAAAACCCCACTGTTGATGTGCCTCTGATCACTTATCCATGGCTAAAGCTTCGGACTGGGCAATGAGATTGTATGCTTCTCAATTGTCTTCCACATTAAGTATTATTTTGGCACTGATTAATGCTAACCAGAATTCTCATCCTAAACCAGGATTGAAGGATGATAATAATATTGGTCTATGTTTCAGGCTGGCTGTAAGGATGACTAATATAAGCAAAGTGTTTGAACCACTTAGGAAAAGTGCTACATAAATACTATTATTATATTATATAACCTAGTCTCTCCCCCCCCCCGACCTATTGTCCCCACAACTCTCAATTGTTCCCTAGGAAGAGGGAATGTTTGTTAAATCACTCTGGAAATTGTAGCTCTGTAGGAAACCTGTGACACAAACCCCATGATCCAAAAGAACCACACAACTGATGGATGTTGTGTTTGTGTTTTCTCAGACAGCAGGCTCCATTCTGTATGACAAATGGGTTTTGAAAGTGACATGAGTTTAAAAAGCAGTATGTGACAAGGCATGGAGGTCTGCTGCCCAAAGCAGGTGAAGCCGAAAGACTGGCCAAAATGTGTAAAACAACAATTCTGCCCCCAGTTTCCCCCAGATTGAGCAACAGTTCTTTAGCCCCCTGGAGAGAAGCTACAGAGAGAATCTACAAACTGTCATTGTGATTGAGGCTATAATCTTATTCATGGCTTCAAGACCTGAACCATACAGGCACCTTTATTAATCATGTGAGGTATCTCTGGGTACCTAACCTGTCAATTAGGATATATTTGCAAGCAATTATCTTGAGCAGTCCGCACTGCGGGGACACATTCAGGCTGAGATGCTGAAAGACAGCTTCTTCATCCTTCCCCAAGAATTGAGAAATAGATTCACTCTTGTGTGTCCTGATTATTTTTTCAGTTTGCCTAAAGCCATTGAGAAACATCCTTGCATTTCTAGATTGCAGGTCAATAAGCTTCCACAAATCTACTGAAGGATTTTTTTTTTTTAAAAAAAAAAGACACCATAAAAATGGGAAAAGACAAAAGAGGGTCTTTTGCACCTTTTAAAATTAGATGGCTTGCCAATATACTTAATCATCCAGTTACTCCATAAATCAGTCTGACATCAGCGTTCAAGTAATTGCTCAGCATGAAAAGGAAGGCAATTCCTATGAGAACAGCTTGCTCCAATTCATAGATAGGTAAGGCAGAAAGCAAAATCCATTTCTTTTGCTTCCAGTGGCTGCTAAATTGTCAAAGGCATGCATGGAAGTTGCATTAAATTCTATGAGACTATTTATAGATAATGGAATTTGTGGGGCATAACTAGCAGACACTGCTCTGTAGAATCGCAGCTCATCACGATATGCCCCCTCTTCATTGGAACTGTCCCTTCTTAGAAGAGTCAAGGTAATTAAAGAGGAAAAGACTGCCACATAACGATACCCCTTAGTTTTTAACTGCTATCATAAAACCTCAGTTTCTAAGGCTTTATCCTTTGGAGGAATTAGCCTGAGAATCTAAGGTGGGCAACTGCAAACTACATCCACGGCATGGGAAACAGCAGCAACTTAAAGAGGGATCCGTTCTGAGAAGGGGAGGGAAGGGAGTTATAACCTCTACTCCATCAGCTATTTGCAACCACTAAATTGTCTTTGGGGGCTTCTCCTGCCCCCTTGCAACACTCTTCCCCATTCTCCGTAAACAGTGCAAAATGAGAAATATATTATCATATGGATGCAAATAGCAGAAATATACTGCTGTCTTTTGTAAGAGCATAGGTACATCATTTTGGAGTTTCAAATTAAACTTTACTGTTACAAATTTTCTGCTGTGGAATTCTCTTTTTTTGGGTCACAGTAACAAGCTCATGAAACTCAGGTTCTTTGCATAGCTTAGGAATGGCACTTGGGGAGGGTGGACACTTGTGTTGTTAACAGCTGCAGTGGGCAGAAATTCAGCAGGTTAAGTATGATATAAAATGGAAATACCATGATAGGCAAAGTATCAGCTATAATAATAATAATAATAATAATAATAATAATAATAATAATAATTTTTTATTTATATCCCGCACTCGCCAGCCGAAGCCGGGCTCAGGGTGGCTAACAACAATAAAATAATACAACATTCTAAAATCATTTAATTATAAAATTAATTCAAATCAAATTGATGGCAACCATTGGGCTAGAGTTCTGTGAAGATTGCCAATGAAGGGAGTCAGGCTGTGCCCTGACCAAAGGCTTAGTGGAACAGCTCTGTCTTGCAGGCCCTGCGGAAAGATGTCAAGTCCCGCAGGGCCCTAGTCTCTTGTGACAGAGCGTTCCACCAGATCAGAGCCACAGCCGAAAAAGCCCTGGCTCTGGTTGAGGCCAGCCTAACCTCTCTGTCATTCTGTGGTCCCTGATATTATTATTATTATTATTATTATTATTATTATTATTATTATTATTATTATTATTATTAAGTTCATTTCTATCTATATCGGGGACCCAGCCCTTCTGCAAAAGAGGACATGAATATGAATGCATCTGCATATGATATAAAGCATGGAATTTGTGCTATCTTTTGTGGGTAGGGTAGAAGGCCCAATTCTGATAAAGCGTACAGAGCTCAGAAAATCTTGCTAGCACCCCTGATGAGATGACACAGGAAAGTTGTGAGGCTTTTTTTGTTAGTTATCTGGTAGTTCTAGAATCTTCTCCCTGAAAGAGACTCCCAACGTCTCATCTGTGATCTCTTCGGAAACACTGCAGGATTTGTTTTGGCCTTTGAGAGATTGCTTTAGCCTACAGTATTGTTGCACACCAAACTCCCAGCAGGCGCAAAATTTCAGGGGTCCCAGATGCTTACCTAGGGTTCATGTTTGCTTTTGGGAATGAAGCACAGTGGACATTGGTGTCTTTATGACATATGGCCTATTTACATACATACAGTGGTACCTTGGGTTACATACGCTTCAGGTTACATACGCTTCAGGTTACAGACTCCGCTAACCCAGAAATAGTGCTTCAGGTTAAGAACTTTGCTTCAGGATGAGAACAGAAATTGTGCGGTGGCAGCGGGAGGCCCCATTAGCTAAAGTGGTGCTTCAGGTTAAGAACAGTTTCAGGTTAAGAACGGACCTCCAGAACGAATTACCGTATTTTTCGCACTATAGGACGCACTTTTTCCCCTCCAAAAATGAAGGAGAAATGTCTGTGCGTCCTATGGTGCGAATGCAGGCTTTTGCTGAAGCCTGGAGAGCGAGAGGGGTCCGTGCGCACCGACCCCTCTCGCTCTCCAGGCTTCAGGAAGCTATCCCAAGTCTTGCAAGCCCGGCGGGATGTCCCGCGGGCTCGCAAGGCTTGCGGGCAGCAGCCTGCACTCAAAAGCTGGGGACAGCGGGGAGGCGCAGAGCCGCCACCCCGCTATTCCCCGACCTGATCTGGAGGCTGGCGGGGGGAGAAGCAAGCCTGCTTCTCCCCCCCCCCAGCCCCACAAGCTCGGGGGATAGGGGGATGGCGAAGCGCCGCCATCCCGCTATTCCCCGACCTGATCTGGAGGCTGGGGGTGGGAGAAGCAAGCCTGCTTCTCTCCCCCACCAGCCCCACAACCTCCAGGCTTCAGGAGAGCCCCACCGCCAGCCCCACAAACTCGGGAGACAGCGGGAGAGGCGCAGCGTGCCTTTCCCGCTGTCCCCCGACTTGTCTAGAAGGCTGGCGGGGGGAGAAGCCTGCTCCTTCCCGTCGCCAGCCCCGCAAACTCGGGAGACAGCGGCAGGGGGCAGCGCGCCTTTGCCGCTGTCCCCCGACTTGTCTAGAAGGCTGGCGGGGGGAGAAGCCTGCTCCTCCCCGTCGCCAGCCCCGCAAACTCGGGAGACAGCGGCAGGGGGCAGCGCGCCCTTCCCGCTGTCCCCCGACTTGGTTAGAAGGCTGGCCCAGCCTCGCAAACTCGGGGGACAGCGGGAGAGGCGCAGCGCGCCATCCCGCTGTCTCCTGACATGGTTTGGAGGCTGGCGGAAGGCTTCCTCCTCCCCCAGCCCCGCAAGCTCCCAGAGCGATGCCAAAGCTGCGCGCAGCTTCGGCATGGCTCTGGGTCCCGTTCTGGGGGAGGGGGAAGCTCGGGCTTCCCCGCCCCAGCCCCGCGCCTGGCGGGGGGGGGGATAATTTTTTTTTGCCTTTATTCCCCCCCCCCCAAATCTAGGTGCGTCCTATGGACCGGTGTGTCCAATAGTCCGAAAAATACGGTAAGTACATAACCCGAGGTACCACTGTTTATACAACCTGAGCCTATGAAGGAGGGGTTCACATCAAATTCAGCCTTTGTCCTTCTAACTATCTAAAATATGGGGGAGAGGCCCCACCCATTTGCCATCTGGCACAGAGCCCCCTTTCCTTTGTTCTCTTTATGACCTCCTCACCCAGGTGATTACCTCATCAAGAAGTTAGCTTGGCTTGTGTTGCTTTTAATACTTGTTAGGGTTATAGGTGTCTGGCACACACAATAACTCATAACAGTACAGTGGTGCCTCGCAAGACGAAAAGAATTCGTTCCGCGAGTCTTTTCGTCTTGCGATGTTTTTCGTCTTGCGAAGCACGGTCCGTCGCAACTGCGCCTCTTCAAGCGGCTTTTTTTAAAAAACGCAATACGTTTTCGTCTTGCGAAGCAAGCCCATAGGGAAATTTGTCTAGCGAAGCAACGCAAAAACGGAAAACCCTTTCGTCTAGCGAGTTTTCCGCCTTGTGAGGCATTCGTCTTGTGGGGCACCACTGTAATGTGTGTGTTGTGTGTGTGTGTGCTTGGGTATTTTCACAAGCATAATATTTGCTGTATATCACAAAAAAGTGATGTTATTGAGAGGGCATTTGCTGATAAGTGTGAAGAAAGCTCTATTTGTAGTCAGGTTTTTGTGAATAAACATTTTCCACATTATAAAAAGGCACCACCAGTGGGCAAGCAGCAGACTAAATGACTTTGCTTAAGCAAAGGATATACAAGGTGGATTAGGCACTTTTCTTTTCTCTTGGAAACAGTCTCCCTCCAGGGTCAAACACATTTGAGGCAAATTGACAGGGTAGAATGAAGAAGCTTAGAGAGCCACTGTTTATTCTATACAAGTTTTCTAGGTAAGCAGATTATTTCATTCACTGCTCAGCTGTACCAATTTTGTTTGCTGACCTCCCATTTCAAAGAGTGATTGTTTGGTCAAACATGCTTACCTTGGACATGACAAACCATGCATCTTATTGATATATGGGTTATTTTTAGCTAGCTCTGGCAGGATAAATCATGTCCTCTACTACCTGGTCCATATAGATTACTACACTGAATTAACGGCTTCGTAGCATAAATAAAACATGTTGGCATAATATGGAAACAAACGTATTAAATCACGTCAGTGTTACAGTACCTAATTAAGTTCCAAGGAAGGATTTTCTGCAGAATCAATCCTTGTCTCACAGTACGTCAATGGAGCAGCTTCGGGTTTTCTCCAACCTCAGATAAGGGGCCCCGTATCCTATGTATTCCCATTTATCCTTGGTCTTTTGCTAAAGTTGTCAGGAAGGATGTTAATGAGTGCCAAGTGGTACTGGATATTCCTGCAACCAGACTGCTTTGTTCAACTCAAAACATGTGAGCAGAGCAAATTAAGGGGGGAAATCATTTTGGCCAGTGCCTGTTTCCTAACCATTAATGTAGAGCAGGGGTAGGCAACCTAAGGCCTGGAGGCCGGATCCGGCCCAATTGCCTTCTAAGTCCGGCCCGCAGATGGTCTGGAAATCAGTGTGTTTTTACACAAGTAGAATGTGTGCTTTTATTTAAAATGCATGTCTGGGTTATTTGCGGGGCATAGGAATTTGTTCATTTTTTTCTCCAAAATATAGTCCGGCCCACTACATGGTCTGAGGGACAGTGGACTGGCCCATGGCTGAGAAAGGTTGCTGAACCTTGATGTAGAGGCATAGAGTTCAGATAGTCAGATCTTGGAGCCAAACACATCACTTGTTTGCCTTTATGTCCTTCTGTTTGCCACCATGCTGACAGTCGTCTTGCTTGTTTCTTTGTGATGAAGATTTCTACTGTCTTTGAGATGCGGATTCAACTGAGGACTTTAGAACCATTCTAACTTGCCTTTGTTCTCATTTTGTAAGTACATTAGCTAGCAATACTCGATAATGTTCTTATTTTTTCTGTTTGAAACGTATAAGAGATGTGCCTACTTTTAAGTATGTTTAATCTTGTTTTTTAAATAAATTTTAAAAAGAGAACTTTCTTGTTGTCCTGTGTGCCATTCTGGGGGAAAGCCTGAATCCAGAGCCTGACTACTTAGCCGCCTACTGAATCTGTTGAATTTCTGCCTGCATTTTGTGGAAGCAACTTGCAGGGTGGGGCAACCGGTAACTAGGAAGAATAACCTTCTCCCTTGGGTTAAGTCTTCTGGTGCCCTGATACAAGGGAGTGGTGGGAGCAACTGCCTTTTTGATTTGTTTTGTTCTGCAAAAAAGTACAGTGGTGCCTCACAAGACGAAAAGAATCCGTTCCGCGAGTCTCTTCATCTTGCAAAGCAAGCCCATTAGTGGCTTAGCAGATTAACACTATTAGCGGCTTAGCGGGCCTAGCGGATCAGCTGATAAGTGGCTTAGCGGATCAGCTGTTAAGCGGCTTAGCGGATCAGCTGTTAAGCGGCTTAGCATCAGCTGATAAGTGGCTTAGCGGCTTGGGAAAAAGGGGGGGGAGGGAAAACCCCCCGCAGGAACTCGCAAGACATTTTCGTCTTGCGAAGCAAGCCCATAGGAATTTTGTTTTGCGAAGCACCTCCAAAACGGAAAACCCTTTTGTCTAGCGGGTTTTCCGTCTTGCGAGGCATTCGTCTTGCGGGGCACCACTGTATATGTTGCCAGCCATCGTTCCTGCTCCCACTGGATTGCAGGACAGGGAGGGAGCTGGTGAGTGGCTGGAGCATTAGTACATGCCACCCTGAGCCCGGCTTCGGCTGGGGAGGGCGGGATATAAATAAAAAATTATTATTATCATTATTATTATTGACAGTGAGCGTTTCTTTTTTTAAAAAACCTTTTAACAACAAGGATTCCTGGTTTTGCACCCATCTTTCATATACTGACTCAATGTACCTGTGGTAGGTTTCTTAAGAATTTGACTAAGTAGAGACATAGGGTTCATACCTTCCAACTACCTGCGGCCAGATTTTGTAGTGCGCCAGCTGCCCCTTCCAACGTATCTGGATTTGAGCACTCAGAGAGAAGTGTGAGGTAGGGTTTGACTATGGATGGGTACCACAGCATCTGAATTCCTTTTGGTGGTTCTGCACAGTCCGGGAGAGGACCTACGCCATCCCACTGGAAAGACGAGAGAGAAAAGGCGAAATATCACTAGTTATGGCAATTACAGAAGAGAAGAATACTGAACTGAATATAGAGTCATAGAATCAGAATCATGGAGTTGGAATAATAAGGGATGAGTCATCAAGTCCAACCCCTCTCAATGCAGGAATCTCAACTAAAGCATCCATGACAGATGGCCATCCAACCTCTGCTTAAAAACCTCCAAGGAAGGAGAGCCCGCAATCTCCGGAAGGAGACCATTCCACTATCAAACATTTCTTACTGTCAGAAAGTTCTTCCTGATGTTCCGTCGGAATCCCATGATATACCTTTTATCTTTAACATACACTCCACATTCGTCACTTTCCAACTAAAATTCATCTCAAAGCAGCACACAATCATAAAAGCAACCCAACTACAACACTGGTAAAATTAAAGCATTGAAAATTATTTTTTAAATTGTCATGAACAAAGGAAGTGTAAGCACTAATTGGTACATCAAAAGTAAATAAAATTCTGGAGGAAAAAAAAGTTTTTAATCCGGCACTAGGATCTGTCTGTGGGAGGGTGTTCCAAAGTGGGGCACTGTCACTGGGCTGGTCCTTTCTCCAATTGGCCCCTGCCTCACTTCTGAAGGCTGGGGGGGGGACCCAGGTCAAATTGCAATATAATAAGTCAGTGCACTGCACTAGAGGTTTTTGGACCATAAGCACCTGTACTACTGATTAGCAGAAGTCGACGAATACACCCTGAGACCCATCTGGTAAAAAGGTAGGGTATAAATAAATTAATAATAGTAATAGTTATTGTTATGATTAGCCTAAGTTACATGGAAGAACTATGAATATAAATTTTATTGGCAACAAGTAACTGGATTAAACCACAGAGCCTAGGACTTGCCAATCTGAAGGTCGGCGGTTCGAATCCCTGTGACGGGGTGAGCTCCCGTTGCTCGGTCCCTGCTCCTGCCAACCTAGCAGTTCGAAAGCACATCGAAGTGCAAGTAGATAAATAGGTACCACTCCGGCGGGAAAGTAAACGGCGTTTCCGTGCGCTGCTCTGGTTCGCCAGAAGCGGCTTAGTCATGCTGGCCACATGATCTGGAAGCTGTACGCCAGCTCCCTCGGCCAATAAAGCGAGATGAGCACCGCAACCCCAGAGTCGGTCACAACTGGACCTAATGGTCAGGGGTCCCTTTACCTTTAATAATAATAGTTATTGTTATGATTAGCCTAAGTTACACGTAAGAACTATGAATAGAAATCTTATTGGCAACAAGTAACTGGAATTATTATCTGACAATCTTCTTCAGGTAAAGCAGACCTTGAACTCTCCTTCATATGCAGTCAAAGAGTAAGGAAGTTGCTTCCCTGTGGTATGGACTCAAATGGCCACACGAGCACTTTCTCATCTTCGCCAAATTGCTGTTGGCCCAGAAGGATGCTCACCACAATGACATGAGGCTGCATCACAGAGAAGCAGTTCTCATGCTGCTCTTTGGGGTATATTCTAAGTGATGCAGCTATCACAGGTGCATCCCTGTCCAACAGAAAACCATTAAAATGTCCTAAAGGAATGGTATCGCTAAAGGGTGTAAAGTGAAACATTATCGGGCATGGAAGCTATTAAAAATAAGGACTGCAGTGAAAGGATGTCTAATGTAGCAGAGTGGCCAGGAGACTTGAGTCCCAGGTTAAGAACTGGGCACTCAATAGATGGCGTCAGGAAAACCACCACCCTTTAGTTTCAGCTGCCATCTAGAATGCTGGGTAGATTTACCTGCCTCCTGTATGCACGAAGAATTACTGAGATAATAATATATGTGAAGCACTTTTTACCCTCTAAAACTGTATATAATTGTTAATTATGATGATCGTTCCTTCAATAAAATTCAATGCTTAGACTAAACAGTGGAGATACCAATGTGGTAAATAATGAATGGATGCCTGCTTTATACACACTTTTTAACATCCGTAGGAAACTACTGGGGAAAGCAAAGGTGACAGAAGCAACAAAGTTTGCTCAACCTCTTATTTTCTCTTAATTTAACTAGGTCGTGGTTCCCATTTCTCCAGCCCAGCACGGAAAATAAGAGGAGGAGTAGATCACAACGGGGAGGAAATATATTGGGAGATGTAAATACCTTTATGCATAATGGGCTCGTTGAGAATCAATTTGCATTTCTCAAAGATGATTCATACACATGCGGTGCATCACAGTAATTCAACATTTGATGACTCATCAGAATGTGTGAACCAAATCCTCTGAAAACATGGAAGCTCAATCGACGGTGTTCCACCCAGAAAATTATTTGATTTAATTTATTGATTTATAGGATTATATTTGGCCCTTCACCATGTGGTTTTAGGATGCTTTTCAAGACATAAAACAAACAGTTGTACCTTGGAAGTTGAACGGAATCCGTTCTGGAAGTCCGTTCGACTTCCAAAATGTTCAAAAACCAAATCTCAGCTTCTGATTGGCTGCAGGAAGCACCTGCAGCCCATCGGAAGCCCCGTCGGACACTCGGCTTCCAAAAATATTTCTCAAACTGTAACAATCACTTCCAGGTTTGCGGTGTTCAGGAGCCAAAGCGTCCGAATTCCAAGGTGTTTGACAACCAAGGTACGACTGTATAGCCCCTCACAAAAAAAATTACACAGCTGCAAATCACCTTTTAATGTAAGGGTGGGGATGCATTTAATGGGACATCATACAACTGCTACTGTGTTTTGTACTATAGGCTCACTTTCAGTTATATAACCAGAGGTTATCCAAATTTCACTAGCCAGAAATGTGGGCAGATAAAATACACCAGCTGTGTACAATGGAACAACCCAAGTCTGCTATGCAAGGCTGGCAGCTGGAGGTAACAGGTAAGAGGTTTCATTTAAAAAAAAAACAAAACCTGAAGGGAAACCTCTGGAAGGGCTATGCATTCCTGAATCCTTCATGAAATGGGTTAGCGGTCTCCAGCCCTCTTTGGACTGGCAGCATATTAATCCGCACAACTAAAATCTAAACTGCTGATGGTGCCCTGTTTAAACAAGGTTCAAAAACAAAAGTATCAACGCGCCATGTAAAATGGGCTGCTGTAATATTAAAATTATGAAGAGAGTCAAGGGAAGAGAAGAGAGAGCTTTTAGAGTTCATGGTGTCACCAGGACTCCCGCACTGTAAATATTAGGGAAATTTAGCCTTCAAAACATCACTAGCAGGCTAAAACCTTTCAAAGAAGTTAAGGGTGAAATCCTTGAAGCTCAAGTAGTGTTTCTATGGCTCAATTCGTTGTTATCCGGCATATAAAAAAGCCAAGTCTCTCAGGAGAGTGGCACAGCAGAAAACTTCACAAAACCATCATTTGCTTTGAATCCAAGAGGCTGTTTGAAAAATAAAAGTGCTCTTTAGAATGTTTCATAGACTGACAGAGGAATACAAATACACAAACTTCTGTTCCTTTGCTTCTTTATTTCTTTTAGATTCATTCTGAAGAAAACTTTCTGATTTCCTTTCTGGATTTGCTGTATTCTCCATATGGAAGGCTCAGCCCTTTTTTGGGGTGGTGGCGTTACTTTAACGCATTACTATGTTAAAGCCAAAAAATTCCCAATGCAATACAGTTCATGCTCTGATCCTAAATATAGGGGCGGGGGTGGGGTGGGGACGACAACTCAGATTGGCCAAGACACATCATAACTTGCTCCAGGGTGCAAAATTATAGAAGAGGAACTCACCTTTCACTATGAAATCAAGAAGTGATTTTTAAAAAACCCTCTCTCTCCCTGAGCTTAGGTAAGATAATCTTTAGAAATTTAGGCCAGGATGCAAAGAGCTACTACAGGCATACTGAGAGGGATGTTTGACTCGCCTGCTTTTCAGCAACAGACTCAGAAGAAACAAACCGTTTCTGAAACCCACCTCACTTTCAAAAGTGTCCTGAGCCTTATGTTATCCTGAGGCATGCACTCTTGACTTAACCCGCACTGGTGGACCCTAAGTTGTAGGAAAGTGGCTTATCATACTCGCTTAGAGAATGATGTCCAAAGTTCTTTGCAGCATGAACTAGTTGTATGATGCTTTGATCCTGGACTTGGGAGTGTGCCTATATAATGTGTGAGAGGCAGCTACACATTTTCACATGTACTTTCTGTATAAAAGGGGTATGTAAGCTAGAATCTAATACAGTGGTACCTCGGGTTAAGTACTTAATTTGTTCCGGAGGTCCGTTCTTAACCTGAAACTGTTCTTAACCTGAAGCACCACTTTAGCTAATGAGGCCTCCCGCTGCTGACGCGCTGCCGGAGCACGATTTCTGTTCTCATCCTGAAGCAAAGTTCTTAACCTGAGGTAATATTTCTGGGTTAGCGGAGTCTGTAACCTGAACCATATGTAACCTGAAGCGTATGTAACCCGTATCTGCTAACATTTGTCAGAGTCTGGTATCAGTTACACTTTTAACATGCTTTTGCTCCTATTATAATGCATGAAATCGTTACGTGGTTTATATAATAAACTACAATAGGGGCAATGGGTGGCAGAAACAAAGAACTGCATGTCAGTAGAGGCTCCGGAGGATTGAGTGGATGAGACCAATAGTGGGTCCAACGATCAAGAAGGTGGTTTCTGCACATGCTGTAGAGGGAAGTGAGGGGCAGAGGGGCTTGTCAACCTGGGAAGGCAGCCCATCTAGGAGATGAAAACCTCTGATCCTAAACCTTCGCTGCTTTGCGGGATGACTTTAGTAGAAGCAAAGGCTAAGGAATAAACGCTACAGAAATCCAGAGCGGAGTCCCTAAGATGGTTGGTTGCTTGTACGCCTCTTCCCGGCAACTCCTGCAGCGAAGCTGGTGCCAAATGTATTGCTCTGCTTTCCTTTGGACCTCGTCAGCAAGGCCAAGAGGGGAGTCTTGTAGTCTGGGCAGCCCAGAACCTCTACTTTCGTCTACATGTTCTCCCTTTCCCAGAAAAGATTCCTTAGTTTGGGAGTAGGCAGAAGTCAGTCCATGGTCCATCTATTGAACGGAATGCCTTGTCTGACCATAACATACTCAGACTCTTGTTGATCATCTGAGACCCTTCTTCGAGATCCTGCCTTGACAGAGGTTTGGGGGCTGATGACAAGAGAGAAGGCCTTTTCTGTTGTGGCCCATACCCATCTACAGATTGCTTTCTGTAGCAACACTTGCCCTGCCCCAACATTAGCATCCTTTGGGTGTTTTTCTTCCCCCAGGCTTTCAGCGGATTATGATACAGTCATACCTCGGGTTGAATGTGCTTCAGGTTGAGCGCTTTTGGGTTGCACTCCGCGGCAACCCGGAAATAACTGAGTGTGTTACTTCCGGGTTTTGATGCTTGCGCAGGTGCAGACACTCAAAATGGCATCATGCGTGGAAGCCGCAAAACGCGATACACGCAGATGCGCCGTCACGTCTTATGTTCCGTTCAGGATGCGAACGGGGCTCCGGAATGGATCCTGTTTGCATCCCGAGGTACCACTGTAATCATTTTTGCTGCAGGTTTCTGGTATGTTTGTGTTTGGGGAGAGAGGGTATGGTTTTAATGTGTGTGTTTTGTGTAAGCTGCTTGGAGAAATCTTGTATTAGGGTACTATTAAATAAAATAATAATAGGTTGCCCAGCTACATTCAGGCGACTATATCGTTATAACTGCGTTATAAACATGCGACACCAGATGACGCTGTAGAGTTTGATCCCTCCTCAATGTGATTTTCCATTACGAGCTTTAGAATGCGTTTTCCTGTAAGGTTTTTTTCTTTCTTTTTAATGTGTCTAGATTCAGCCAGGGTCTGTGGGTAGCTGAGAAACTTACAAAGAATGCTTGACTAGATGGAGCCTTCTTATGCTCTTAAGCAAACCAAAGTGCATATGCAAGATCACTTAATGCTGATTAATTAAATGTTAAGACAATTCCGAGTATGCACTCTCGCTTTGCAAATTAAACACACATTAGTGGATAATGAGGACTTTAGCAAATATCCATATCTCTATATACTGGTAGACCATGCATGAGTGACACCTCCATCTTAGTTGACCTTTCATGAAAGTAGTTTACATGACATTGCTTGATGTTGGGCTTCTGCTGCTACAGTAGGGAAACAGAAAAGAAAAGGAATCTAGCATTACCCTTCCTCTCACACTGATAGGATAAAAAATAACAAGAGGAAGGGGGAAATAGAGACTGCAGATATGATGCTGAAGCCAGCTTCTCCATTAACATGCCAGAAAGGAGATATTTTTTGAAGCACTTCTGCAACATACAATTCTTTCCTTAAAAAGTGAAGAGGGCATGCAAAAGTTAAGGCAATTTGAGATTTCTTCCCAGAAAGCTGCTACGATTTTGTAGCAAGAGAAATTCCATCATGAGCATCTATCAGAGAGAAAAAGAAATTACTGGAGAGGATGAAAACCATAAATAAACACAATAAGCTGTAATAATATGGAACTATATGGCTGGTTGGCAAAATAGTGACAATAGTTGGGTCTAGGCAGCAGCTGTGACCTAGGAACTAGCAAACAGGGGCGTCTTAAGACAAGCCAGCTAGTGTTGGTATAGATCTATGTACATTTTTGAGTTATACAGAATTTCTAATCCTATGGAATGGATAAATTAAGCCAGAGTAGTATGCAGAGCACAAATGAACACGTATACACTAATATTCATAGACAGACTGGACTGCTGTTAAATAACCGCAGATTTAAAAGAACCAACCGGACATTCTACAGATGCCATAAGCTGTTTCACTCATTTCCTCAGACATATATTAAAACCACATTTTAACTGCTTTCCAATCTGTGACTTTCAGCCTACTCAGTGAGAGAATTTTTCTATGCAACTTAGATCTTAATGCATTAGGGTTTACCTTCTCTCTCTCTCTCTAGCACGCTCAAGCATGATTTACCTGTCTATCAGTTGTGAAATGTTGCTGTTGTAGCTCATGATTGATGACAGAAGATAAAACAGAAGGTCACAGTGATTTCAGGTGGGTCACCAAGAATGAAAATTCTATTTTGGATCTGATTCATCTTATGTCTATATTTAAGAGTAATGATAACCACAAACCTGGAGAAAACCAACAGATCCAAAAACTGTTTCCTTAATAGATAGAGCATATGTATAGAATAGGCAAGGGCAAATATTGAAGAAATAATAGCAGTTGCACTGCACGTTGTTAAAATGCCCAATTTACTCTGGCATAACTTCCTTCATATTACAATATTCCATTTTAATACTGTCGAGTTTATCCGTAGGATTTTGGGTTATGACTCTTGTATCATGGATCAAGACCATGACATCAACGAGATCCCGAGGGATCTTCATCCTTACAAAATTCTCTGAAAACATAACCCTTGGTGACTTCTCAGTGTCAACTATGATTATTGTTAGTGACACCCTAACAATGCCAGGAATGGTGTGATTTTTTTAGCCTAGTGGTAAAGCTATAGCATCTTAAAAAGCAGAGACATCACCTTGCCAACAAAGGTCCGTATAGTTAAAGCTATGGTTTTCCCAGTAGTGATGTATGGAAGTGAGAGCTGGACCATAAAGAAGGCTGATTGCCGAAGAATTGATGCTTTTGAATTATGGTGCTGGAGGAGACTCTTGAGAGTCCCATGGACTGCAAGAAGATCAAACCTCTCCATTCTTAAGGAAATCAGCCCTGAGTGCTCACTGGAAGGACAGATCATGAAGCTGAGGCTCCAATACTTTGGCCACCTCATGAGAAGAGAAGGCTCCCTGGAAAAGACCCTGATGTTGGGAAAGATGGAGGGCACAAGGAGAAGGGGACGACAGAGGACGAGATGGTTGGGTAGTGTTCTCGAGGCTACCAGCATGAGTTTGGCCAGGCTGCGGGAGGCAGTGGAAGACAGGAGTGCCTGGCGTGCTCTTGTCCATGGGGTCACGAAGAGTCGGACACGACTAAACGACTAAACAACAACAAAGCTATAGCATGGACTGTACCCACCAGACTATAGGTAGAATGGAATCTGATAGCTTGTTTTTGTATGACAAGCTATCAAAGGAACTATTCACGTCCAGAAATGTTTACGTCTGTGGTTTTGTGAAAATAAGGCCTTTGACGCATTCTTTGCATTGTGCATATTGTGAGAGGCATAAGAGAAATCCTTGATTTATTTCACAAATAAACTGCGACGGACTCTTTTGCGGACTTCTTGGAATGTCAACCATTTAACCATTATTGTTATAAACATTCTGAAAATAGATTGCCATTACAAAATAATTGCTTGTACCCCAAAGACCCCCGGGCATGTGCAAGGGACTCCTCTTGGTGAACAGATGGCAGTTAATGGCATGCAGAATGGCACTCGTCTTTCTCTGGATCAAATCCAGAGAATTGTCTTTCATTGGCTACAGAGTTAAGACGCTGCATTAGAAAAATGGTTTAGAATGAAATCTATGTCGCTCTGTAACATTTTTAACCAGCAGTTCTGTGATATTTGATATTGTATTCTGATTAAACCAGTAATACAGCTGCCATAGCCAACAGGAATCAAGGAGATTATAGGAGCCATAGTCACAGTTTCTGCACATAGTAATTTCTGATCCTACTTCGCCTGTTGGATTATAATCATACATGGAGGTTTTAGTGCAGGAGTGAATCTGAAGTTGAGAAATATTACCATGGTTAAGAAACCCCGAGAAAAACCCAAGTCACATTATTAGAAATATTAAACATCAATCTAAGAGATTTGGGGGTTTCTATCGCTATACTAATCTAAAGTCTGAAGATAGCGTAATTTATCTTCATGCTGTATAACAGTCCACTGAACATAAATTTAAAATTACATGCACAGTTCCATGCACACCTTATTCTAAGAAAAGGATATTAAACCCTTCAGACTGATGGACAAGAAGAGCTCTGCAGAGGCCTTTACCCAGCTCTGACAGAGAATGATTACAGAACTAGAAAAAAGTTGCCTCAGAGTATAATCAGAAGTATATTACAGAGGAATTACGATATCCAATAGGAAAATGTCAGAATGATTCTGTCTTCAGAAAAAAATATTATCAGGCTGTACCTGGGAGTAAGCCATACTGAACGTAATGGGACTTCTGAGTAGATTTGAACACTATGTCAAAGATGCATAAAATACTGAGAATTAAAATAATACCGTATAACCAAACAGTAGTAGTAGTATATTACTTTCACAGACTGATAAAATTCAGCACAGAATAAAGCCTATGCTACAACAGTTAAAATACTGCAGCAGATAAAACAAGTACAAATTGTTCTATGTTCTTTTCCTCTCTAGAAGCCAGCAAAAAGAATAAATCTTCTGATCTGCACTGATATTAAGAAAACGAACACCTGGCAATCCCCTCAGTGACATAGGAGGAACATCCCTTAAGTACATCACTAGTAAGTTTGCAGATGTTCCAGGAAAATCCATTAGTAGAGGGAGAATTAACCTCCCTCTAAACTTACTATAGTGCAGAAGGACATGTTGAATAGATTTTATTGCTTCTGCTCCAGACACAGCCGTTTATTAACCAGGATCTTATTAAATCAGTCATTTAACAATGCTGAAGGCAGCACATTAAAGCGAGCAAGAGAAAATGCCCTCTTATACTTTGAAATGGTTAATGTCTATAGATACCACAACTGTGGTGATTCCACAGTTTATAGGGATATTAAATAGTAATGGAGAACAAGATTTATTGGCTTTACTTCTTAGATAGCAGAAATCCAAATTTACTAACCTCTGGACCACAATAAGCTGGGTCTTCTTTAACCCACAATCGTTCAAAACCTCGAGAAAAAAGCCTAGACTAGAAAATCCTCCCCATCTCTCTCAACCAATGACTAACTAAAGAGTCTGAGATCAACAGGGGGGAGAGAACTACCATGAGATGCTAAGAAATGTAAATATAGCTACCATTGGATAAATAGCCGCCTTTCCCACACAAGGTGGTAACTCCAGTAACTTCCTAAGGAAAACAGACTGAACCCTTTCTATTTGGGAATTAAACCTTAAGATACAAATGAGGATGCCGTAAGGAAGCTTCTAAGAGAAAATCAAACTGTTAAGAGTGAGGAGGTGATAACTCAGGAATCTAGGTTTCCTGAGGAACCACTGAGGAGCTTCCCAATTCAGGAGACTTCTGTGGGGCACCAATATTTGCAAAATGTGAAACTACCAAAAATGATGGCTAAAACGGTGTCAGTTGGCTTCATTAAAACACACTAGTATTGTGTGTCTTTATGGAACACAGATAACGTCTAAATTAGCTGAGGGACTACCTATGTGTGTGTTTTTTTAACTCATACAGATTCAAGAGAGTATGTACAGAATCCCAAGCGCAAATTAGCCCTGAATCATTTCCCTAAAGGAAGCAGCACAGCATGCCTTAATGTTTCTTTAGGAGCTATTACAGGCAAACGTGTCAGTGACTCACAAATTATGGGTCAAGCAAAGTTTTCTGAACCATTTGTTTTAGTGCATGCTGTGCAACATGCTTGGGCCTCTAAGCCCTTTTCATTTTATTTTTTTATTAAGTATCCTTAAAGAACCTTCACAAGTTAAAAAAAAAAAGACATCTGAAGAGTCAGCGTGCCAGAGCATCTTTGTGTCAGGAAAGCACAATTTCTGTAAGCCACAGTGAATAAACTGGAAACATGGAAAGTACTCGGTTGCGCTAGTAAATGTAAACTGAATAAAGCGACAAAATAAAATTAAAGTCTTGACATTTTTAGCATAAAAAGGAAATAGAGCAGGAATACATGTCCCACTAAAATGAATTAAACTATGTCTGCTTCAGTGTCACTGGGGTTCTAGCAACACAATCGATTTAGCTGAAAATAAGTGAATTCCAGCTGAGGGTGGAATTACAGGTGTTTATTCACTGCATGCAGAATTTTGTTTGGTTGCTTTTCAGTCAGCTGTAAACACTTGCTTATTGTTCTGGTTTTTAGACTTCTATAGTGTTTGATAACTGCATCAAGTTGTATTTATATGTATGTATGTATGTATGTATGTATGTATGTATGTATGTGGATGTGGGTGGCGCTGTGGTCTAAACCACTGAGCCTCTTGGGCTTGCCGATCAGAAGGTCGGCAGTTCGAATCCCCGCGACGGGGTGAGCTCCCGTTGCTCGATCCCAGCTTCTGCCAACCTAGCAGTTCGAAAGCACGCCAGTGCAAGTAGATAAATAGGTACCACTCCAGCGGGAAGGTAAATGGTGTTTCTGTGCGCTGCTCTGGTTTCAGTGTTCCGTTGTGCCAGAAGCGGCTTAGTCATGCTGGCCACATGACCCGGAAAAACTGTCTGCGGACAAACGCCAGCTCCCTCGGCCTGTAAAGCGAGATGAGCGCCGCAACCCCAGAGTCATCTGCGACTGGACTTAACTGAATTAACTATTATGTATGTAATATCTGCATACACAAGTATAGCTATGTAAGCATCAGTTCCGCTTTCTTGGGGATTTCTGTTTACCTCTTCATAGATTTTGGTCCCATAGGTTTGTGGATTCTAATTTTCAATTGCTTAAAAGAAAAAAAAAAGGAATTTTCTAAACTTCAAATTTATTGCAAGAGGCAAATCAGAAGTTGAGGTAAGCTGAAAGCGAGTTGGCAATTCCCGGCAAGATCAGGAGCTCTAGCCTCAACCAATTTTTCTTCTTGAGAGAAGTAATTGCGTATGGATGGTCTTCCTAATTTCAATCAGGTTAACAGTATTAGAAACAGTCAATCTGCCATACAGAGAAATAATTTCAACATCAATTATGGAAGCAACTATTCATTCAGTTAGAAAATAGATCTAGAAACTTATGTTAGACTGTAGCAAATAGAAGAGCTGTACTGCAATACCATACCATATGTTCTTATTTTTGAGGCTATTTGGACAAGTTTTGTTCAGAATAAATTTAATTATCCATGTGGATTATACACTATTAAAAATCCATGTGGATTTTTGCCTTCATGAGGAAACAAGCATAAGCCTGAGATCTATCTTTTAAAGTTTTTCTCCCTTATTTGGCATTTGAAAGCAAACCGATCAATGCATAGTGGAGCTATGTGCTAGAAAATATCCAGAGGTTAATTTAATTATTCCTGAAATCTTAAAGATCTTTTCATCTGGGGTGCTTAGCCTTAACGCTGTTTCAAGTAATGTAATGCTAAATGAAATATTCCCTAAATCACAGCTGGCTAACTCTTTTTTTTGGCTTTAGGGCGTATATCAGCAGTTGTTGTTGCCAAAACTGGGTGTGACTACACCACACACATTCGTGCACTCTAACAGGCATGCAAACACACACACACACACACACACACACACACACACACACACACGTACACAACTCTATTATTCTATTTTCTGTTGCCCCCTCTGTCCTAAATGGACAGAAATGATAGTAGCACCAATATTAAACAATGACACTGGATCAGAACGATTCCCCCAGTTATTCTTGTCCTTATTCACTGCACAGTTTGGTTCTTGGCTGAGTGCATTAGCACGACCATTAATTGTTTGCCACTGTAAGTCATTTTCAGTACCTGATCTTGAGATTTCTTTTTCTTCTTCTTCTTGCCCCAGCATCCCGAACTTTCTGCGTCTTTTCCATTGGCATCGCCACAAAGCAAGCCATCTAGTTCATCGGTCCCCATTTGCTGTCCCTGAGATGTTTCTGCAGCGAGTCTGTATGAGAGGTTCCTTAAAATGCACACACAGTTTTCAACGGTCTAAAAAGGAAGATAAAAATGAATGGAAAATTATTTTAGGATTCTCACATTCAACAGAAAGGGTTTCAGTCTTGAACATTCTTTTTGGTATAAAATTGTCCCCACTGGGTACTCCCCAGACTAGCAAACTACCCTTTGTAAAACTATGAAAAACCTGAAAGGCAAGTTCTTAAAATGGCCAACTTCAATATCTGCAATGGGGTTGGGGCAGCTGAACATCAGAGGTCAGGTGCTAGCCTGCTTTTGACAGTTTTCATGTTCGTACATAGGTGCTTCCAAACTGAAAACCACCTTAGTTAAGCATGTAAGAATTTGCAAAGCCTTTTTTTGATTGAGGGAATGGAGTTTGAGTCAATAGTTAACAGTATCAAACAAATTTCAGAGAAAATCCACTGTGAAAGGGGTAGAATTAAAGTTAAAATGTGATAAATCGGATCTATGTATGTAAACTGGATTTTTCCCCATTTACAAAACAGGGGAAAGGCTATTTATGTTATAGTCTTATGTGTATATCTTGTATGAACCCCACATGGATTGATAATGGGGGATGGGACCAAGAAATAAAGTGTATTTTAGAGAGCCATCCATTCTTTAAGCTGCTTATTTGAACTGTCTAAGCTACCAGACTTAGTGAAATTATTACATATGTCAATTTGGTCCATCTCAGAGTGATGGAAATATCATATAGTGCAATGAAGAATCTCAGCTTTTGCTCTTTTGCATGGAAATAATGCTGAAATTTAGGACACCAAAGTGTTGGGTTTTTGTTTTTGCTTTTAAATAGAGTTGCTTTCATTTGATAACAAATTCTCTTTGAATTTGAAATGGTTCAGCCTTCTTAACATTTTGGCATTAGAATTGTAGCTAGCGGGTGGAGAGTTGTAACAGTGAATGGGCCTGCTGCTCGTGTGGTTTCAACCCTTGCTTCCTTCACTGTAAGTGAAATAAAATAATTCTTCATGAGACCCATGGTTCCCTGAATAGGGGATCTCTCTGACCATCTATCATGAAACCCAACGGAGACCCTTCCCCCCTTCTGTCCTGTATCCTATCCCTCCTCTCCAGCACATTATCAATCTACAGTGGTACTTCGGGATGCAAACAGGATCCGTTCCAGAGCCTTGTTCACATCCCAAACAGAACGTAAGACGCGACAGCGCGTCTGCGTGTGCGCGGGTCGCATTTCGCTGCTTCCGCGCATGCACGTGACATCATTTTGACCGTCTGCACATGCGCAAGCGGCAAAACCCAGAAGTAACGTGCTCCGTTACTTCCAGGTCGCCACGGAGTGCAACCCAAAAGTGCTCAACGTATTTATCCCGAGGTTATGACTGTATCTTGTTCCTCTGGTTCTTTCCTTACTACAGTGGTACCTCGGGTTACATACGCTTCAGGTTACATACGCTTCAGGTTACACATTCCACTAAGCCAGAAATAGTGCTTCAGGTTAAGAACTTTGCTTCAGGATAAGAACAGAAATCGGGCTCCGGCGGCATGGTGGCAGCAGGAGGCCCCATTAGCTAAAGTGGTGCTTCAGGTTAAGAACAGTTTCAGGTTAAGAACGGACCTCCGGAACGAATTAAGTACGTAACCCGAGGTACCACTGTATATACAACCTGAGCCTATATCAAACTCAGCCTTTGTCCTTCTAACTATCTAAAACATGGGGGAGAGGCCTCATCCATTTGCCATCTGGCACGGACCTCCGGAACGAATTAAGTACTTAACCTGAGGTACCACTGTACATTCAAACCTGCCATCGCCTTACCAATTTTGAAAAAAATAAATAGAGCTCTTGATGGCTTCTTGCTTCCACTTGCCTTGACTTTCTCTCATCTAACTCTCTTCTTTTGGACCTCTCTAATCTGACTTTCCATACCACCTCTATGCTGATGATACTTAAGATCATCGTGGTTTATGACGCCATGGGAGACCACAGTAGATACATACTCCTCCTCCATCACTCCACACTTCCTGCTGCACTCGGTTTTATGTGTGGAGATCTTGGCTGCAACCAGGAAATTCTGGTTTAATGTTGGCTAATAAGCTAGAGCTGTGTGCTGAAGCTGGTGCTTGATGGAAGGGAGGGAGGACTGAGGGAGGCATGGTCTGTAGGGCTCATACAGGGCTTCATAAGTCATGAAGCTGTTTGAGAAAGGTCCACATGTGTCCAGTGTGTGTACAATGGTTCTTAGATGTCTGCGATAATATTAGCTTTAGAGGAGGAAGTAGATGGCACTATCAATGCACATGCTGCTTCGCAGGAATAATAAGTTAGTTCGCAACAGTAGTACCGCGTTTCAGTATGTCAGCTGCAGCCCCATTTTCTGAGCTGTTACAGAAACAAAACTTAAACAGTATTTTGAAGCATTATCAGGCCCTTATATTACCGTATTGGCCTGAATATAAGCCTCACTTGGGCGGCTTAAATTCACGACCTTACAAAAACTGGCTTTTACGATATCTCTGCTGAAACAGACACACGGTAAAACAGAATGGGTGTGAGTGCCTGCAGAATTTTAAGGGAGTGGCTTATATTCGGGTATTTTCTCTCCTCCCCATGTATGCCTTATATCCGGGTGCGGCATATACCGTATTTTTCGCTCTATAAGACGCACCAGACCACAAGATGAACCTAGCTTTTGGAGGAGGAAAACAACAAGAAAATATTCTGAATCTCAGAAGCCAGAACAGCAAGAGGGATCGCTGCACAGCCTGCATTCGCTCCATAAGACACACACACATTTCCCCTTACTTTTTAGGAGCGAAAAAGTGAGTCTTATAGAGCAAAAATTACGGTATTTCAGGCAATACGATACTTACTTATTTTATCTTCTTTAAACAATTTATATGCCGCTTAACTGCAAAGCAGTGTACAGAAAACTATGGATTTCATTGATCCAAAGAGGTTCTGAAGACTCCCATCTCCCTTATTCTTCTAAATGCTATGAATTAATGTGCCAGGCATTATGTTCTCTCCTGTGTGCAGCTGGAACTGGGACTCTAGTTTACCTCATTTACAGTTTTATACAATAGAACGCTCTTTTTCATTTACCCAAAAAAAGGAATCTTCTTAAGAACAGAAGACTCCGCTAAGGTTTAGAATTCTTTCCTTCTCCTGGGTGCCTGGTAAGGAAATAGCGTGGATTTCATTGATCCGAACGAGTTCAGAAGATCCAGTTCTGAAGCATTTCAACGCCTCATCTTCTGTTTGCCAAGGTGATTCAAGAAGCTTTGATATGCAGCTACCGATTCAGCTTTTATGCAGCTCATTGGGACAGCAGGAAGAAGGAGTTTTGTTGGGGGGAGAGGGCAGGCAGAAACGGCTTTGCATGAATTGCGTTCCTGACTACAAGGATAACCTGGCAGATTAGAGTTGTTTTAGGTAAAGGTAAAGGGACCACTGACCATTAGGTCCAGTCGTGACCGACTCTGGGGTTGCGGCGCTCATCTCGCTTTATTGGCCGAGGGAGCCGGCGTTTGTCCGCAGACAGCTTCCGGGTCATGTGGCCAGCATGACTAAGCCGCTTCTGGCGAACCAGAGCAGCGCACGGAAACGCCGTTTACCTTCCCGCAGGAGTGGTACCTATTTATCTACTTGCACTTTGATGTGCTTTCAAACTGCAAGGTGGTCAGGAGCTGGGACTGAGCAACGGGAGCTCACCCCATTGTGGGGATTCAAACTGCTGACCTTCTGATCGGCAAGTCCTAGGCTCTGTGGTTTAACCCACAATAGCACCCAGTCCCCGATCACTCTAGTAATTTGGGTCAAATGGCCTGCCATTTTACAGAAAAAGGAATATGCAGCATTTTGTTTCAGCTAAGTTACTCCTCCGCCTTCCAACCCACATGGGGATTTTTTTTAAATTATGGGAACAACCATAAATATTGACTGTATCCAAAACAGTATCATATCGAAGGCTAAGAAAATATAAACAAGGAAAACCAAACAAAGGCAACATTGACACCTGTACCCAGTGATAAGAAGAATTAACGTCCATCAAACAGTTTTAACACACATCAACAAAAGTAATGGCCATCTCTATAATTCAAGCTCTGTTGTCATTCATTAATGAAACTATACATTTAAGTTGTAAAAATCATCAAACAAAATCTCCACAAAAGCACACAACTCACCCCCCTATCCCGATATATTAGCTCTTGCAGAGACTGCGGCAGGCAGACAAGGTAACTTACCTTCATTGAGACAATTCAAGGTCCAGCACATCGAGTATATCTTCTTATGCTGCTTATTTATTTATTAGATTTATATTCTGCCTTTCCTCGAAAGATGTCAGGGCGGTTCACCTCTGTTTCCCAGAGGTTCTCCTTTTATACCCACACTGTGCATGAAGACCCTTTTGGCTTTGCAAGGCCCAAAGTCTGAGCCTCTGGGCTTAACTGCTAAGTACCTGTTGCCACTACAACAAACTATGGCATGAATTTGAGAGAATGACAGACATATATCTCACATAAGCATACAGTAAGTGCAGGCTTTCCTTAAAGGCAAAGGATCCTGAAATTAAATTCTTACAACCTGAAGGATACATGATGTGCCTCTGTTAATGTGAGTTTCCCCCCTTCAGAGTACTGTTTCTATAAAAACAAAGATGGCAAACCTTGCTATCAATTTCACTGCTCCCTAGAGCAGACTGAATCACGTACAGCAATGCATCCGTAAGTCCATCGCACTCTCTCATTCTTCTGCGGGCTTCTTCTCCAGCAGAGCTGACATTCCTAGGATAAAGCAACAGTGGTCACCATCTTCTCATTCCACTACTCGTTCCTGGCAATGGACATGCTACAGTTTATTTGTTGTTGGTTTTTTTAAAAAAGATCATTGGCTGTGATAGGTTTATATATGTGAATGAATCTCCTCTATGCTCTTTTCAAAAGAAAAACACACACGTTATGGTCTTTTATCATGATCTCCGAGAACTTTTAAAATTGGGTTAACACACAAGATGGAGCTTTGGGAAGGGAACACAAGTCTAGTTTAAAATAAAAATGCTTTTACAATTCTTATGTCAAAGCCATGCCTCCATCAACCCCACCCCTCGTGAAAAGCACAATGTGTGACACCTACAAATGTTCAAGAATGGTAGCATTTTCCCTGCATCTCTTCTCATTTCTAGCTTTGGAACAGTTATTCCCCTGAAAGTGGTTATGCTCTAAAAACTCCTGGGCGCCATCTAATTGCCTTGAAATGTATCAGTGTTGCGATACAGCACCAGCCCTGCTTTTATGTTCAAATACCATCAATAAAACTTAGCCTGGTAGGTACCACTTTAAAATCTGAGTGCCAGAATCAAGGAGAAATATGGCACATTCAAGTTAGCACTAAACGACAACAGAGAATATAAGTCTAGGATTCCATTTTTGTGGCTGTTTGTCTCCACAGACCCCCGTTATGCAGGCCAACGTTCTCCCTCCAGCTAAATGACCCAAAGTCCTTGATGGAGGCCCTCCATTGCCCTGAGGTGAGCAAGAGGCTGGGCCCTGGATTCCCTCCCCCTTACCTCCATGGTTTTCATCCCAACCAATGCTCCAGTAGTCAGCAAGTCCTACTCTATGATTCTTCGTTAGCAACACGGCAACAACTGAGATGGCAGATGAATATTGTTCCCAGAGTTGACTTACCTGCCAGCACTAAGAGCAGTTCAGCTGGAACTGGAATGTACTCCAGAATCTTCGGGGCACATTCTAAGATACACACTCGTTTGTTGTAGTGAACTGGCTAAGACACATTGGCTCTGCCCTTCATTTGTTTGAGAACATGGCCCTGGGATTCATGATCCCACAGCCTGGAAGGACCATGAAGCACAGCTATTATGAATGAAGCAGGGTTTGCAGCAAAGAGGCAAGAAAGAGCAAAGCATTTTACTATACCTTTATGAATGAAAACATTTATGCAATGTGACCTTCGATATTTTGTAGAGAATTAAAACCAGGGCTCTCTCTTTTCTGACACCAGCCCATAATACCATGTCCTCCAGTTTTTAGAGCAACTTTCAGCGTAACTAACCCAAGCTACAAGGCTCACATGCAACTGGGTCATTCCATATCAAGTGATCCAACTTTTTTTACCTCATGTCATCCAAATTTCTTAATATTCTGTACATTTGTTGAATGATCAAAACTAAGTTTGAATCTATTTTTTAAAAAATCTTGTCCTGTTTGTGAGTTATGAGGGTTTGAAATTTCATAAATAAATAAATAACAATTTTGGCCTTGCTGGACTACACAAAAGCTTTAAAAGCTCAGCCCAGAATTGAGATATGTCAAAAATAAAAACACCAATCTCTTCAGGACTTCATGGGCTTTAATATTATATGTCACATGATGGACCTACTTTAAATTTTAAATTTAAAGTTACAAAATTTTAAAAAGTGATTAAAAATTAATGATTACAATTTTCCAAAATTGTATTGATTGTGTAATATTTCTAAAAGCTACCTGCAAAATTTCATCTAGGGATCTCAATGGGATCACATATATTTTGTACATACAGTTTTGTTTTGCAGCTGCACAATTTATATTCATTTTGTATTGTAATGCCCATTAGCTGCAAACAATAAAATCAATCAAGTCATTCAACAAGTGTGAAAAATATTAAGAAAATTGGATGACATGAGGTAGAAAAGTTTGACCACTTGATATGGAATGACCCAACTTGGTTTTAAATAAATTGCTTTCTTGATAAATCTCCTGCCCAGTGCTTTCTTCAGTGTGAACTTACATCAAAGTAGAAAAATGGTGTTGGATTTTAGAACCAGGAAATATATACAGTGGTGCCTCGCAAGACGAAAAGAATCCGTTCTGTGATTCTCTTCGTCTAGCGGTTATTTCGTCTTGCGAAGCAAGCCCATTGACGGATTAGCGAATTAGCGCTATTAGCGGCTTATCTGCTGATCGGATCAGCTGATAAGCGGCTTAGCGCTTTTAGCAGCTTTTAGCGGCTTATCTGCTGATCAGATCAGCTGATAAGCGGCTTAGCGGCTTAGAAAAAGGGGGGGGGGGAGGGGAAAAAAACCAGCAGGAACTCACAAGACATTGTCGTCTTGCGAAGCAAGCCCATAGGAAATTCGTTTTGCGAAGCATCTCCAAAACGGAAAACTCTTTCGTCTAGCGAGTTTTCCGTCTTGCGAGGCATTCATCTTGCGGGGCACCACTGTACAGAAATGACTAACAATCATGTCTACACCAGGAGTCATGTTTTCTGTGTTGGAATCTTGAGGATCAGCAATAGGAAAACAAAAGAGTGCAACAAAAATGCATTTTAAGGAAAATGGGCTGACCAGGAAAATATTTTCATGTGCCACCTGAGCTGGAGTAATGGGTTATCAAGCAAATAACAGTGCATTTCAGTTTCTGGAACAAAATATCCCATCGTTCTGTCACTTCAGGTAATTGTTACAACAGGTTCCCTATCAGTAATTGTTGCATAATTACAGAACAAGGGTGTATGCAAAATAGTTCCATATTTTCAACTGGTTGTAGCCACTTGAGGAGAGGAGAGAAGCCTACGTTCAGAATCATTATACACTGAACTTTCATTTCAAAAGTAAGCATTTTTCCTGTGAGAGAAAGCGTGGAGGCAGGATCCTACCTAACTGGAGAGGGAGAAAAGAAGCAGCAAACCTCACACTTTCATGAGTGCAGATATAATAGTAGTAGTAGTAGTAGCAGTAGCAGCAGCAGTAATAATAATAATTTATTATTTATACCCCGCCCATCTGGCTGGGTTCCCCCAGCCACTCTGGGCAGCTTCCAACAGAATGTTAAAATATGATAGTCTATTAAACATTAAAAGCTTCCCTAAACAGGGCTGCCTTCAGATGTCTTCTAAATGTCTGGTAGTTGTTTATCTCTTTGACATCTGGTGGGAGGGCGTTCCACAGGGCGGGTGCCACTACCAAGAAGGCCCTCTGCCTGGTTCCCTGTAATTTGGCTTCTTGCAGCGAGGGAACTGCCAGAAGGCCCTCGGCACTGGACCTCAGTGTCCGGGCAGAATGATGGGGGTGGAGACACTCCTTCAGGAGACACTGGTTTAAACTGACAAAAGCACAAGGCACTTGTTTTTAAATGTTTTAAGATTAAATATTATTCCATTAATATCCAGCACAAATAAATAGGGCTTTTTAGCTATTTCGCGCTAATTCCCCCTCCCCGTGCTGGGTTCACCCTGGGAGTGTTTTCACACAAACTTTCTTACCATGGGTGTGCTTTGAAACAATAGCATTGCACCAGGAAGCCAGGAAGCACAATCATTTATTCTTTCATTCATTCATACCCAGCCTTCTTGGGGAGAAGTAGCACATTTATCCTGCATTCACACACACACAAACTTGTCTGGGCACGTATCCCAAACATACAGTGTAACTCTTCAGCAACCAATATTTGTGTAAGTAAGAGGAGGGCTTTACATGTTCTAGAAGACCAGGGCATGTAAAGTATGGGGAAGCTGAGCTAAAATATAAAGAAAGATGAAAATGGGACAGGGGCGTGCACAGTATTATCTTCCGTTTTAAGAAGAAGAAAAAGCAATGAAAAATAAAACAGAACACATTTGATTTTGATCAAAAAGAGAAGCATATGCTTAATTCTCCCCTATTTAAATAAATTAGGCTGATGAGTACTTAATTTTGTTTGGATTTTCCAATAACATAGTTTGTGTTAAAAAAAGAGAGAGTTGCAATTGGTTTCAATTGTTTTGAAGGGGGGAAAGATTGTGACAGCTTCAACTAGTTTTCTTAAAAGAGTCATTACTGTATTATTTTTAGAACACAAACTTTAACTAGATATCGATAAATTATGTCTTTGCTTTGTAAAACTGTTAATACTCAAATACATTTTCATCCACCCCATCTCTTTTTCTCGTCATTTGAGTGCTCTATCAAGAAGAAGAAGAAAGTTAATCAGATGTAATCTAAGTAAATCTCTGAAACTGTGTTAATATTTATTACATTTTCTGCTGATTATTTCCAATCAGGTACAATTCAACCATTCTGATTAGCTTTCTCTGCAATAACAGCTTGATTGTCTTTGCATGTGTTATTCATGCTGAAATTCAGTTCTGTAAGTTAATACTGAAATTTCGGTATTATAAGTAGCAATTATATTTACATAAGAGTGTAGTACATTGGCTTAGATATATTGACCTTTCATGAAGGTGGAGACAGGGAGCATTCATAGGCTGCACACATTCTGATTCTTCACACCAACAAGAGTGGGTGGGAAGAAAGAGGGATGGAGGAAATTGACAGAAGGCTTTGCTGAATGGCAAGTCATGCCACCTTTAATGGCAGTTTTCAAAATGGAGGCAGCCGCCAGGCAGAATTATTTCACATGGCTGCTATGTTTATTAATCAGCAATCGGCCCCAGCACCGCAAGGCTAAAACTGGAACTTTCTTAATTCTTCAAGTCAAGAGAAGGATATAATGTACACCACAACAATAAGTATATATATCAGTAAAGAAATGTGCAGTTCATCCAACCTACCGTATTTTTTCGCTCCATAAGTCGCACTTTTTCCCTCCTAAAAAGTAAGGGGAAATGTGAGTGCGTCTTATGGAGCAAATGGCACTGCTCAGAGGGAGAGCTGCGCAGCGCCCCTTCAGTGAAGCGCCTCTCTTGCAAAGCGGGAGGAAGAACGGCGCCCCGCTTGCTGTCCTGGCTTCTGCCTTAGCCCCGCGCAGCCTCTTCCGGGCAGGGGGAGCCTTCATCCCGCTGCCCGGGAGAGGCTGCGCGTGGCTATCCCAGAAGCCAGGACAGCAAGAGGCTATCCCAGAAGCCAGATCCCTCTTGCTGTTCTGCCTTCTAGGATTCAGAATATTTTTTTTCTTGTTTTCCTCCTTATGGCCTGGTGGGTCTTATAGAGTGAAAAATACGTGAGAGAAGACTGAAGTTTATGGAAAATGAAACAGAAAGCCAAAACTAGATAGCCAGATGTACTGAAATTAAGACAACAGCTACATTGACTTGAGGGGTATAGAGCTAGGTTGTCAGTATATTCACTTTCCTCATGCCCATCACCCTTCTCCAATCTGCTCCAGAGGGTTGGGGGAACCCCTGTAACAGATGGGGTGAGGTCAAGGGGGGGGAGGATAGAGGAGGGCATTCTGTAGTACTAGCAGAAATCATTTGTGCTGATGGAATTACTTAAGTAAGTGCTATGTTGAATACAGCCCATCATTTAAAGCTCATTTATAAAACATGACATTTCACCCTTTGTTTCAGTTAGAACTCTCAAGGCAGCTTGCAGTTCTAAAAAAATAGTAATAACTTATTCAAAACACATTGATAAGAAATAAATAAAAGAAATACTGGTTTTCTGCTGTGCTGAAATGAAAACTTACACCATGTTTTTCTTACGGAGCAAATATCTGGGACCTTAATAAATCTCTTGATAAGAAGTACCCTACTTTCCCTTTTTGCGATTATTATTAGAACCTTTAAATACTGGTTTAAGGCATCCTGTCTTTGAAAGACCATGCTACCTAACATGTGTCCCTTTGAGCAAATGAAAGCTGGGTCTTAATGAAAAGGCTCGAGTCCATTCCAAAGACTTCTACACCAAATGCAATGTTATGGTTGTTCCTTAAGAGTTTTTCCTAGCTGCACTGTTTTATTGCCCAACCTTTTCGGAGACTTGAAATAAATTTTTAGATCCACTCCTTAAAGGGGAAGCAAACTTGGTCAGATATGCAGACAATTTACGTCTTGTTGGCTTCTCATACTACAGCAACTTCTCTGGTCATGGCAAGATTTACTTTGCCAGCTACAGACCTCGAGCCAATTTTTTTACTCATTCATAATGTGATAAAAAAAGGTTTCATGTTATTGTGAATATTATTTTTGCAATCATTGTTAACTGCTTGCCTTCTGTTGTAACCCAGAATTAAAACACTGAAGTCTTCACTACTGCGTAATAATTTTTTGCACTGCGTCCTGGTGCACTCACTGGACTGCATTGAGCAGCAAATAATTGCAAATGAATTAAAAACGCTATGAAGTAAAATAGAATGTTTTGCACAGATGCAGTCCTTAGAGAGATTCCTGACACAGTTCATACAAATTTCAGGAATCTATTGAGGCTTCTTCCCGCCATTCTTACAAATATTCAGCACGACATATTTGATTTATGTTAAAAGTATGTCATAAGAACTTAACATGGCCTCTAAAATCTTTCCCATCCCAGGCCCTAAATTTTACGGTAAAGGCAGATAATGCTAGCAGACATGTCCTAGCTACACAAAATAACATTGTCTCTAGACTAATGCAAAATGACCAGAGCATCAACTAAAATTAGCTGTTAAAACGAAATAGCCAGCATGCGAGAGAAAAAACTGCTTGCAGCTGCTCTGCTGCTTCCTGGTCTTTTTCATAATCCTGTGGCACACTGAGCTAAGAGAAGGTTTGGCATGGGGTGTTGTCTGAACCTTTGCCCATGGTTAAGCTCCCCCCTTGCTAACAATGATCTGTAGCCAAGGTTTCTTCTCTTCAATATATATATATATATATATATATTTGCTTTCGTAGATTTTCACGGGTACAGGAATGCAGGTTTTGGTGTCTTCGGGTGTCTTCCCGTGTAAGAGTTGGGGTGTCTAGGCGACGTTTCGACGAGGTCTCACTCGTCATCTTCAGGCTGGTGCTTTCGGCTTCTTGTTACTAGAACAGAGCAGGATCTCAGTGTTTGAGTTCCTATAAATACTGTTGAGGGGGTGTGGTGTATAGCCTCCAACGTTCTGGGCAGAGAGGAAGTTCCCAGGTTATTGTGCCTTTTCTTCTTTTGTTCATTAATTACTTGAGGGATATCTTGAGTGATTTCTTGAGTGATATTCTGAGTACCACTTAGGAGGGTCATTAGGTGTGGATTAGTTGCTAAAGCTTTCGTGTCTTGACCTCTTGAGCTTGTGAAGAGTTTTTCTGAGTTTTTCTGAGAAGAGTTTTTCTGAGAAGATGGCTGTACTGCACTTAGTTGTGCTCTGGCTTGGCTTCGTGTATAGGGGCGAGCTGTGGTTTTGTGCCCTGTGCCAGCCAGATCTGTGTAGGGATTGCAGGGGGGTGCAGCATCCGGAGCTGCCACTATGGTTTGGCTACTGGATGGTATCTGTAATTTATCTGTGGAGAGGGTCTGCTACTTACATGCACAATCACACCACCACCCTGCACAAATAAACTCCGTAGCCAAGACTCTCATCTCCAGAACCAAACGCCTGGCTGACGAAGACCACTTGACAACTGAGTTACAGAATCTCTCAAATAAACAGACGAATAAATGCACGTATCGCAGAACACAAGAATGCCGTCAAAAAAGAAGAAAAAACTTCCTCTCTTTACCAACACATGAAAGAAACAGGACACGAAATTAATTTTGCAGATTCCAAATTGCTCTTTAACATGGAACATCACCACAAGAGAATAATCATGGAAGCCATCGAGATAGAGAAACACCCTCACAACATGAACAAGCGTGACGACACGTCCCGCCTGCCAGACATCTGGAAATTAGCCCTCCCCACAAAAACCGACACCAGAACCAGAGGCACACAGAACGCCATCTCCAATCAACCACACCAGACCCAAACCCAGACCCTCTCCACAGATAAATTACAGATACCATCCAGTAGCCAAACCATAGTGGCAGCTCCGGATGCTGCACCCCCCTGCAATCCCTACACAGATCTGGCTGGCACAGGGCACAAAACCACAGCTCGCCCCTATACACGAAGCCAAGCCAGAGCACAACTAAGTGCAGTACAGCCATCTTCTCAGAAAAACTCTTCTCAGAAAAACTCAGAAAAACTCTTCACAAGCTCAAGAGGTCAAGACACGAAAGCTTTAGCAACTAATCCACACCTAATGACCCTCCTAAGTGGTACTCAGAATATCACTCAAGAAATCACTCAAGATATCCCTCAAGTAATTAATGAACAAAAGAAGAAAAGGCACAATAACCTGGGAACTTCCTCTCTGCCCAGAACGTTGGAGGCTATACACCACACCCCCTCAACAGTATTTATAGGAACTCAAACACTGAGATCCTGCTCTGTTCTAGTAACAAGAAGCCGAAAACACCAGCCTGAAGATGACGAGTGAGACCTCGTCGAAACGTCGCCTAGACACCCCAACTCTTACACGGGAAGATACCCGAAAACACCAAAACCTGCATTCCTGTACCCGTGAAAATCTACGAAAGCATATATATATATACACACACACACACACACACACACACACACACACACACACACTGGTACCTCGGGTTAAGTACTTAATTCGTTCCGGAGGTCCGTACTTAACCTGAAAGTGTTCTTAACCTGAAGCACCACTTCAGGTTAGCTAATGGGGCCTCCTGCTGCTGCGCCGCCAGAGCACGATTTCTGTTCTCATCCTGAAGCAAAGTTCATAACCTGAAGCACTATTTCTGGGTTAGCGGAGTCCGTAACCTGAAGCGTATGTAACCTGAAGCGTATGTAACCCGAGGTACCACTGTATACACACACACACACACATTTATGTCATTAGCTTGGTTAATTCACATTAAGTATTTTAGTGTTTGACAACTGAGCTAGTCCTGAAAGTACTAATCTAATCTAATCTACAACGTTTCAGGTCTGTGAAACATTTCTGTCTCTGGAAAGAAATGGGAAAAGTTCAGGGCCGGGCAATATCCCATCAGCTCTTACTATTGAACATACTGCTTGAGGAAACTTTGTAGTCTATGACACCTGGAGGCTACCACATTGCCTAGCCATCCTCTAGAATGTCTAGAACATCTAGGGATGCTTAACATTTGCCTTTTGGTGCAAAAACAATGGAAAGTGATAGAGAGCTAGGAGATTGCTTTCTAAGTAGCAGAAATAGAATACACATATTAATTAGATCAAATTCTGCAAGCTCCATAAACCTCACAAAACAGAGCTTTGGAACTTTCTGCAGGCCAGAGGCTATTAGTTATAGCCAATAGCCAATCAGTTTGCAGTTCCAAAGTTCAACAAAACTTTAAAAGGACACTAATCAAGGTTAGGATCTACATTCTGCAAAGTGCCCTGGAATCCAATTGACTGTGAATTTCTAGGAGGAAGCAGTCCTAAATAGCCTACCGCCCAGATATGGCTATGAGAGGGCTCTGACCAGTTTCTTTGCAACACCAGTGAAAATCAAATATTTTTCTTCATGGCAATGAAAGTAATTACATTTACCATATTCTCTATCACATTTTTTCAAGCAGATAAATACTCTTATCATCTCATTGTGAAGGCAAAGAATCATATACAATTTGGTGTTGAAGAAGTAAGTTTGGCAAGCTCAGTAACATATTTTGAGTCCTGCCAGGGAGTCTGTTGTGCATTGAAGACACCTTCCAAATATAATTTGAGAACTTCTACACCATGAAAGAGTGTTTGTGATGACCAGCTTGTTATCTTGGCAGAACTCTATTAGCCTTTGCCCTGCTTTGTTTTGACCTCCAAGGCCAAACTTGCCAGTAGTTCCTTTTATCTCTTGCCAACAAAGGTCCGTATAGTTAAAGCTATGGTTTTCCCAGTAGTGATGTATGGAAGTGAGAGCTGGACCATAAAGAAGGCTGATCGTGGAAGAATTGATGCTTTTGAATTATGGTGTTGGAGGAGACTCTTGAGAGTCCCATGGACTGCAAGAAGAGTAAACCTATCCATTCTTAAGGAAATCAGCCCTGAGTGCTCACTGGAAGGACAGATCGTGAAGCTGAGGCTCCAATACTCTGGCCACCTCATGAGAAGAGAAGACTCCCTGGAAAAGACCCTGATGTTGGGGAAGATTGAGGGTACAAGAGAAGGGGATGAAAGAGGACGAGATGGTTGGACAGTGTTCTCAAAGCTACCAGCATGAGTCTGACCAAACTGCGGGAGGCAGTGGAAGACAGGAGTGCCTGGCGTGCTCTGGTCCATGGGGTCACGAAGAGTCGGACATGCCTAAACAACTAAACAACAACAACACCATGAAAGCATCCACCATGTTGGATAAGTGAGCCCCTACAAAGCCCGCTGATTACAAAACATCTGACCAGAAATGTATGGACACACAGTCTGTATGTTGTTTTAATATTGTATCTCAATAAGATGGAGTGAGACAATTCAACACACAATACATCAAACCTTTGCTTTACCACTTGAAAACTATCTGATTCAGTTAGGACTTCCAAATGAGTGTAACGTCTTCCACCCAGAACAACAGGAGCGTCACATCTACAGTACCATTTCAGTATACTGTGTTTCAGTAAACTCCAAATCAATGGCTTAACCTTTATGAGAGCATGATGGCTCTATGCAGGGAAGTAGTGGAACAAGCAGTTGCTGCTTTGTGAAAAGAGAGCATTGGCGTATTGTACCGACCAACACTGGGTGATATAGCTGTAGATGCTCAGAATGTAGAATAAGGCATTCTGGTTACTAAACAGTTGTCTCCCCAAAAATGATGCTGCAATAGGATGACAGCATAAATTAAGGACTGCAACAGTTCCAGCTCCTTGTACCTGAAATGTATTATCACCCTGAGAACAGGGAGAACGCAGAAGATTCAGAGATGTTTACAACTAGCAAGGAACCTGGTATTTCTGGTAGCTCACAGCCCAATGTGGCTGATAGATCACTGCCACTTCACCAACTACACCTACATGTCCTCTAAGCCCATAGAACGAGCTTTTTAGTTCAAATAAATTCCTTAATGGCTGGCTTCAGAATAAATACAACTTTTGAAGACATGTACAGGTTTGTGCTACCATATTGTTACGCTGTCTTTCTTTCAAGATCAAATGGCTTTGCAATGCACCACCAAGGATACCACAAATCTGGAAGTTTTTGGTGTGGTTTTAGCTGACCTTCAAAACTAGTGCGGATTTGATAACTTTCTGAACGTTTCTGATATCTGGAAATCAAGCTCATCATGTTATATTTGGGGGCCCATATTGCTCCGTGTATGTGTTTTGATGCTGTTTACAACACTAATACCTCTTACTTGATTCCTGTCTAAACATCGCTACAGACATTCAAGGCTTGAGTTCATTACTTCTGTCTCATTTTCTGGGACCTGTTAAAACTAATGAAAATATTTCAGGAACCATAAAATTCTCCTTGGTTATTCATATGTTGTCTTTTTTGAGAACAAGACAGGTTAAAAGTTCAGTAAAGTGATATAACATGTCACAGAAATTATTGCTTCTGCAGATTTTCAGAAGCACACTTCACTTGACAACTAGAATAAAAGCATGAGAACAAGAGCAGCTGAGGATAACCAAGGCTCAACATATAGCCAAGTAATTAGGTTGATGTCAAGAATGTTTAGTTTCAGATGACTTCTATATTGCCACAATAAATCTATTAGTCTTTAAGGTACCACCAGACTCCTCGTTGTTTTTGCTTCAACAGACTAACATGGTCACCCCTGTGGGAATGAATATACTACACGACAGCATCTTACATTACAGATTTTGTATGTAATACACATCTGTTAGAGAGAATGAATATGGATCATTTGGCAGGAGCAGAAGGGGAGAAAGCCCCACATATTGGCTGTTTTTGTTTTCACCTGAAATCCATGACTGAATTCAAGTGCAAACAACCTCATAAGGACAGAACTACAGTTGCACCTTGTTTTGCAACCAGGATCCATTCCGGAGCCCTGGCCACTAGCCGATAAGGACGCAGGGCCAAGTGCCATGTCTGCGCACGTGCGCAGACTGCTTTGCGCTTCTGCGCATGCGCAATTTAGCACTTCTGTTCATGCACGAGGTAACCCATTCCGTTACCTCCGGGTTTGCTGCGGACATTCGCCAGAATGGAAGCTGGACGAGGCAGACGTTTGCGGATGTATTACTGTACTGTGTTTTAGAGAATGCAGGCACAAATTCTGCAAGCATCCCTGTAGCAACATGGAGAGAAACTAATTTTTTTTTAAGAAAAAAAGAAAAGATAAAAGTTTAGTTTCTCTTACAAAACATTTTCCAATGACCCTAAGTTCAGACCCTGCAGTAAGCTATCAGTGAAGAATCCCAATTCTTTATTCATTGATTTCTAGGCTAGTATTTCCTTTGGTAAGCGCAGAGAAACATAAAATGGTGTCCCATTGAGGCAATGATCACTGTTTGGCTTAGTATGTCGTCTCAACCTCAGCTTGTGGTTTAGCTCTCCCAGACAAACTAAGATCTGTAAAGCATAGGACAAATCTTTGTTACAAATCATGGACTGCCTGCAGAAAGCTAAGCCATGAGCCCAGTTTCATATAATAGAATCATGAACCCAAAGCATGGCTTCATCCAGAATGACAGCAAAGCAATCCAAGGGCAGCAAACAGGCCACAATCTCCTTTCTGTGATACTGTGCATGTTTTCTCAACTGTGCTAAGTCATGCTTTGGCCTAGTATTAAGTAGACACTAGATCAGAGTGGGGCAGGTGTGCAGGTGGGATTAGGGAGAAAAGTAATAGCTGATTTTTAAATTTTCCGTCTGGAAATTTTCCATTTGTCTTGCTAATCCTATCTTCTTTCCTGCTTCTAAGAAAGCATTGAATTTTAGTTGGCATTTATTAACTTCAGAATAAGAGTGCTAAGTGCATAATATATTTTGCTGCTGGCTTAAAGCCTGTTAGTAAGAAATCCAATATTTTCAGCTATGGATGACAATACTAAAATAATCTAAATAACTATAATTGAATTTAAAAGCAGTGAGCAGCAGAGATCCAAGGGCAATAAAAATTAAATAACTGAAAGTTGCCAGAATATAAGTAATTTCATAATTGGGCCTATTTTAAAGCATTTTATATGGATTTGCCCCTTGGGCTGTGTATAAAGTTGGGGCTTTGGATGAGAGGTGCTCTATACAATTTTGGAAAACAAATAAAAAAGAATAAACATGCAATGAAAATGGTAATTTCGTTCACAGCACATCTTAAAATGTAAAGGACTTGTTAAAGTGCATTTGTTTTAGCCACGGTAGTGTTAAAATTCATTTATTTTTACTTCTAACAAAACCAAAACTCTCTCCCTTTCACCTTATTCCCCTCAACAAAATCCAAGCCCACAATATCATTGGAAGATAAAATACAGTATACAGTAGACCTGCAACTTGCATGCATTTAACTTGTGTGCATTCAGCTGGTAACATAAAAAAAAAAAAATTAAAAGAGAGCAGAAAGTGGTCGGGCGTCCGTGGGGATAACTTTAGCAATCCCACTCACCCTTGTACCCAATGTGTTTTAACTATACAGTCGTACCTTGGAAGCCAAACGGAATCCATTCCGGAAGTCCGTTCGACTTCCAAAACGTTCGATAACCAAGGTGCGGCTTCCAATTAGGTGCAGGAGCTTCCTGCAGCCAATCGGAAGTCGTGCTGGACGTTCAGCTTCCAAAACTCATTTGAAAACCGGAGCACTCACTTCTGGTTTTCAATCATTCAGGAGCCGAAATGTTTGGCAACAAAGCCGTTCAAGATCCAAGGTATGACTGTACGTGATTTTGGCTTTAGGTGCTATCCTCTGAACATAACCCAGTGTAAACTGTGGGTATGCTGTACCATAATCTATGTGAAGCTATGAGTTGGACCTCTTTTTCTTTTCAGCCATATGATGCTAAAAGTCAGAGTGACAGCTTCACAGAGGTAACTCGCAAATATTCAGTGTCTTCACTGATCTAAGCTAAGAAGATGGTGGACCTGGCACAATGGAAACCAAGTGCCTGTTCATTCATCTCACTCTTAAAGAAGAATCAAGAAAAGGGTAAATTTGGAGACCAGGCAAGAACACAGTTTAAAGGAAGAATCAAGGAGCAGCAGTATGTGACAAAGGGTGGTGTCTAGCAGTTCTGCTACTGCAAGGACTTCTAGCTGTGCAATGAAACTTCCCTGCCCTCTACTTTTCCTGCAGACCCCCTAAATCTTTTCTGGGCGGTTGGGGGAAGCCCCAGAGCAGTTTTAGGGGTCATGTGGGGAAAGAAGAAGGCAGAGGAATTCTACTGTGCCGTTAAAAGTGCTTGCGCTAATAGAACTATTTTGTTGGTTTATAGTCTTTATAAAAGAATACTGATTTAATGTGCTTCGATTCAGTTAAGATACAGTATACCACTGACCTGAATCCAAAGAACTGCACATGGAATTCTGTGAATGCAACAGAGCTTTGGGGCTCCCTTCCTGCCACAACCCCACACACCCCTCCATAGTATTGCGGGTGGGCTTCAGCCAGAGAGGAACTCAGCAGAAACTAGCATCCCTCGTCCCCCTGAATATCAGCAAGCAGAAGTGATATCTGTTCACAACAAGGGGCACTTGGAATACAAATTAAAATGCAGTAATTGCTAATCCTTATGAAAGGCATAGGGGACGCGGGTGGCGCTGTGGTCTAAACCACAGAGCCTAGGACTTGCCGATCAGAAGGTCGGCGGTTTGAATCCCTGCGACGGGGTGAGCTCCCGTTGCTCAGTCCCTGCTCCTGCCAACCTCGCAGTTTGAAAGCACGTCAAAAGTGCAAGTAGATAAATAGGTACCGCTCCAGCAGGAAGGTAAACGGCATTTCCGTGCGCTGCTCTGGTTCGCCAGAAGCGGCTTAGTCATGCTGGCCACATGTCCCGGAAGCTGTACGCCGGCTCCCTCGGCCAATAAAGCGAGATGAGCACCACAACCCCAGAGTCAGCCACGGCTGGACCTAATGGTCAGGGGTCCCTTTACCTTTATGAAAGGCATAACTTTGGGTCACCTTAAAAAACCAGTAGAATCAAGTAGTACAGCTTTTCCTGGACTGTATTGCTTCAGATTACACTGCATACACATATCTGTACTTGTGTGTGTGAATAAGGGAGTTCGAATTGCACACGCAAATAGTTTTGCCAAACCGGCTGTGGCCATCATTGCCTAACTTAAAGACAGACTGATTTTGAATGAACTATACAGGAAGTTACAACACTATGCAGCTCACTCCATCTTTTCCTGATGGGCAACTTCTGTCGAGCATGCATGGAAATATTCCTGGTGCAGGCTTTTGAAGATGGTAGCCTAAAGCCATAATCCAGGGAGGTTCAGCTAAGGGCTTGAGCTTGCTCGGCAGGGCTTCAACTATTTTGGTCTTTGAGCAGCAGCTTCCCTATGCATCACAAACTGTTGTCGAATTCTCTGCGGATATAATGCAAATGTTTTGGAATCTGAAAAAGGTATTTACCATATAGAATCGGGGGCTTCTGTTCTTTAAACAAACAAACAAAAAACCCAGAGAAGTGAAAAACTTTGGTGCTTGTTATTCCTGTGGCTTCCTGGATTGTGGCCTAAATCTTGAAATGCTTTTGAAATCAATGAGCTTAACAACCCACTGAGAAAAAGTCTCTAAAGTGTTTTATTTAGAAGCCACACACAATAGAGATTTGAAAGGCCAAAAAAGTGCCCACAGCATTGGCATTTGCCAAGAATCAAAGCCTGCAGACACTGGTTTGCTACAAACAGCAATAACTAGAAAACGAATACAGTTTTTTACTGGTTTTGATGAGAACAGAAATATTTTATGTGTCCCGTAACTCTCCTCTACTTCCCCATTACAAATAAAAGTTAAAGTTCCACATATGACTGTAACCAGTATTATAGATTATATTTTGTTGTCTTTGCATAAAATTAGATCTGATAGTTATTTATGTAAGGTCTAGGGACGCGGGTGGCGCTGTGGGTTAAACCACAAAGCCTAGGACTTGCCGATCAGAAGGTCGGCGGTTCGAATCCCCGCAACGGGGTGAGCTCCCGTTGCTCGGTCCCAGCTCCTGCCAACCTAGCAGTTCGAAAGTACGTCAAAGTGCAAGTAGATAAATAGGTACCGCTCTGGCGGAAAGGTAAATGCCATTTCCGTGTGCTGCTCTGGTTCGCCAGAAGCGGCTTGGTCATGCTGGCCACATGACCCGGAAGCTGTACGCTGGCTCCCTCGGCCAATAAAGCGAGATGAGCGCCGCAACCCCAGAGTCAGTCATGACTGGACCTAACGGTCAGGGTCCCTTTACCTTACTATGTAAGGTCTACATTTTTAAAATGCATCAATACAAAAGGTAGCCATTCCCACCAGATCAGGACACATATCCTAGATACCAGGTCTGAAGAAGATATGAACAACTTGAGAGGGAGGGAGGGAGGAATGAATATAGAAATCTGCCTTACACCAAATCAGACCATTGATCTATCTGGCTCAGTACTGGCAGCACTTGATTGGCAGCAGCACTCCAGGGTTTAAGGCAGGGCTCTTTTCCAGCCCTACCTGGGATTGAACTTGCGACCTTCTGCATGCAAGGCAGATGCTCTACCATTGAGCTGTGGCCCTTCCCCAAGGGAACACGTGAACCCCAGTTAAATTGCCAGGAAAATCAATAGCATGCAGGTATGTGGAAATGCTTTTAACTCAATAGCAACATGTTGGATGCAGGATGACAACTAGTTGGGAAGCCATCTTTCAGAAGAGGACCAATACTCAAGGAACTGAAGTTATTGGCCTGGTTTTCATGCCACATTAAGCCATAATTAAAATAAACTAGAGTTTCGTGTCAACACAGGCCTTTTGCTCCTCCCGCCCGACTTCTACACAGTCTGGTTTACTGTGACATGTGAACCCAGGGATTGTGGTTTGTTCCTCTCCAAAAAAACCATGAGCTGTGCACAAGTGTGAACTTGCATGCTTTGTGTTCCCACTAAGCTCCAGTTCATTCTAACCATGGTTCAACGTTATGAGTGAGCCAGGTCATTGTCCATTATCCATTGTGATACTTATCTTTTTGCCATACAAACTTCACATTCATCAATTAGAAAAAAACAAACACTAGCACAAGATATATTTGTAATGCTGAGGAGTAAATCTAAAGTAATCTACTACTCTGCTGCCCTTCGCTCCCAGTCGCCTGCCCACTGGATGAAATTGCACGGATTATCTAGCCGAAATCATGGGGAGGTAGCAATCTAACCGAGGTGTCTCATCCAACCTGTTTGTGAGAACAAGATTAAAGGTTTCACCCTGAATTGAGTAAGTTTGCAATCTCAGTTTTGTTGTTCATCTACCTGATTCCACTTACGAATCGGTACGCATAAAACATATCAACGTGATTACACTAAAATGTCACTCATTCATAATATTTTTACTCAGTGGCGTAGCGTGGGTTGTCAGCACCCGGGGCAAGGCAAGTAATTTGCTCCCCCTAACCCGTGGATTTTAGCACTCGAGTCTCTTCCGCGCCCCCCCCAGATGTTGCGCCCGGTGCGGCCGGCCCCCCCTGCACCCCCCACACTACGCCACTGTTTTTACTGCTTACATACCAGATCTTATACACACCTGTTCTTTTCTTGTGCAAACATTGAAGTTGATTTGCACCCAAATTCAGATACATAACAGGAATTTTAAAGCAAATGACAGTAATTTTAACCCACAGACCTGTGCAGGTGTTTTGTTTTTTTAACCCACTTGGTCAAACACAACCCCACCCATCAGCCACGGATGGTGATCTGTCAGGCACTTTTGCTGCTGCTCCATTCCATGGCAAGCATGTAGGGAATAGGAATAATCGTTGGGTTTTGTACCCACTGTTGTACCCGCAGGTTGTACTCACTGTAGACCCAGAGTAGAAAACCATCAGTACCACATACTACAGCTATTGGTTCAGAGCACCTTTAAATACTTGGTTATGGCACGAACTCTATAATTCTACTATGACATTTCAACGAAAGAGTAAAAATGCTACAGACTTTTGTGGAATGGATGGAAGACTGAAGTGATAATATTGATTCTATGGGTGTAGCCGACTAAGTCGTACTCAGACTATGACTAACTTAAGTCCGTTAAGTAAGGCGGGTCTACTCTGAGTATGACTTACTTGGATACCACCCAATGTCCCTGGGAGGCTAAGGGAAGAAGAGAGAATTCAGCATAAGAACATATCCAATGCTTAAGTTATCAGAACTCACCTTAGGCACCCAGTGGCATTGCGCAGCACCTGTGATGAATGAAGCTGTATTTTGTGGTCATCCTGGAGTGGGGAGTTTTCCCATCCTGAATGAGGAATGATCACTGCATTGGTCAACACTGCAAGGGCATCCTGGATAATTGGCATTTTTAGTGCATCACAAGATGACAGATTCCAGAGAACTCCTAAAAGCAATTATCAATCAAATAAACAATTGTTGGCATTACTTAACAGAAAGAAATGCTACCACACACAAGTAAATCAACACAATCATCCTAAGAACATAAAAGGAACCAGATGTTTCCAGAAAGCCCACAAGCAGGCCCACCCCTGCTGTTTGCTCCCCACCCACCAGGAACAGTGGAGGTTCCATTAATGTACTGTGGCTATAAAAAAAAACACCCCAGAATCATCATTAGAATGTAGCTTGTTGTATTCAATGACCTATTCTTCTGCCACAGAAACTGAGGGGAGTGCAGCCAGCGGTCTCCCATTCAGGCAAGGGTACTGCGCTGTATACTGTTTGAGGAGGCTCAACTAATGGAAAATGTGCAGGTGCTACAATAACTTGCACAAGCAGAGGACACAGAGCTTCTTGACGGCACAGGCTAGTGCAGATATTTTTTTGAAGGGATGGCCTCTGCTATGGGAAGGTCCAGAACAGGCCACATCAGACCCAAATCCTGCTTACACTGCTTTTGCTATTCCTTTTGCCAACTACTTTTGTGGCCAAATTAATTAATTTTAATTCAATTCATTCTTTTGCTGCCTTTACACCCAGGGAGTGTTCAAGGTGCCTTAGAACTATAAATTCTGCGATCTCACGTCATCACATGCAAAACAGGGAATAACAATACTGATAAAAGAACACTTAAAGAATATATTTCACACTTAGAAGAATCGGGCAAGGCTGTGAAATGTATTTTGCTACAGGTTATTGTCAAACAGTTGCATTTAGGATCACCAGCTGAGGGAGACTTAAGCAAGAAAGACTCCCTCTGGAGTAATTCTGCTGATGTCATCCTTTCACAGAAATGATGGAGGTCGCCCTTTCTCAAAGAATTAAGATCACACACAACCCTAGGCAGGGGGAAAAACCATGCACACCCTCAGAAACAGAATTCCAAATTTAAAATGTCAGTTCCAGCTCTCTGTATCTGTTTATCTTTGGAAGAGAGTTCGGGCAAATTTACTATTCAGTTGCCAATGCCAAATACATACACATGATAAGTAAGGAGCGCATAAGAATATGTTCCTCATATTCAACTACAAAATTGTGTGCTATAATAATGCTGAAAGTTTGCTTTTTAAAAAAGCCACAAGGAAGCAAGCAAACAAACAAACAAACCAACATACATGTTTATCTCAGGGTTTCAGCATGGAAATTTGTTTACAGGGAAGTGTTTTGCATTCTTAAATATACAAAGATGAACTTTAAAAATTTACAATTTGTCTAGATAAATTCTAATAGAAGCTTGGTCATGAATACGGACTTAACAGAAGTCCTGTATCTTTAAATACAGTTTACTTGAATCCAGCTTTTCTATAGGTGACTACAGATTCACCTTCCATGCAGAAATATACGGAGATGCCTTATATGAAGTCAGATCAATGGTCTATCCAGGCTTGTATTGTCTATTCGGATTGGTGGGGGTTCTTAAGGGTTTCTGACACAGTATTCTTTCCTAGCTTTTAACCTGGAGATGATTTTGAATGCAGAACATGTGCTCAGCACATGTGTGTACTGAGAGCTAAAATACAAAGATCCTTTTCTTCATGCAGAAAGTGTCCCTGAAACCAGGTCCTGCATTCACCAAGGGCAGCTTAAACCCCCATTCCCAGCCATGGTTTTCCGACTTATTTTTTCTCATATAAGTGAATACTATCTAGGGAGGAAAATAACATGCTGCACTTAAACACAGCACTATGTGGTAGTGGCGAGCCTTTCCGCCACTCCTGATGCAAGGTGGCCCATTCTCCCCCAACAAGACAATGTTCTCTTTCTCTCATATATACACTACTCAGGTGGGTCTGCTGCAATAAATAGGCTCTCCTTCCAAAACACCTTGCTCACCATAATGATCGTAATTTTGCCACTTAAATAATGTCTATGAAAGCAGTAACAGAGCATATTGTGGTACCTCCACCCTAAGGATTTGTGTGAGCTCATCTGCCCGATTTGCCGCTGCAGCCTCCCGTGCCGTAGTCGGATCATGTTTTCTGATCACCGACGGCATCGTAGTTGCTTACACGCTGCCGGTGCTTACGAACAAGTAATGAAACATCTAATGGAGCTATCAGAATTTAAAACAATTCCTCTTACACACTGTGTTCATTCCGTATGAGAGCCTTTAGGCCTTAAAAGTTTGAGGATACTATAAATAGCTGTGCCACCGTTGATGTCGCAGTAAAAATTACACATCTGTGTTTATGCACTTCAGTAACTAAGCTAATGTCAAGGGCACTTTTGCAGAAACTTATTAAGTTGATTAAGTGATTAAAAATCCGGCATAGGAGATACCCTCCATTCAACCATAATTCTGTTTAAGCAAGTCTGAATAACCATCCTACACTAAATGTCAAAATACTTTACGAAAAGGCACTCGGCAAATGGGACTGATGAAAACATTACATCATCTTAACTGCACAAATACCCTCCTTGAGGAATATGCTGCCTTTTATATTCCCCCACCCCGGTGACCTTTCTTTTCATTCTGAGAGTTTTAACTGAATGAACAATCAGTTTGGATAAGGAAATGCAGCTATAGCAGTGTGCAGAAATTTCAGCCACATTTGCAATTACTACAAATGAACTCAGAACTAGGAATTTGGCAAATTCAGTCTCCCTGCCCCCAGTTATGAACTGGGCCCAAGTCTCTTCGAACTCAGGCCTTAGTCCTAACGTGGTCGTGCTCTTATTGCTCCCTGCCAGTTTCCCCACCCCTTCAAAGCTAAGCCCCTTGAGGAGATTTGAAGGAGATGGCTCACTGATGGGGCCAAGAGAGCCTTTGAAGGTCTCTGCTCCACCGTAAATGGAGAAATGCTTTATCATTCCTGCTGGGTCTCATGGGATTTGTATTTTCCTATGGCTCCCAATTCAATGGATTTTGATTGGAAGATGTGAAAGAAATGGGCATTGGGGGGGGGCAATACTTTCACATTTGGTTTCCCCCTGACATCTCAGAAGATGCATAGGTAGTCCTGAATTTTTCACTGAGAAAGCAGAGAAATGAAGAGGGAAAACTTTCCAAGGCGACATTTTCTTCTGCCATGCTCATTTACAATACCTCACAGTTAAAAGCAGTGGCAGTTTCCTCGTTATATGATAAGAAGTACTACTAGCTGTGTCTCATATTTAAATTTAGAACACAGTAGTAGGTCATGAGAGAAAGATGATGCCCATTCCCTTTCCTCTATAGCAGGCATGGCAAACTTGGCCCTCCAGCTGTTTTGGGACTACAACTCCCACGAACCCTAGCTAACAGGACCAGTGGTCAGGGATGATGGGAATTGTAGTCCCAAAAATAGCTGGAGGGCCAAGTTTGGCCATGCCTGCTCTATAGTGTGCTTCTCAAAAAGTAAAGGAGTTGGCAAACCGCACATCACTGATTGCTTCTCTAGACTCACCAAAATATCCCTATCATCTACCTATCTACCTATCATCTATCAATCTATCTATCTATCTATCTATCTATCTATCTATCTATCTATCTATGTATCATCTATCTATATCTATCATCTATCTATCTATCAATCATCTATCTATATCTATCATCTATCTATCTATCTCTCTATCATCTATCTATCTATCTATCTATCTATCATCTATCTATCTATCTATCTCTCTGTCTATCTATCATCTATCTATCTATCTATCTATCTATCTATCTATCTATCATCTATCTATCTATCTATCATCTATCTATCTATCTATCTATCTATCTATCTATCTATCTATCTATCTATCATCTATCTATCTCTCTGTCTATCTATCTATTGTACACACAGAACTAGACAATAATGGTGAATATTCCTAGCCTAGCCTTCTATCTAACTGTGCACTAGTTATCTACATCTTGTGATTTTTGCTAGTCAGTTATGCATAGGAATGCAAATACAACATGCTATGTCAGCATGCAAAATCCTATGCTATTTAAAATGCTGTGCATTTTATTCCAGTTTGTGGCAAGGGAAGTGTTGAAGCTGAAGAAAATGAGGAATGAGAAACAGCAAGAAAAACCACTTGATTCACAAACTGAAGTCACTCTAGATTTCTCGGAGCTTGCTCTCTCCTCCCCCCCCCCCAATGCCCCCACAGGCAATGATTATTAGCAATCAGCATGCCTTGTTTGAAGAGGATAGATGCTGTCATTTCCCCCTTTCTTAAAAAAACAAAGTTTCAACCATCTTGTAAACAATGACTTCTTAATTTTAAATTTCAGATGCAGAAAGCATTGTACCCCTAAATCATGTTCCTCAACAATAGTAGGAGCTCTACCTCGACAGCACAACCATTATATGGTGACCTCCCTTCTTTCCCTGTTTGGGTTTTATTCTCCACAAAGGAGTTTTAAAGCTTGCTCTGAGCACTTTTCCCCCTAGTGGGTTCCGATATGTTACAGAGTGAAACGGCCTGCAAGATAGCGTGGGCAGAACAGACTCTTTCAGATTGGATGCTGGACACAGGACCGTGATTTGCTGGTAGGAAAAAGCAACAACACTGATTAATCCCAGTGAGATTCTGTGTGCCTCCTGTGAGGCAGGCAGCTCTGCAGAATGTCTGCAACAGGAGCAACTGAAGATTCAGTCACAGACAATGCAGCAATATGCTGGAATTGCTTTTCCCCAGAGGAGGTTACCCGCTTAACGTCTGCGAGAGTAACTGCTCTGTGTGGGTTTTCTTCCAATCTTCTTGGGTGTTAAAACAAAAATGTAAGTCACATTTTACTCTAACAAAATAACACATTTTAAAATTATTATTATTATTATTATTATTATTATTATTATTATTATTATTATTATTATTATTAGAAATGCTAACAAATTACACACAAAAGTGCTGCCCTCCCTCACCCCCTATATCCGATTTACAGCTCCCTGTCGAAGTTGCATTTGGAAAACTCTGCAAGGGAAACAGCAACCTGGAAGGGAAAAGTTTGGAACAGAGAAGAAGCCAGTCTCTGCTCCAAATGTAAGATGTCTCTGCATGTAATGAGTAGATATGGAGTCAGAAATCAAGTAAGGGTATTAACATAAGCTAAGTGTCAGAAGGCAATTTCCCTAGTAGAAACAAACACAAATAGTGTAATTTTCCCAGAAGGGCTGCTTGGACCAGTCCACCTGCAGGAAGAATAAAGCTTACCTGCCAAAGGTAAGCTTTCTTCCCCCTTGGGAGAGCAGGTATAAACCAGTGAACCCTGCCAGGTCTTTTGTGAGTGATTGAACAAGGTTTGAGCTTTTGCAAGAACTTAACCAAGTGATTGCAAAATACTTGACCTATTTAGGAAAGACCTAAATGAGTAGCCAAGAGACTCATTGAGTGATATTTTAGCCCACTGCTGTCTCTCAGCTTCAGGTTGTTGTGAGGGAAAGGCAAACTACATTTTCTTGAGTTCCATTCTACAAATGGAATAAACACTAATAATAATAATAATAATAATAATAATAATAATAATAATAATAATGGTAATAATAATTTATTATTTATACCCCGCCCGTCTGGCTGGGTTTCCCCAGCCACTTTGGGCTGCTCCCAACAGAATATTAAAATACAGTAATCTATTACTGTAAACATTAAAAGTTTCCCTAAACATGCTGTTCTTTATTGAGGCTTCCTAAACCAGTGGCTCTCAAACCACAAGTGTGGCTATAAAGCACACGTGGGATTTGCGTTTGTGTGGCGCCCCACCCCTTCCCGCTGCCTCCATCAATGACATCTGTGTGCAAACCTTTCCTTATAAGCTAATGGGTGGTGGTCTTCCCAAACATGTCAGATATGCTAGGATCAGGGAGCTGGAAAATGGCCAGTCTCTACCAGTGTTTTCCAGCCTTAGGTATCCAGCTGTTTTGGGACTACAACTCCCATCATTCCTAGCTAGTCAGGGATGATGGGAATTGTAGTCTGAAAACAGCTGGGGATCCCAAGGTTGGGAAATACTGATCTAGCCTATTATCGGACTAACTAAACCATGGACCAAACTATTCTCAAGTGTTAAAGAAGGATAGAACTTTTTTTATGTATGCTACAGCAGCAGCAAGAATTCTCATCGCAAAGCATTGGAAGACACAAGATCTACCCACCTTGGAAGATTGGCAGATGCAACTAATGGACTACATGGAAATGGCGGAAATGACTGGCAGAATCCGAGACCAGGGAGAGGAGACGGTGGAGGAAGATTGGAAGAAATTTAAAATTTATTTGCAGAAATATTGTAAAATTTATGAATGTTAAGGACATTGAAATGAATTGCAGGGGCTTTAGCAACAAAGTAAAATGTAAGATTGGACTAACAACAGATAAATTAATAGGATATGAATTTGCTGAATTAATGTCTAAAAAGGGATACAAGAATGGGAGACGTGAGGAAGTCCGGAAAATAAGTTAATTGAAGATGAGAAATTAAGAAAGAGGGATTTTTTGTTTTTTGTTACTATATGTGTTCTTATCTCTTTTTTCTTTTTCTTTTGATGTGTTTAATGTTTGTATTTTTGTATTGTACTTTTTTGTGATGTTGTATTTTCTCTGTTTTTGTATGTTTTTTATTGTGAAAACCTAATAAAATATTTTTTTTAAAAAAACAAACAAACTATTCTCAAGTGTAAATAGCAACGAAGTCTTTGTCAGGCTTATGCCCTTCGGCAGTTTACGAGCCAAGACACAAGTAATAGAAGTGAGCAGATGAAGTATTGTGCGATGGGGTGTACCCAAGTATATTGTTGGCTTTCACAGTTGGGGAAGAAGGGCCATTTGCGCCCAGGGTCACTTGGGAGTATGTCAGTTGGTGCAGTCAGACATTGGTCCTTCTGCGCTTGTTCAATGCAAAATGAGGATCCTGTTTAAAATTTTCAACAAAGCAAGAGAGGGGCTGTAGTTTAGCAGAATAGCACCTAGATACTAGGTTCAGTCTGTGGCATCTCCACCTAGGGTTGGGAGAGAACCAGTCTGTAAATCCTAATAATAATAATAATAATAATAATAATAATAATAATAATAATAATAATAATTTTTATTTATACCCCACCCTCCCCAGCCAAGGCCGGGCTCAGGGCAGCTAACAAGCAATAATAAAAACAAGTGGAATGAATACAACTTAAAAGCAAGGTTAAAATACAACATTAAAATATTGAAACATTAAAATATTAAAATGCAGCCTCATCACAGGAGGAGAAAGGAAAAAGAAAAGAGGGGGAGGGAATCAAATTGGCTCCAAGCCAAAGGCCAGGCGGAACAACTCTGTCTTACAGGCCCTGCGGAAAGAAATCAGGTCCTGCAGGGCCCTGGTCTCATGAGGCAGAGCGTTCCACCAGGCCGGGGCCAGTGTTGAAAAGGCCCTGGCTCTCGTTGAGGCTAATCTAACTTCCTTAGGGCCCGGGACCTCTAGGGTGTTGCTATTTATGGACCTTGAAGCTCTCCGTGGGGCATATCGAGAGAGGCGGTCCCGTAGGCACGAGGGTCCTAGACCGTGAAGGGCTTTAAAGGTCAAAACCAGCACCTTAAATCTGACCCTGTACTCCACCGGGGGCCAGTGCAGCTGGAAAAGCACTGGGTGAATATGCTCCCATGGCAGAGACCCCGTGAGGAACCTCGCTGCAGCATTCTGCACCAGCTGGGACACCGTTTCTGGGACAGCTTCAAGGGCTGCCCCGCGTAGAGCGAATTACAGTAGTCAAGCCTGGAGGTGACTGTCGCATGGATCACTGTGGCCAGGTCGGGGCGGGAAGACAGAGACCTAGAGAGAGACAGCCGATCACTGAGCTAGAAAGACCAATAGTCTGTCTTGGCGTAAGGCATTTTCTTACAACTCAGATGTCAATGGAATATTAAACTGTTACAGGCCTTAATGCTGGCAGCCAGATGAACAGGAACTATTTCTCACTATCGGTAAATCAAGGTGGATGAAAGCTCACAGAAAGTGGATTTCAAACTGGCTTCTTTAATCTCATAACATTCAAAACCCTAAAATGTATTTTGCACAATTGACTTTTTATTTCTATTCTTTGCATATCATATTGTTGTTTTATTGCTGTGGCCGATGGCTGAGGCAAATAAAGATTCATTCATTCATTCATTCATGACATTAAGAGGAGTGACAAGTCTCAGTCATCCATTGCTGCTTTTGCCATTTTCTCTGGTAGCCCCTGCCTGGGTTATTCAATTTGCCACTCCCCTCACTCTTTGATCTAAGCAAGGGGAAACGCTGGACAAAGGCCACCTGGCTACAGGTTTGTCAGGGGAGGCCCGATGCTCCACGTCTCAGATGTGCTTTCTATCAGCACTAATTATTCTGAGCCGAATAGTCTTCATGCTTGTTTATGTTAATTAGAAACCTTTTAATGATGGTGTAATTGCCATAACCTTGCTTAGACATGTAAATTCACAGAAAAATCAAAGTTTTGTGGGCTGGAAAGGAAATGGGTAACCTGAGCTCTATAAGCTATTTGCGGAAAGAATGTCAACAAAAGCATAATACAATTTAAAAGCAACTAGTTTAAAACCTTATTAGCTGGGATTTTTTTCTGCATTAGTTCAGTATGTTTCAAGAATACAACATATACTGAGAGGGAAGAACATAAAAAATGCCCCTTTTTAAAAAAGGAAAAAGGGTAAAGGGAACTCATCTCTCAAATCAGCAGATATCCACTGTGCAAGTTGGATGTAGTTGATTAAGATGATTAGCAGCTTGCTCCTCATTTGTTCATAGTAAGCTTGCATATTACTCCCTGAAGGCAGGGGGCAGATAACACAACCAAGCACTGAAGCAGTACATTGACAATGAACTACCAGTTTTCACTTTACTGGGTCTGCCTGTAATTCTGTCACTCATTAGGAACCAGCTCCTGAACACCATGTAGGCACAGCATCCTTACGACAAGAAGAATCTAATTAATTCTGCCCAACAGGTAAGAGATGAAAGGCCGGATGATTAAGACATGGAATTCAATGTACGTATTTTTAAAATTCTGCATTTAGAATCCATAACCATGAGTCACATAGCCTGCAGTGAGGGAAAAATGTGAGCAACTCATGATTATTTCCTTGGGACAGAGGTCTTAAAAGAGGCTTAAATCGTTTAAAAAAGGGGTCCTGAAAGTCTTAAAATAGAATGTTAAAAAACAAACAAACCCAACCACCACATTACATGTTTGGGGGGAGTTTAATTCTGCCCCACCCAGCCGGCCTATAGTTTTCAATTCAGTAACTCATTAGAAACAGCAGGAGCATGGAAAAAAATTGTGGCCGAAACAACGCACCATTGTACCACTTGCTTTTCCACACATTGCCCAGTACCTGTCCTGTATCTGCCACTGAAATTATACCTGACAAGAAACCTGGCTTCCTAATGAATATATGTATATGATATACATGTTTGCAAGCACGAGATTGCCCTTAGTCATTTCTCACAAGTACATTCTTAAAATAACTTCGCCACAATCCACCAGGAAACTTGGGTCCGCTTAACCTCATTGAAATGTCTTCCTCAGCTAAGCAAATTCAGAAGCGCACTGCTAATCCTTAGCATACAACACAATGAATGAAAAGATAGCCAAACCTGTGACTAGTTCTCTGATTTCCAAATCTGTAGTCTTGCGCAGTAATCGTACTAGTGCTGGAATACCCCCACAGTTTTTCAAAGCAATTTTGTTGTCGTCGTTGGCTTTCCCATACACCAAATTCCTCAGCGCTCCACAGGCACTACGGTGGACTTCTGTCATTCGATGGTCTAATAGGTCCACCAGTAACTGTATTCCTCCTTGTCTTCTTATCTGCAACATTAATGTTCAAATTAAATTCAAAATCAGTGGCTGATAGTCAATGAGAGTTTTAAGGTACCAATGGTTTTTAGATAGCAGTTAGAAAGGAGAGAGCACACGTGCACATTAGACCGCTTTATTTGCTTTCAAAGAAACTATGGGAAATAAAAGCTCTTGACATGGGAAGAATAAAATTCCAATCAAATGATCTTTCGTTGGGATGGCTGAGAGTAACGTATCCCAACATGCCTCTTTCATTTGACAAATGTTTTGTGTCACTGGGAAGGCGGTAAGTCTGTACTGATTTGCTATGGATGTTTGTAGGTGATGCCAATAAAAGGTTTGATGATGATGATGAAATGCCAATCAAAGCAGCTGGACAGATAACGGAAGAGAAATTCCTCCCACCACCACTTGGCGGGAACAAAATAAGCCACCTTCAGGGACATGAGGCACCACCTGCACTTACGAATTGATTTTATGGTCTATGGTGACAGCTGTCATCAGAATTATTGCCCAGAACAATGACTAGAACACCAGTTTCTAACTGCTCACATTAATTATGTATCAACACTGTATAATTCAGCTATAGCACTTTCTAGATTGCCCGGAGAAAGGTATCAATAAATACTCGGTATCTGCAGGAGTTACAAGGAAATTGGCGAGTTGACAATCTATAAGACATGCTATCATTCCCACTTGCTATGGAACTAGGCAGAAAAATGTGGTCTTTTAAAACATGTGTATATCTGGAAACTGATGCGGACATCATTATCAGTGTGAGAAAACTTTCAAGAAGACAGCAAGACTCAAGACTCTCCACTGCCAGACAAACAACACCAATTGTACTCAGGGGAGAGAGATGGGTACCACTCCATGGGTACAAGTCCAGGCAGCTTTTCCTCCTCTGTCTGGGCGGGTATTGTTCTGTTGTGAGCGAATGGCTTAAAATGGATTAACAACATTTTAAAAAATACTATAAGCCACTTTGATGACATAAGTGGGAAAGCAGGATACGAATCCACTAAATGAAACAAGCCCACTATTGAGAAGAAGCGACAAAACACTCTATACTGCTGCACTTAAAGGCAGTGTTAAAAGGGCAAACTTCTACAGAGGACACGTTGGTTGCTGTCAGGTTCCTATCACAGAAGGAAAGGCAGCCAAAGTCCCCCAAAAGGAGCAAAGCTGAAAGCAGGGAATGCAGAAAGCATCTTCGGTGCTAGCGCTTTGAACTATAGGTAGGAGCCCCAGTCAAGGTTTCAGCGTTACGAGCAAGGCAAGAGATACCTAACCAAGTGGAAGTTGCTACAAAGATGCCCCCCAAAGCTGACTCGCCCGTCATCAAGCTTTTAAAGTTGAGGCAGGGAGGGCTCACTCATGACACTCTCTCACCCTACACGTTTGCTGCACGTGAAAACCTAAGGGCTCCTTTTTGGTGAGTGCAGCTGATCCCACCTCTGAAGGCAATGCTGAGCATGCAGAAACAAGACTATGTCATAGAATCATAGAATCATAGAGTTGGAAGAGACCACAAGGGCCATCGAGTCCAACCCCCTGCCAAGCAGGAAACACCATCAGAGCACTCCTGACATATGGTTGTCAAGCCTCTGCTTAAAGACCTCCAAAGTAGGAGACTCCACCACACTCCTTGGCAGCAAATTCCACTGTCGAACAGCTCTTACTGTCAGGAAGTTCTTCCTAATGTTTAGGTGGAATCTTCTTTCTTGTAGTTTGGATCCATTGCTCCGTGTCCGCTTCTCTGGAGCAGCAGAAAACAACCTTTCTCCCTCCTCTATGTGACATCCTTTTATATATTTGAACATGGCTATCATATCACCCCTTAACCTCCTCTTCTCCAGGCTAAACATGCCCAGCTCCCTTAGCCGTTCCTCATGTCCTGCCCCTCCAACTTCTCTTGTGCAACTTCTCTGTCCTCTGGTTGGTCAGAGCCCTCTGTCCAGCTAATGGGTCTCTGTGCTCCACAGGAGAGGGCTTCCACCTCTCTTAATTTCTAGTTCCAAGTGAAGGACCTGCATCCTAGATCCCCAAGCGCCTGCCTTCTATTTGCCCCACCATCTTCTCCATCTTCCTTCCTACTCCATCTATCTGGGGCTGCCATCTCATACCTGAACCTTATGGAACCAAGGGGTCCATGACAATTGTTTACATTCACCCTGTGTTAAAGAGGAAGATGCAAAAATTATGGAAACATGTAGAGGAGATAGTTATTTTGTTCAAGTCTCCCTATCAATCTGTAAATTGGAGAGGGACAGGGAGGGGGAAGCTATTTGAAATAACTAGGGGAGCAAAGCTTAGGTGCAGAGAGGTTTAATCTGGAACTCCACCCTCCACCCCCACTGAAGCAGATTTTCTGGTTAATACTCCACTGATGTTAATTAGCACTGTGCATCATGGATATGCTTCACTAAGTACTAAAGTCAATTAATAATTAAGATTAACAGTGTAGTGTTCTCATGTAGGCGTTTGTGATAATGTCATAATATTACTATTATTTTTTCACACAGCTGTCCAAAGCTGAAGCTTGAAGCACAACTAACAAGCTCAAAGTTGGGACCAAGTTATGTAAAATCAAAACAAGACAAACAAACAAACAAACAGCACCTGGGTGCTAATCTGACCAGAATGCAAATAGAAGCTCTTTCCTTCACAGCTGCAATCCTACACTTTCTCCCTCTTGCTGGGCTGTAGCTCTTTAGGCTGCAATTGGTGGATCACATTTTGAATACTCTCCCAGATTAAACATTCCCATCATACATAAAAGGAGCACATCAGGGAAATGGGTTTAGGGTATTGTTTCCCCTAACTTGCTAGAACTGCTTTTGTGACTAGGGTACAGGTGGTTGAATCTTACTTATTGCCAAGTAAATGAGAAGTATTTGGGGCTCATCCACACTCCCATTTCTCCTGTGATTTCCAGGCACAGACCTGAGAGGTTTTTTCTTTTGTGCCACTGCTTCCCCCAGGAAAACCCGCTGCTTGCCACTGAATTGGAACAAATGTCAACTGGGTTTTCTACACATTGCCTAGAAATCTCGGGACAAACGGAAGAAAACACACGGCAAACAGAAACGAGGAAGAGCCCTCAGACAGCAATAATTAAATGTCCTACACCAAATCTGTAATTCAACAGAGGGGAGATTAGCCTCCAAGCACAATGAAGCATTTGGAACACAGGATGGAACAGAATTTTTTTTTTTGCCTTAGGAACTTAGGAACTTGAACAGCTTCTGTAAATCCTGTCCAAATCTGAGCCCCATATAATAACTGTGTTAGCTTTAAACACTTCAAGTGCTGATGGCATGTGATTGCCACCTTTTGTATGGAAAAAAGCGTGTCAGAATTTTGGCTTTCAGACGCTGTTTCCTTTGGATATTTCTGATGTGCTCCCCATTACCCTCTTGACTGAAAAATAAGGCCGAGATATTTAGAGATTTTAACTTGTTCCATCAACGGATTAGACTGCAATTCAAACTCCCCATTTGGGGCAGATGGGGTGGACTGCATGGAGGTCTTTTTCTGCTGGGCTCCCCATTGCTGATGGCAGAAGGTCCATTGGTGGCAGGTATCCTTGCCCCCAAATGAGGCATGCCAAGGGAGGAAGGGAGTGGATCTGGCCTGGGATCCACAAGACCTTGAGTTGCTCTCATAGCCAGTCACACCTGACCTGGGTGATTGGCCCTGATCTGCCTGCTCCATCTTCTGCCACCAGGAATGGCCCGGCTCTGGAAGTAGCTCTGCAGAGCTGTGGCTTTGGATTTCAGTCTGAATTATTTTCCTTCTCATCAAGGCACAATTATCTATTGTGTCAGTGCTTGCTGTACTGCTGCACTGAGCAGAAACCGGGAAAGGACATAAATGCTGATTGTCCACCATCACTAAGGATTGAAGAGGTGAAGGAGGCTCAGACCCCATGGAGATAGGCAGCAGATGCACAGTCCCACTTGTCTCGGCTGGTACTGCAGTATGAATAGTTAATATGCACACTGTAACTTAGAGTAATAGTTATGCTATTATGCATCAAGTAGATCCAGAATGCATAATATGCAAAAGTATGTGTGCCACATTTTGAGGTCTTGGGCTTTGGCAACCTCTTTCAGGCGCACTCTCTCAACCTTTGCTTGGATGACCTTTGCAGATCAGAAAGCTGGAGACAAGGAGCAATATCCTAGCCACTGTTACAGAAGTGTCACGTCCATGCAGCTCCAATACTGCAGAGCCAACAATCTTCAGGCAAGAGTTTTATTTAGACAGAAAGCAGTGTTCATTCTTGCAATTAAACCAAACATTGACTGACATGTACTGATGGGAGTGAACCACATGCAAAAGCATACTTGAGGCAAGGATCTGATTAAAATAACACATATAACCAGGACATGATCTGACCTACACACATGCAGAATTATAAAGCAACTTGATATTTTAAAACAATATCTACGCCTGATTCCAGCTCGTGAGTATCTCTCCCACTGCCTGCAAGGAAACTAAATAAAAGGATCTACTGAGAAACATACTGAACAAAAGATAACATGGAGAAAGATGACAGATGAGGGAAAAGAGGGGAGAAAACACTGTTAAGACTAGTATTATGACCTTATTCAAAAGAAATGTCCAATTTCTTCTTAGCAATGCTTCCCCAACGTGGCAGATGCCTATGCAAGCAAAGGAATAATTTCACACTGCAAGTGGTAAACAAATTGCATTCACCTTCTCACTTTCACCTTTTACTGCCTGTGATAAGTACCAGCCAAGGCACTTACTCATCCTAACTGCCTGAGAATGAATTACAGCCAGGTATGTAAGTGGTTGAGCAGCCCGCAAGCCTACTGCCTCCATTAATGCTCAGTTACCTGTCTTTGAGTAAGCTCCAAGGTCACTCGCTCTAGCATTTTCCCCATTTAGAAACTTAAGAGGCCTTGAAAGTCTTTGTAGTTCCATGCAACCCTTTTAACCACTGCAGTGAAAGGGCAGGAACATATACCACTGTTACAGAGCATCACTTTTCAATTTTTGTGCTTCTGAATTTTTTTTTTAAGTATGAGAAACATAAATTTTAAAAAATGGCAATTTGGAAAGAGCCAACTTCGGCAAAGAGCCAATTCCAGTGTTAGTGAATGGGAAGCTCATGGGGGAATCTGCCGCCACACTCCCCACAAGTGTTTATTATCTTTGGTTAGTGAGCAATTTGAAAAGGGCTGCTCTATGACCAAAACACACTCCCAAATACACAAACCTGCTTTAAGTAGCAGCCTGAAAATTGAAAATTGACCCCCGTCAGTTAATCACTTGAAGACCGAGTTGATTAATCCTAAAAACTGCATTGCTGGTAAGTTTAGCTACAACAAGCCAACTTTTTACCTGCAGTTGCTGCTTCAAACAACAATGTGAATAGCATTTCATCATATGCTCCAAGTATCCTTCTTACCAGGGATAGCACCTATTTTATGGACCCGTCCCTGGCAAATCAGCAGTTTTCTATGGTTTTTTATTTTGTTTGTACTTGTTCTTAAAAACAATAAAACACACTTTAAATACATACTGATATGTAAAAACACATGCTGTAGAATTATTTAGATTTCCATCAACTCCCCTTCAAGACTCAATGTTAATTTTTGTGAGTACAGGGACCAATGCACCTTGATTCTAGCACAAATCGTGACATGCAAAATGCCATTGCATTATTTTCCTTCCACCTTCTCATAATTATTAAAGTATTCCTCGGGCCATTGTCTTTTTAAAAAAGCAAATCCTGTTATGATTTACTAACATGTCATGTTTCAGAATGGGGTGTAGCAATTGCTATTGAAGTGTAAATAAACACAGAGAAAAGCCCTCGGTATCGTACAAGGTGTGCAGCAGAGCTCAGGCATGGATTTTTAATGGGAAAACAAAGTGTTAGAAATCCACACGACTACTCCTATTTTCAGGACGCGGGTGGCGCAAGCGGTCTAAACCACAGAGCCTAGGGCTTGCTGATCAGAAGGTTGGCAGTACAAAACCCCATGACAGGGTGAGCTCCTGTTGCTCGGTCCCTGTTCCTGCCAACCTAGCAGTTCCAAAGCACGTCAAAGTGCAAGTAGATAAATAGGTACTGCTCCGGCGGGAAGGTAAACGGCATTTCTGTGCACTGCTCTGGTTCGCTAGAAGTGGCTTAGTCATGCTGCCCACATGACCCGGAAGCTGTCTGTGGACAAATGCCAGCACTCTCGGCCTATAGAGAGAGAAGAGCGCCGCAACCCCAGAGTCATCCGCAACTGGACCTAATGGTCAGGGGTCCCTTTACCTTTACATTTTCATCTGTGAAATAGACCAAGGCATGCCTTATCAGCCCTACTCCTGCCAAAAAGAGGGTGAACTGGGAAAGAAACAAAAGGAACCTCATAGAGGGGCTTTCTTTTTCCAACGCTAAGATGCCTCTCTGTAATGAGACAGTTTGTTAAAACTTCTCCTTTTCCCCACCAACAAGGAAGCTGCCATCTGAAAACACCAATAGTTTGCTACTCCATGCTGCTTCCAGAGCCCTCAAGCCCATGGGCAAAACTGTCAAAATGCAGGAAGATCAGGGACAAAAGTGCGATTGTTTAAGATTGGAAGAAGAGCAGGCTTGCTTGTTCTATGAGAAAATGATGTTAGCCACTCTCAGGCAGCCTCAGTGTGCCACAAATGGCTAGCCTAGAAATGTGAGGTGGTGGCCTTACTTGCAACCCTAGCTGCAATTGTTACACCCTGCTTTGCTTTTTGTGTCGGATTGGAATGGGGTAAGAGGCAACATAACGTTGCATCCAATCTTTGAGTGGTGCGAGATTCCAGCAGTTCCAGGCACTTACCCAGGGTTTGCATTTCATTTCAGAAATGAGGCACAGCAGAGACTGTAGTGTCTTTATGATATATGGTTTATTCACACATGCATAGAACCTGAACCTACGCTGGAGGGGTTTGCACCATTAACACCCCAAAAGGTGCTTTATTTCTACTTTACATCACAGCCCCCAAACTCTGGCTTTTGTCTTCCTTTTGTTTTCTTAATGCCCAGCACCCAAACAACTGCTTACCTCATCAGGAAGCGAGCCTGGCTTGATTAGATCAGGGTTTCCCAAGCTTGGGTCTCCATCTGTTTTTGGACTACAATTCCCATCATTCCTAGCTAGCAGGATCAGTGATCAGGGATGATTGGAATTGCAGTCCATAAACAGCTGGAGACCCAAGTTTGGGACACCCTGGATTAGATTTTAACATTTGCTGGATCCAGGGTATAGAAGAGGCTGGCAACCACAAAATAATAACAATAAAATTGCTGCTGGTCACCACAACAGTCTCTAGGTGAAAAGATTTATTCCTGCTATGTGTTGCATGGTAGACAGGAAGAAGTTGTTCTGGGGAATACCAGCAAAGAACAAAAACCTAAGGCAGGAGCCATATTGAAATTAGTTTCAGTACAAGTGAAGTTACCAGGAGCATCAGTTCAGAATGTTTGGAGCAGCAAATATAACACCAGGGGATTTCAGCAGATTCACTTGACCTCTGATGAGGAACCAACAAGAATCAGACATAACAAAATGCAAAAAGGTTCAAATGTGACAATATACCTTAACATCAGGGTTAAAAAAACAGTACGGCTCTGCCTAGAGCAGCGGTTCTCAACCTGTGGGTCCCCAGATGTTGTTGGGCTGCAACTCCCATCATCCCTGAGCTCTGGCCTTGCTAACTAGGGGTGATGGGAGTTGTAGTCCAACAACATCTGGAGACCCACAGGTTGAGAAAGGCTGGCCTAGAGGAAGCCAAATTTCATCGTATGGAATACAGGTGCACATCAAATATGCAAAGAAGAAACAACTAGCTAACTACAGAATCATACCCTCTACTTCTGGTGTTCAGGCTGTGAGAGCCATTATGCAGCCCAGATGGAACCACTTGCCCACCCATGAGGGAGGCACCAACAAGCAATCCCACCGAAGACAGAACGTGCTCAGTAGCCATGGAAGGAGACACGGCGGCAGTGTGCTCTTGCTCTCAGAATGGCAGATAGGCAGAGATCCTGCCTCATGCGAGAAGCCATGGAAAGCCGATTGCTTGTTGTGGAGTAGGACAGAAATCTGGGGGGACGACAATGACTGGAAAGGAGTGACTGGAATCTGGAACAGCAGTACTGAAGTGTGCTGAAGGAAATGGGGACTGTGTGCAAAGCACAACTCCCATTCATATCTTATCTTATTCCCATTCATATCTTATTAAATCAAGATATGATCGTACAAACTGGGTTAATGAAGACTGCTTGTATGCCTCCCCCTTTTTTTACAGTTTTAATATTTTGCTACTGTGGCTTTGGCTTTTTCCTGCTCAGCTTTTGCTTATTCTTTTACAGTGGTGCCCCGCAAGACGAATGCCTCGCAAGACGGAAAACTCACCAGACGAAAGAGTTTTCCGTTTTGGAGGTGCTTCGCAAGACGAATTTCCTATGGGCTTGCTTCGCAAGACGACAATGTATTGCGAGTTCCTGCTGGTCCCCCCCCTTTTTCTAAGCCGCTAAGCCGCTTATCAGCTGATCCGATCAGCAGATAAGCCGCTAAAAGCCGCTAAAAGCACTAATCCGCTAATCCTTCAATGGGCTTGCTTCGCAAGACGAAGAAACCGCTAGACAAAGAGAATCACAGAACGGATTCTTTTCGTCTTGCGAGGCACCACTGTATTTGTGCTTAGTATTTTAGCATTTTATGGCAATGTCATGTTCTACACAACTCTGAAGGTGTTGGGAGTAGAGCAGGTAAATATTAATACGTGCATAAATAAATACATAAAACAGCGCAGGCAAAAGATCGGTTATTTTTTTCACTGTATCACAGCAAGCCTATATTTGGGCTAGCAGCTCTAATTAATATTACCTATAGTGGGTATGGTAATTCTGTAAAAGTATCAATCAGAAACATAGAGGCATGGTTTTCTGGAAAATTACTGAGACATTTGTTCACATGCTGCTTACTCTCTCTGTCTCCCAACTCTGATTAAATAAAGTCGCTGAAACTGTGAAAGCTTATCAGTGCGTCCCAAAGATCTTTCATTATAAGTCCGTCAGCATTGTAGCACTTATGAAAAGGGCATAATAATAACTGGCGTTGTCGCTTGCAGAATCTAGAAAATCTTCCTTAATTGCTAACAGCAGACACCACAATATTCCATAATAAGGGTTTGATCTCTGCAATCATGTTTCTAAAGCAAGATAGAAAAGAAGCAACACAAAGATCTGCCGGGGATAAATCTAATATACTGTGTTTTAATCATGGAAACATGAACTATGCTGCCCCAAACAGGTTACCTCCATTCAGTTCATTTTTGTGTGAAGTGGATCTCTATAAATAGGTATGTGGTAGCGCGAAGGGAGGCATCATTCCTGTTTGTTCGTTTCTGTGCAACTTAACTGGAGAATGAAAGCAAAATGGCACTGCCAAAACAATGGCAATCTGCCAAAATAATCAATAAGAAGGGCTTTAATCCTTCCAAGCAAGAGGACCAGAAGAAGAAGAAACGCGACATATTCCATGTGCTTTTCTTCTTCCTGGATGTCCTTCCTTCATAAATCACACCACATCCTCCTTTTCCTTTGGATATGCCTTTTCAGAGCGAGAGTTACCCCTGTATTCTAATCCAGAATGCGGCAGCTAGACTGGTGACTGGGGGCGGCCGCCGAGACCACATAACACCGGTCTTGAAAGACCTACATTGCCTCCCAGTACATTTCTGAGCACAATTCAAAGTGTTGGTGCTGACCTTTAAAGCCCTAAACAGCCTTGGTGCAGTATACCTGAAGGAGCGTCTCCACCCCCATCGTTCTGCCCGGACGCTGAGGTCCAGCGCCGAGGGCCTTCTGGCAGTTCCCTCATTGCGAGAAGCAAAGCTACAGGGAACCAGGCAGAGGGCCTTTTCGGTAGTGGCGCCCGCCCTGTGGAACGCCCTCCCATCAGATGTCAAAACGAAAACAACTACATTCAGAAGACATCTTAAGGCAGCCCTGTTCAGGGAAGTTTTTAATGTATGATATTTTAGTGTTTTTTGGTTTCTATGGAAGCCGCCCAGAGTGGCTGGGGAAACCCAGCCAGATGGGCGGGGTACAAATAATAAATTATTATTATTATTATTATTATTATTATTATTATTATTATTATGGCTGAAACCCTGCACATGGCATCTGGCAGGTACTAAGGGACAAGGAACCGGCCCTTCCTACATGGAATTTCTAATCCCCATTCCCCCCACCCCGTTGGATCCTTTGACCCTTATCAGACACTACTTTTTAACACAGTAGCAGCCCAGTGCTATGCATTAATTACTTGAATGCTTCCATTGTTGTGTTCAATGGGGTGTACTCTCAAGTGTGCATACAACTGCAGCCAAAAGAGAAAGACCAAGACTTGGTCTCATGGTCACCAAACACGCCATGTTTTATCAATACAGTGGTACCTCGGGTTAAGATCTTAATTTGTTCTGGAGGTCCGTTCTTAACCTGAGGTACCACTTCAGCTAATGAGGCCTCCTGCCGCCACGCAATTTCTGTTCTCATCCTGAAGTAAAGTTCTTAACCCGAGGTACTATTTCTGGGTCTGGAACCTGAAGCATCTGTAAGTCAAGGTACCACTGTACTCAGGATCTCACTCAGCCTGTTCTTTCAAGGGAAGGGCAGATGGGAGATTCTGGAATATCCCTAATATTGCTAAAATAATAATAATATAATAATAGTAATTTATTATTTATACCCCGCCCATCTGGCTGGGTTTCCCCATCCACTCTGGGCGGCTCCCAATCGGTAAAACTCTGCTACCGTCTGGGTCAAATAGGACATTCTAAAGGGGAAAGAGCTTTTCTGCCCTCAAAACTCTTTTTCTTTCAGAACATTTTTTAGGCTTCCATGCCTACTTTTAAAAAGAAAACCACATAAATGTGTTAGGATAATCCATCGGCCACTCTGATACCAAATGCACAGCTTCAGTCTAATTGTACATTTTTCTTCCCATGAAACACTACGTGTGTTCTGTTCTGCAATGTTTTCTCTTTGGTTTTTCATGAAAAGCAGCCGCAGCTGGCTTGGTGGACTCTTTGCCCAAATGCCCCAGCTCCAACCTGTTTGTTTGCTGAGAGAAGAATCCACACGTTTTTTTCAACACGTGAGAAAGTAACTCGGAGGGGTTCAGAGCACAAATGTCTGATCAAGTCAGATATCACCCCGGCCTCCAGCTCTCTTTCTGAAGCAGTACCTTGCACGAGGGGTGAAAATCAAGGAGATGGGTAGCATTATAATCATGGGGCTAGATCTAATATGTAGTTGTGTTCCTACCAAAGCTTACTTTGCCAACCTCCTGGCTTAGATACATGACTAAGCCAAGAGGAACAACAACAAGAAGAAGAAGTGGTAAATTCTGTATTTTAAGAGAAAGCATTAAAAAAAAATAATACTAGTCTGGCCCCTAGAATTTAAGGAAAACATACCCCAATTCTAGATCTAGAGAAGCATAGATAGGAAAGGGAGAGGAACGGCACACAATGCGATCTCTTTGAGGAGAAAATGTAGGTGAGATTTATTGGAAACCCATTTATCTGCAACATCATGACTTCATTTAGCTTCATTAGTATAGTAATTTGTTGCAGGTTACAAAAAGTGCTGGATCAATTTAAGCTCAAAATAAGAGGGGAATGGTATGCAAATTACTGCATTAGTTCAAAATGTCTAATTTGTTTAGGAAATCTAAATTGGGATTTGAAACCCAGATCCCATTTAAAAACAGATTTGCAAAACTGTAATTAAGAAGGCATTAGATTAGGTAACTACACTAACACTGAAAACAATTAATGCACATAATTTAAATGAATCCAGCTACTGCTTTATATACAATATTTCAGTGAAGTTTAAAAACAATTGTACTTTGCATGCTGAACCTGTCCAGAAAAATACGATGAGCTCTTTGTTCTTTAATGTGTAGCCTAGGAAATTTGCATATTCAGGAGTATGAGTTATAACTGATGCTACATATAAGTTATGTCTAGTGACCAAAAGCTGGGTCAAGTAGGACAGTCTTAACATCTCTGTGGAAGGGATGTGGGGAGGAGAGTCTATTTGGCCTTGTTTGCACAGGTAGCAGTTGTTTTAGGCGTGTCTGATATGTGCATGACCACACAAATGCTCCTCATGCCAAACCCAGATGTGACTCAAAATTGTCACAAAAGAAACACCAAAAGGGGCAGAACAAGGTATTTGCAGGCTTTTGCAATGGGTGTTCCAATTATCCACGATTTCACGTAAGCATGTGGTGCCTTGAAATATAGTAAGGTAAAGGTAAAGGTAAAGGGACCCCTGACCATTAGGTCCAGTCGTGGCCGACTCTGGGGTTGTGGCGCTCATCTTGCTTTATTGGCCGAGGGAGCCGGCGTACAGCTTCCGGGTCATGTGGCCAGCATGACTAAGCCACTTCTGGCAAACCAGAGCAGCGCACGGAAACACCGTTTACCTTCCCGCCGGAGCGGTACCTATTTATCTACTTGCACTTTGATGTGCTTTCGAATTGCTAGGTTGGCAGGAGCAGGGACCGAGCAACGGGAGCTCACCCCGTCACGGGGATTCAAACCGCCAACCTTCTGATCAGCAAGTCCTAGGCTCTGTGGTTTAACCCACAGCGCCACCCGCGTCCCGCCTTGAAATATAACCCCATACAAATTGGTCGCTGCTTGTATGCAACACTAATCCAAATCATGGCTTAGTCCTGTGGAGGGCTTGCTTCTCCCAGGGTTTTTAGGTCAGTTCAGGATGCCAGCTAAGGCAAGGTCTGGCTTAGCATGTTGTCCAAACCTGGCCTCTCCTCCTTAACCACAAACTTTATGGGCAAACCTTGGCTACAGATTAAGAAGGGAAGACCTTAACCATGATCCTAGTTTCAGACAACATACTAAGTCTAAGACATACCTTGGCTTAGTTACCACACTATGCTGACCCAAAAAGCCCAGGAGGTAGCAAAGTGGGCACGAGCCAGCGTGTTTGCATGGCCATACTCTGACTTACCCAGGATAGGCGAATCAAGAAATAAATTTCATAATCCACAAAAGGAAGCTGTCATGGACTAGCTGGACAGAAAGGAATGGTGAGAGGCACCAGCTGAGGAACCCAAGAGAAGAAGGCTGAGCCTAGGGATTGGTGGTGCTACAACAATGAGCGGTCAAAGGGAGAAAAAGGAGACAATTTGGTGGAGGACATGTCTGATGCTGAAGAGGTAACAGCTTTTAGTGCACAGGGAAAGTCTGTGGCAGAGACAAGTCCAGAATCAGAAGCGGAAGCAGGAGACAAGGGAGGCCAAGAGGCAGAGATGAGTCAGACTGGTGAAGAAGTCAGGGTGTCTCCTCCTCCTGCTGTGAAAAGCTCCCTCCCCCTGATCTCCTAGGATCAGGAGAGGTCTGAAGTGGGAAAAGCAAAGGCAGGCATGCCACAGTAGTCTCAGATTGCTTGGGAAGGACCCAGGAGAGGAGGAGACTTAGGTTGTTGTGAGTAGAGAGGGACCTTCAGTCTCCACAACTGTCTCGTTGGGGTAAGACCTACCAAGAAGAGTTGCTGGGCTCATTAGGCCTGGCATTTCTGAGCAGACCTTGTTTCTTCTAATAAGGAGTTACTCCATGTGATTTATTGCTGGCACACTCCTGACAGCAGCCCTGATGCAGAACTCAGTTCCTTCCATTTCTAAAGCCCAAAGAGAAGAGCAGGCATAGGCAAACTCGGCCCTCCAGATGTATTGGGACTACAACTCCCATCATCCCTAGCTAACAGGACCAGTGGTCAGGGATGATGGGAGCTGTAGTCCCAAAACATCTGGAGGGCCGAGTTCGCTATAGAGTATCCCCACCTATAAGCATTCTAAAACCTGGTTGAATACCTAACTACTCTTTATTCAACTCAGCTATGAAGGAAATAAATTCTAATCGAATACACCTGTTTATATTTATATTCAGCTCCCATTTTCATCTGTTACTATTTCAATTACATAGATTTATTTGTTCGTATATCTATAACCTTAATCTCACTGCCTAATTCCACAAGGATGCTTCATAACTTAAACAAATCACAATCTCAAGTGACTAATGATTTTATAAACGCTTAATTGATAAAATGTTGATCACTGACATGGCACGGAGAATGAAATATATATTCTCTTCAGAGATATAATGTTTAGATTTTGTCTACACTACACTGCACATGATGACATTTATTCGTTCTCAAAGTTGAAGAATGTAAAGGTCACACATGAAATGAAGTATTCACTTTATCATCATCTAAGGAACCAAATGTCACATAATTGTGCTGCATGAACTAATTCACTAAGATAAATGAGGAATTACACTCCAGGCTCTTGGAAGCGTTGCTAAATGGTATGCTCAAGGTGCCTTGTTTCAAGCTGAGGTCCACAAATAATGGCTTTTCCTTGGAAAAATATTGGCAAATGATGCAGATTAATGCTCTCCTATGTTATAAATATAGTGAATAATTCTAGTGGAATTGCAAGTGCTATTTTGAATTTGAGAATGTATTGGAAACTGCGGCTGGAGTTGTTAATAAAGTATACATCCAATGCAACTATTGAAGTAGTCCCCTTTGTGTAAGGATTTCTGATTGCATAACAGAAATACCCCTCCCTCTCTTTGTGCCCCCCCCATTTGCTCCAGAGGGTTGGGGGAAAATCCAGAACAGAGGGGTTCTGTTGCACAGCCAAGAGTCCTTGCACTTGCAGAATGATTTTGTTGGGTATCTCCCATAATACATGTGCAATTCATATACAGTTGTGCCTTGGAAGTTGAATAGAATCCGTTCTGGAAGTCCGTTTGACTTCCAAAACCAAATTGTGGCTTCTGATTGGCTGCAGGAAGCTCCTGCAGCCAATCAGAAGCCGCGGAAGCTCCGTCAGACATTCAGGTTCCAAAAGAACATTTGCAAACCGGAACAATCACTTCCGGGTTTGCGGTGTTTGGGAGCCAAAACATCTGAGTTCCAGGGCGTTCGAGATCCAAGGTACGACTGTAATCCCCACTCTGTTCAAGTCAGTTTCAAGATCTAATTTATTTTAACCGCTATGAATTGCAAAATTGGTTCTTCCATACCTTTAGAATTCAAATCACACCAGCTAATATAATTCTGTAATAGAGCTACAGCAAATTATCTACACACAGAGAACTAATCTGGCAAAACTGTTATTGATTACAACCAGTGTCTGATCTGGCAGTTGCTAGGTCTGCAAAGAGCTGAGAGCCTCACCAGAACAAACAAGGAGTTTTGGTTCTGGTGATGTAAAAGCTGTTTTGGCATGATGTACAGGTGAGGTAAACAGGAGAAATCACAAGTGATTTGCTCTTTCTGTAGGGTGGTGGAGAATGCACAATTTCAAACTCAGATAAGATTGCGAAGCACAGCTAACAGGAACTGCACATCAATAGAGAATGATAAATAATCATTTATTTAACTCTAGTTTTAAGTCTTCCACATACATTATCATAAAAAGCAACCCTCCAGGTTGGTATCGTTATCTGGATTGTAAACCCACTTTGGGTCTCTTTCAGTTATCTGCCAAGCTGAGCTAAGGTAAGGTTTGGCTTAACATGTTGTTTGAACCTGGCTCATGGCTAAGTTCTCCTCACCAGGACTTTATTTGGTGATAGAACTCACTAGTATAGAGTATTGGCAACTCTCTCGTCTCTCTCTTTGCTGCCCTTAACAGCCATTTTGTGCTGGCACCCATGACGTTTTATCAATATAGAAGTAGTAGCACCTGATTATTTATTTATTTATTCATTCATTCTTTTTTTTTTTTTTTACAAAAAACACTGCTCCTTGATAAACTCAAGGTGTGATCAAAATTTGTTCCTATCCAGGGACCTGTATATTTGTGCAGTCCTGGTACACCACAGTTTTGCTTCCCAAGACATGCAACTGAAGTCCAAGAGACAGAGGAGATGTCACAAGTCTAAGACAAAAATATGGCTTAAGAGTTTGAATAGTGTGCTTTCATAAAACAAGCATAGCTAATTTCTCTACAAGAATCTCATCAAAACAATGGCAAAAAGAAGGTATATGTCAGCCTCAAGAGGCTCCGAGATGACAGCAAAATCCTGGAAGTTAAAACATTTTTTCAATTAAAAGAAAGGGGGGGAATCAACAGAAATAATAATGATTATAATTAAAAATAAGCATGCTCCATGGGCTGACTTTTTAGGACAGTCATTCTGGGGGAATATAAAACAAATGATCTGGAGAATGAGAACCCTGCAAAATCAGCAAATCTTGTAATGAGATTGTTTAACGTTGCAATCGTAACAGAGCATTCGAAGGAACGAATAGTCTCATTCATAAATAAAGAAAATCTGAAGATCGCCAACTTTTATAGATTGTTGTGGGTGGGCAAGTTATAGGAATACACATTTTGTTTACACATTGGGCTACAATCATTTCGTTTTTATTACAAAAGACTCAATCTTGCTTATTCCAAGATTTAAGAAGCAGTGATGGAGAAGTGTCGCACGTAAGCTCCTTAGTCAAGTTAGATGGATGAAGGAAGGGAAATCTGTTGCCATGACGATATGGACAATAGCCATGCAACTGACAGGGCAAGGAAACTTGACGGCTCCTGCAAGGTCCCTGGAAGCTCTAATGCTGCCCCATCCTTTGAAGGAAAGCCCTCATTGGGTTGACAAGGAGGCAAAGGCATTCCCTTCCCCTTCCTCAAACAGGGACATCATACACGCTGTACCTTTAAAGCACATTTGCATCACATCCACACACCCCAAGGAACTCTGGTCGCTATAGTTTATCCTTTACAGGGTTACAATTTGCAACAACCTTTAAATAACAAGTACCCCAAATTCTTCAATGGGAAAAATGTTCTTTGCATTTGCCCTAAAGGTATATATGCAGCCTGCACTTCTGATGAGCTGAACCCACTAAAGAAAAGTCTCCATATCGCCAGAAAAAGATGTTCAAGGAAGGTGGCTTTTGTATATATCATGGGCCAACTGTTCTCTTTCATACACAACACAGCTTGGAAACCAGACATTTGCCAGAAATCTGCGCTCAAATTTGATGGTTTTTCATGGAAATCCAAAACTGCAATCCATCTCCAAAATATAGCTAAAACTCATTTTAAAACAATGACTCATTTTAAACACAACATCCCTTCCTAGTTTTACTTGAATCTCTATAGAAGGTCTGAAGAAATCACCGCAAACTTCTTTTTCCTATCTGCATGCAAGTATGAAAAATGGGGGTTGAGATATATCTTGCAGACCCTTCATTGCTAGTGGGCCATGTTTGGCTTTGAGGGCCACAAATTGTGTCAACCTACTAGAGTAAAACTAGCAGAGGCTATAGTTTTAACAGAAAACGGGTATAGGAAAATGTTTCCAGTTTCCATCATGCGTTCACTTGATTTTAATGATATTGCTTGCATTTATATTGTATATGGCTTACAGATTTTAAAAACATTAAGTAGTTTATAATGAAATAACATGACATGACAACCAAAAAAGCATGAAGTGAATGAAACCACTACTGTCACTTAGAGAGGTGTCTGTTAAGGATGTAAGGAAGCCAAAGAAATGGGATGAAGAGTTCACTGGCTACTGGACCCTTATTTCACACCCTTACCCAAACTGCTGCTATTGTGGCTTTCAAAGGTGAAATTAATTTCCTAGTATACAGGAAGCCAAAACCTTATGTGACCTGCTGTATCATTGCTACCAATGACAGACTGCCATTTTCTTTCAGAGCAAAATGATATTGGCATGTGAAAACTGAACAATTCAATTCTTTTGTTGGGTGACCTCATACAAAAGACTTACGTGTCTTTAAAACCACAAGGAATTGCTTCAGAAGAATGGACCTTGTTTTTAACAAGAGTGAAAAGAAGAGTTATGTATTAAGTTTTCTAAAATACATAGTGCCCTTTCCACCACTCCCCATCTCTCCTTGCTTTTCCTTCCTAGTAAGGAAGATTTGAGGCATGACAAGAATTGTTCTTAGTTGAAGCAACTTTTCCTGGGCAGCTAACAACCTCCTCAAATAGCCTGTCATTTCACCAAACCAATTCTGTTCGCTTGAAGCCCTTCAGCTGAAAAATCTCTCATCTGTTCCCTTTCAATACTAAACACTGTATACAGGGCTACCATATTATATAAAAATCAGTTGTTGTTGTTTAGTCGTTTAGTCCGACTCTTCGTGACCCCATGGACCAGAGCATGCCAGGCACTCCTGTCTTCCACTGCCCTCAGTCTTTCCCAACATCAGGGTCTTTTCCAGGGAGTCTTCTCTTCTCATGAGGTGGCCAAAGTATTGGAGCCTCAGCTTCAGGATCTGTCCTTCCAGTGAGCGCTCGGGGCTGATTTCCTTAAGAATGGATAGGTTTGATCTTCTTGCAGTCCATGAGACTCTCAAGAGTCTCCTCCAGCACCATAATTCAAAAGTATCAATTCTTCAGTGATCAGCCTTCTTTATGGTCCAGCTCTCACTTTCATACATCACTACTGGGAAAACCATAGCTTTAACTATATGGACCTTTGTTGGCAAGGTGATGTCTCTGCTTTTTAAGATATTGTCTATGTTTGTCATTGCTTTTCTCCCAAGAAGCAAGCGTCTTTTAATTTCATGACTACTGTCACCATCTGCAGTGATCATGGAACCCAAGAAAGCAAAATCTCTCACTCCCTCCATTTCTTCCCCTTCTATTTGCCAGGAGGTGATGGGCCCAGTGGCCATGATCTTAGTTATTGACTACAGTTTAATTGTGTGTGTGTGTGTGTGTGTGTGTTCAAATAGACACAATATACAAAAGTAGGGAAATGATGTGCAGGGCTATTTTTCTAGAAAAAGAAGTGTCAGAACTCACCATGTGAGTTGCGGACAGGTCCGAAATAGTGTAGCCTCAAGCGGTGTCCGGGCGAAAATTGGCTAAATGTACAGGGAAATCCAGATGTATGGCAACCAATGTCAGTGGTGTCATTTTTGCCAATTTTAAAAAAAGTACTGGCAATATTTAAACATTGCAAGGGTGTGTGTGTATTTTCCTAATGCAGTTGATCCTAATGGTAATCATTTAGTTAATCACTTAAATTATTTATGCTACATTGTAAGAGCTGGAAAGGAAAAATTAAAATCCTTCCAGATGAAATCAACAAAAGCAAACATGAGGGGTGTTTTGTGAGTAAGTTAATGGTTTTTGACACCTCAGGAACCAGCTTGAGGCCCCTGCCCAGGAAACAATCATCATCTCTGCCAAGTGTCCTTTTAATATATTGGGATCCAAGAATCTAACTCGACAGCCAAGAAGTCACCCAAACAGGGGCAATGTATTTTAAGCTACAGTCTCTTTTCCTTGTGTGTGTGGGGGGGAGGGGGGGAAAATTATGAACACAATTTTACCTAAAAGAGAAACCAGCAATTTACAAATTGTACTGAAGTGCAAAGAGCTCTTACTGCTTGTTATAGTTGCACGTAACAGCTTGAATCATAGGTACTGATTATAGACAAAAAAAATGATTTTCTACTTATTTCCCCCTCCAATTGTGATTTCAGAATAGTCATTTGCTGCAAACTGCACTAAGCAACTGAGTAGAGAAAAAGCATTTTAAAAATTAGGAAGTATAGGTCCAGAGGGGCAAAGAAAGGAGTCTGCAACTCATATGTGGGTTCAACTAGAATGTTAGGATTAAAGTCATTTTAGTGCCATTGAAATTGATTTCCAGTGGGACTAAAGTGGCCCAAAACCAGGAAGCATAGTACAGGTCTCAAAAAATGACAAAGGGCTCCTACATAATGGCGGAAAAGCATGTACAACTGCAGGTTATGGTTAGTGAGAAAGATGTTGTATCAGCACAAAAAAATCACATTCCACAACGGTGTGTTTTACTCAATATATGCTAGCAATGGCTTCACAATTACTGGTTCACTGCAGCCAAAGGAAGAAGCAAGTAAAACCACATTTTCTGACCTTGCAGACACAACTCTAATTGCTATGAAGAATCTTGTTTACATATAAAAAATCCAATAAGCAGAGTGGATGGGTCAGCTCATCAAAAGCTAGGATCCTAAGGGACTTTTTGAAGTTAGTTGACAAATTAACAACTTTCCATCTGTATACTTGCTAGTGCTCAAGGGATTCCATTCTAACTCTATGATGTGAAGACTTTAAAAAATACAATCCTTCTAGTCTTTTCATCATTTGGTCCACATAGGCAAATGGCTCCGTGCCTAAACACACACAACCATCCTAAATTACAGGGATCAAATGGAGGTCCAGAGACATGTTCCTCCTACAATTCTGATGATCACAGCAGATGCACACTGCAATCAGTATGGTCAGGGGCAGAATGCACTTCTATGGAGTCAGCAAGTGATGAAAGTCCTCAAACCGTCATTATGAATGAAGCCAGGCTAAAGGCAAAGATGTATCTTTTAGGAAGAATCTATGCTAAGCAGAAACATTAAATGTTGGCGAAAATGAGGTTGTAACACATTTGACTCTGGTGCAGATCCTTTTTTAAAAAACAAAACAAAACACCAATTTCTTTCAACAGAGATATGAGAGAGCAGGGCACCAGGCTAACTATAACTTTCAATATGACTATACTACAATAAGTATCACTGATTCAAATAATTTGGTGTGAATGTGACTTTCCCAGGAGGCGTGGCTTGCTGTAGTCCAACCAACCAAGGAAACATTACAAGGAGGAGAAGGAAGAGTTTGGATTTGATATCCCACTTTATCACTACCCGAAGGAGTCTCAAAGCGGCTAACATTCTCCTTTCCCTTCCTCCCCCACAACAAACACTCTGTGAGGTGAGTGAGGCTGAGAGACTTCAGAGAAGTGTGACTAGCCCAAGGTCACCCAGCAGCTGCATGTGGAGGAGCAGGGAATCGAACCCGGTTCACCAGATTACGAGGCCACCGCTCTTAACCACTACACCACACTGGCCCGGAGTAAACCACAGCATAGATAGGAAGTTCTCCTGGAGTTCTCCATAAAGAGAAAGGCAGCTCAGAATTTCAACAGTGGTTCAGCATACATATATTGTACAACACACATACGCACATGTTTTAAACAACTAATTCTCTTACCTCAGCTTTTATTTTATTGTCTCCAAAGCAGAGGTGCTGTAAGTAGGCAGCAGCATTGGATTGTACTGAGGGGAACTGATGCTGTAACATCTGAATGACTTCTGGAAGTTCCGGGTCTCTCCATCCAAACTCTCTGTGCACAAAGAAACGAGAAGGGATTTAGCAGTTGCTCTAATGACGACAGCAGCACCTATACTTGTTCATGCCCATAGTTTTAATGCACCAAGCTCAGGAAATGTGTAGGGTTTTTTGTTGTTGGTATCAGTGCCATAATGAAGGTAGACGGTAACCAGTATCATGACTACCCAGAAATTTTAAAAACCACTGTGATTAGAGAAAGGTAACTTTGGCTAGATTAGTTTTCTCAAAGTTCTATTATTCAAAAATAATAGAAATGAAATGCACTATAGGAAGCCCTGATAAAGAGTAAGAAAACAAAAAAACATACAGAAACACAGCCATTATGCACAACCATGCTTTCTCACTGACGATGAACAGAGCCTATCCCAAGTACCAGATCTGGGCTGGGAATTGGGAAAGAAGCAGTATCAGAGGACGGGCATTACCTAAAGCGCTCCACAGGACTGCAACAAAGAACTTGAGCTAACTGTGGGATGCCAGTTCTCCTTAGTTCAGAGCCTTGAGACCGACACTATGCCTACAAGCATGCAAAATCCACATGCTTATTATCTTAAATTAGATTGGACCAATGTAGTGCTCTTGCAGGAAAATATCCCAGGGTTGAATCAAGTTTGGAAAGGCATCCAAGTTACAAATGTGCTCACTGTTTTCTCACATTATCTACTTGGATGCACCATGAGCACTTGGTACACTTCATGACTTCTTGTGTGCCAACCTATGCTCAATATCCATATTTCTATATCAGAAACCACAACCAAACACTTCATCACCACCACCATTTGCTTGTTATTTGTGTTATAACCCCACCCCTCACTACCTCTAGAGAGGGGAAAGTGCACACGGACATGGCACTGAGCCACAACGAAGGATGGAGCAATTGTCAAGAAGCAGCACAAAATCCAAAGTAGGTGAAGCATCTATCAGAACCTGATCTATCACTAACCTCCAGCTGCACCAAGAAGTGAGAGCTGTCAAAATGTGTCTGCTTGAGAAATGGGTTTATGTCCATGGATATGTGCAAACTCCCAAACTATGAAAACCAGGAAATAAGTTCAGAGAATGATGACTGTCTGAGGAAGAGTTGGACGATTACTGCAACAACTACCGTATTTTTTGCTCTATAAGACTCACTTTTTCCCTCCTAAAAAGTAAGGGGAAATGTGTGTGCGTCTTATGGAGTGAATTCAGGCTGCACAAGTATCCCGGAAGCCAGAACAGCAAGATGGATTGCTGCGCAGTGAAAGCAGCAATCCCTCTTGCTGTTCTGGCTTCTGAGATTCAGAATATTTTTTTTTCTTTCCTCCTCCAAAAACTAGGTGCGTCTTGTGGTCTGGTGCGTCTTATAGAGTGAAAAATACGGTAATTTGAAGATGAGCATGCAAGACCGAAGGTGCTCGGGACAAAGGGCTGGATCCCGACTTAGTCATTATTAGAACAGAACCCCCTGAAAGCAACTGGACCCAAGTTAGTCAGAACTACCAAATTCTGTTAATTTTAATGAGTCTACTAAGTTTAGACCCAGCACAATATAACTAAACATCTATTTCAACAACCCAAATGGATAAGCATCCTCCAGAATTGCTATAAAGGCTGTTAATTTTTGCTTGTGTGGGATGTTGAATGGGGAGTTTAGAACAGTATATCAAAGCAAACCTATAGGGTCATATTGAGTGTTGCTGTTCCCTTAGTGCAGCAGACTTCTACAACATAGGGGGTTAGATTAGATGACCCTTGTGGTCCCTTCCAACTCATTCCCACCCTCTTCCCTTCCAAGCACCTCATAATCTGCTCCAGAAGGTTGGAGGATGCCTCTGAGCAGTTTTTGAGGGTGTGCGGGGAGAGGAGGGGAAGGAGAAGTCCTGTTACATGAACAGAATTCTGCATGCACAGAGTTGGATACAACCCAGAACATTCTATTAGTGCCTTAATTAATGCTTGGCCTCTAGAAAAATGTATATGAACAATATGCATCTCTTTTTTTGAAGAAATCAAAAGTAGCAGGACTGCAGAAAACTACTAAATCTCCTTTGCAGAAAAGGATGAGATATGTATTTGACCCATATTAAATTTAATCATTTTTCATGTTTTCTATCACAGAGTTATGTTTGCACTTCTGGTTATCTTCCACCAAACATCCACCTCCCAAACTTTGCAAAAAAATTATCAACAGCAATCACACATAAAAAAATCATGACTTAATAAAGCTAATGGGGCGTGTGGTTAAAGTTGTGATTACATACAAAACTGCATGATTGCTGCAAGTCTGATGCCTATTTTCCCACTCCTGAGGTACAGAACTTTCCAGAAATCATAGTCAACATTATTCACCACAAGGACTAACTGGCCACTCAGGTTGACGACTGTTCTGTTGTTATATTCTTACCAGAGAAGAAATTTCAGGCCAAGTTTTCAGTCTGAATATTCTGCTTTGATGCAATTACTTAACTTAGATTTCTCCATGGCTATGTACACATTAGCGGCTGAAAACACAGTGAGGTGGTTCTCCGCCACTGAGTTTCAAGTTGTTGTACACACCAGAGAGGCGGTCACCAACTCCTCCAACCCCTTTTCACGATCCTGTCACCTGCGCCTGAGCTGTCATCCACACATGTACAAGGACTTTCTGAAATGTACACACCTCAGCTTAACTGCAAAGTGAATGTAGCTTAAGTTTTCCTTTCGGATTGAAGTTTAGTTTGAGGGAAAGTGCATCAAAAATAGCAGTATTTCTCAAGAAACTACAGGAAAGCTCTGCATCATCGATTGAAAAGTCAGCAGCGAGAGCGCACTGGAGACAGAGTAAACGGGCATGCGTACACGGCCTGTGTCTCTACTAAACAGTGATTTTAACAGCTGACAGATTTTGCATTTCAATACGAGTTTAGTCAAAATGAACTGACAACTTGCGAACTCCTACTGCATGAGTAACTCATACATCTGCCTCTCTTCAAATAGAGGAAATGAAGTGGCAGTTTCAATCATGAATGTTTAATTAAAACTGAGTAGTAGAACCGCTGTTACATACACATACACAGCCATCTTTATTTTCCATTCTGTTTTATTTTAAAGCAACACCTACAATTTAATTTTGTTGTCTTTCCTCACACTGGTGTGTTTTAGCCTCAGAACAACCCTGTGCGGAAGGTTAGCCACGGAGGACTCAAATTGGCAATGTAATATCTGAAAATAAAATACTGATGCACGTTCATGGTTAACTGGATTCCTCGCTTTAAACCCCAATAATCTAGTCAATTCACCATGCTAGCGAGCTCTTCCTGTCAACATGTTGCTAGACTCCAATCCAGAATTTACAAAAATTGGTCCAGTGGCAGTTTAATGTGTCTTTTGACAAGCTTAAAGTACTTGGTAAATTTGCATTTGCAGAAACTTGGCATGGGGACGCGGGTGGCGCTGTGGGTAAAACTTCAGTGCCTAGGACTTGCCGATCGTCAGGTCGGCGGTTCGAATCCCCGCGGCGGGGTGCGCTCCCGTTGCTCGGTCCCAGCGCCTGCCAACCTAGCAGTTCGAAAGCACCCCCGGGTGCAAGTAGATAAATAGGGACCGCTTACTAGCGGGAAGGTAAACGGCGTTTCCGTGTGCTGCGCTGGCTCATCAGATGCAGCTTGTCACGCTGGCCACGTGACCCTGAAGTGTCTCCGGACAGCGCTGGCCCCCGGCCTCTTAAGCAAGATGGGCGCACAACCCCAGAGTCGGACACGACTGGCCCATACGGGCAGGGGTACCTTTACTGAAACTTGGCACTTAAACTATTTTTTAAAATGTGGTTGTACCGATTGGGTTGGATCCATAGAAATGCATGTATAATATAGGGCTGGTGAAAGGTGGCCATCCCCCCCAAAAAAAACCCACCCTGGAGAAAGGTAGGGGACCCTCATGTATGGGATGGGCTTTGGCATGGTGGAAGACAGGGTTTCTGGAAAATTGGTGGAGGCAACTACCATTAGCAGGAGTCATCAGAAGAGATTGTCTCTGTCTGATTTTCTGGGGGGGGGGGAACCTTTCCCTCAGACCCCTATTCCAAAGCCTGCCCCATTCAGTAGAGCCCCTGAACCTCCTGGCTATTAGCAGTGAAGGTTGTGAAGCTTCTAACAGCTGCGTTAGACATTCCCCCCCCCCCCCTTTGGTCCAAAACATTTCAAAGAACCTTCATGTAAGTTACATACAATGTGATTTCTGTGTTAGCTGTTTCCGGGTTACTGAGGGAATAAAAGGAAGTCAACAGCAGGAGTACTTGCACAAGAAGTGGTACAGATAGTCAAATGCACAAATTTCACGTGGAGTCATGAATGCAAGCCAAAGCTTTCCAGATGCATAGGACGTCTCTTTGTTTTGAATTTTTAAAGAAGACCTTTAGTATGCATTTCCTCTGTGCTGTTATGAGAAGAATTTCATAGCAAATGCTTATGCTTGCGATAATTCTGTTTTTATTCTAAAACATCAAAGCAGGTAAGAAACTGGTATGTGATTGCCGTTTTATAAGCAGATGCTCTGCAAAATTGTTAAAATTTGTTTTTAGCCGTTGCTAAATTTGCAGCTAAATGGCTTGATAAATATGTTGAATTAAGCTACTCTAATGACTCCCCCATACCCTAGGCGTACAAGATTCTTATTTATTTTTTAAAAAAAAATGTTTTAAAATAAGATGGTGAGCATGAGCTAATGAGACTTAAGGGAATATTTCTTTGGAAAACGACTATTTTCAAGTACTGCAAATATTGATTGCAATGGACTATTCTGGCTTGAATCCAGTGTTTGCATGAGCAGACGCCATTTGCTCAGCTACGCTTTCCCACCTCTCAAGCCCACTGAAAAACCTCTCTCAGAGGGTGGAAGACTATCAGGAAAGGCCTGGGATATGATATGGGGGCTGTAGCAGGAAAGGAGAACTGGAGAAGGCTGGGTGGAGGCAGTTTGCCTCTCAGTCATTTCCTGAAGTTTGCCTCTCAGTCATTTCCTGAAGGTCTCCTAGTGTTTGGCAGCGGAGGGGAGAGCATTTGTGTATATGCGTATGTGTGTGTTTTCAATTGGGAGGAGAAGTCTTGCAAATATCCGGTTTCTGGTCATACAAATTCTGGATCAAAGCCTCTGTTTAAACACAACACGCTTAACTTAATTTTGTTAAAGATCTAACAGAGACAGAATTCTATTGAATTATTGCTCAGTCCAGCATCAATTTTTCACATTTGCCTTCCATTTACCTTCCTGCCAGAGGGGTACCCGCCGAAGCGGTACCCATTTATCTACTTGCCCTTTGACGTGCTTTCGAACTGCTAGGTTGGCAGGAGGTGAAGGAGAGACTCACAAATTAAAAGCTATCATGGTAACTAGTTGTGTTTTGCATAGGGCTTCCGTGTCGCAGACCCCTAAAATGGCCAGCCATCTGAATGTTTTTTGACACCCAGTGAAGGATTTACGTAAAAGCTAAACAAGCTTGTAGCTTAGGGCCCCACTCTCTTGGGGGCCCCAAAAAAATTAAAGGGGAAAAAACCCGGATGTACATTTCCAAAATATAAGATAAAAAACAAATAAAATAAAACCTACAAACAGCAACAGTGTTTTGTGTTATGTAGGCTCCTTTGATGTAAGCCTGCTATATAAAGGGCCCCATTACCTTCAGTAGCTTAGGGCCTCATCTGTTGGGATATTTCCGTTCCACCTTAAAAGGGAGCAGGATGTTTGTGTCACAGCCTGCGTATTTCCTGTTCACAGGATGTTTATGTTTTGCTGTTGCTTTCGTTTCTCACTCTGTCGGAGACTCTGACACAGAACAGTCATGTCTCTCTTTGTTCTGATCAACACTGAATAAAGCTTGTAATTAATGCTCTTCTGCAGTGCAACTTTTGGCTGTGCATTATCTGCTGATAGAGTGTGCATGAGCCCTGGAATGTGGCAAGGTATTTCCAGGAAACTCGTGTCACTAATTGCTGAATCTGCGTGACTACGGGAGATCGATGGACGTCCGGCACACGGCTTGGGGCCATGATGGATTATATCTCCCTGGCAGTATCCCAACATCATCAAACCTAAACCTGGCCCTGTGGCCACCATACAGATGCTAGCGTCGCTGACACCAATCCAGCGCATCCACAAAGTGCTGACCTGACTACGTCCCTGCCCAGCCCAATCCACGGCTCTGTCCCTGCCCCGTTCACTGGCCACTGCAGCATCGCAAGCGTTAAAATATTACAAAGCCAAATGTTATCTCATTTGTTAGATGCCCACCACCGAAAAGTTGTGAGGCGTCTTACAATTCAAAATGTATGAAAGACGAAAGACACGAAACTCTAAATTAATCACAGTCTAATTCTGAGAGACAGAAGCAGGCCTCAGTGCTGCAACATAACACCATAAACTTGAGCAAGATTCAGATGCTACTATGAACACACATGATGACACTGAGATAATTGGGAACGAGTACTTAAAACTCCTGTTACTAGGCTATCCTTTTGATGCTAATTCTTATGATGTATTTGAGTTTCAGGATGAGTGTTTTTATAATCATCATGACAGAAGGTATCAACCATGCTCTCCAGCTCATGGAAGTATACTTTGATCTAATCTTCTTCACTGGATTCAACCCAATGATTTTTTTGGGGGTGGGGGTGGGAGAAAAGTTCAGCTTTCGGGGGGCAAAGTTATTGAGCTTTTTTCTAGTTTTGCCCAAAGTTGTGGAGATACTTTTTTTTTTGCAAATAACCAACATTTAGCCATTTAGCCAATTTCTGCAGTATTCCGTGTATGCCTGGGAAATTCCAGACATGTGGCAACCCTACAATATAGCTTAAAAAGTGATTTGGTAGCTGATGATGTGGAAGACCTCTGCCTCAGATCCTGAGGAGCCACTCTCAAAGTAAACAGAACTTAGCTAGATTGACAATATTGATTGATTCAATATTAGGCACCTTACTACGTTACACAGATTGTATAATGTATTTACATGTATTCATGCCTCATTCTTCAACCCTGAAGGGTTTCCAGAGTGCCGCACAGTGAATTTGAAACAAGTAATCATCAACATTGAAACTTCAGTGCATTGAATATGGTAAAAGTCAAGTAAGAAGTATACATACATATATAATTTTATTGATATGCGGCCTTTCCATAGTTCAAACCATGCTCAAGGCGGCTTAGGACATGACAAAAATACACAACTACAACAAAAGTAGCCATAAATAAATAAAAAAATGCACAAACCAAACAATTTCCACAAAAGTCATAATTAAGATCTGCAATAAAGATACAAAAAATAATGCCTATAACATCAACAACCCCCAGCTAAACAATACCCCAAAGTACACGAATAGCACTCCAAATTCAACATAAGACTAAGTGAACTACAGCTAAAGCCAAATCTCTCTCTTTATTTCTTTCTTTTGCCAAGGAAACATTCTCACTGGAGCAACAGCAGCCATCTACCATATGCCTAGAAACTGAGAAGAAGAATTTGCTCATTTCCCTGCAACTCTCCCCTTTCTGGGTCAAGTGTTATGCACCAAAACGAGAGAAGACACTTGACAGTCAAAAGCGAGAAAATGAAGTCAGTAAATTTATGTTCGACGTTCTGCCCCAACTCTTTCCACTGAACGCTGGTAGGGAACTGTTTAAGGAAGGATAACAGACCCAGCATGCCTCATTGTCGGCAAAGGCAAATTACTTTAACAGCATGTTTTCGTAAGTGCCACTGAAGCCGTTTCCTTCTGCTAGCAGCACACCTGTGAATACTAGACAGCCCAAGTGTTGACTGAGTGCGCAGCTCAACTGTATGTGTACACAGATTGTATATTCATTGAATGTAACCACATGTGGACTCCCCTGTAGCTGGGTGGTCATTGACCATATTGACATAAGTGGCCAACCTGCAACGTGGTAACAGAGCTTTAACTGCTAGCCAAGATAAGAAGATTCCTTCCTTACTGCCTGCTCTTAAGCTAACTTGCTATCTGCTCTAGATTCAAACTATACCTAGACACTGGGTGGGGGCTGTTGGAGGGCTGTGGTGTGCACTGACTTGACAATAATAACTTCAGAGTGACACCACTGGTATGGACTAAGACCCCAATACTGAAGCAATGTAGCAACTGGAGTGAATATTCCCAATGAAATTTAAATACGATTAGCAGGTAAAGCATGCAACCTCCCTTTCGTATTTTGGCAGGTGAGTGTACAATGTTTGAAAGAAAGATTAAAACACGAATAAAAACGTGAAAAGCCCCCCCCCAGCAGAATTACCAGCAATTTGTTGGTCGCCTGCAGTGCTGTGGGAGAAGCATTTATCTTCATTTGCATAGGATTCTGTTGTAAACTGCTTCAGAGAGGAACTACTATAAACGAACATGTGCGTGTCACATTTTAAAGAGCGTATGTCTCACCATTTGGCATCCTGAGGATACTTTTCCAACACCAGTTTTACGCTGAAGCTGTGAGGGCAGTTATGACAAAGGTCCCTTATTTTCAATTCTCGCAAGGGTTAATTTTCAATGTGTTAGTTTCTAGGGCTAATTTACGTTATTAGAGCAGAACATTCGCATCTGATCAAGCAGTTGGCCTACAGAAACACAGACACCAACATCTACCCCTTTACGGGCAATACTGCCTGCAAGCAGCTTTGGAGAGAAGATTTATGTAGGAACCATATGTTGAAAAATGACACCAAACATTTATCATAAAAAGAAAAATGCTTCTAAGTCTGCTGTGACGAATATGTTTTTTATGATTTTTTTTAAATCTTGCTTTTTTGTTATTTTGCTTTGTTGTTAACGTGGTTTTCGCTAAGATTTATATTTTCGTAAGTTTAATTTTATCACAGAGAAGCAGAGCAAAAATAGGAATGCAGGGCAAAAGTATCAAAACAATTACAGTCACACCTCAGGTTACGAATGCTGCGGTTTGCACGTTTTCAGGTTGTGGACTGCGCCTAACCCGGAAGTACTGGAACGGGTTATTTCTGGGTTTCGGCGCTTGCGCATGCGCAGAAAAACAAAATGATGTCACACGCATACGCAGAAGCGCGGAACGCATCACGCGCATGCACAGCCCTTCAGGCTGCAGATTGAGAATGTGCCTCCCGAACAGATCATGTTCGCAACCCAAGGTATGACTGTATTGAAAAGCTTTCCAAACCACAGTTCTCGCAGCTGCTTGATTATCTAGCAAGTTCTTAAAGCATTAAAGCCATTTTTTCCAACTGGCATAGCCTTTGGAAAAAGGAAAAGGAAAAAAAGAAAGAAGGGAAATTAAAAAGATGCTAACCCACTCATGAGTGCTGCCAAAGTAGAAGAGCGTCGCCCAAGTTTGCTTGTATTAAGAATGCAAGAAGAGTCCTGTTGGATCAGATCATAAAGCTAATTTAAGTCAGCTGGATATTTCTGGGAAGGCATAAAAGCAACACCCTTTATATTTTACCCTCGACTACCTGACATTCACAGGTATACATGGAGGCTCTGATTACTAGAGCCACCACTGCTCCCTGTCCGGGGGAAGGGAAATACAGTTGCGCCTTGGTTTTCGAACAGCTTAGTTCCTGAACGTTTTGGCTCCCGAACATCGCAAACCAGGAAGTGACTGTTCCAGTTTGCAAACTATTTTTGGAAGCCGGCGGGACTTCTGCGGCTTCCGATTGGCTGCAAGAGCTTCCTGCAGCCAACCAGAAGTCATGCTTTGGTTTCCGAATGTTTTGGAAGTCGAACAGACGTCCGGAGCAGATTCCGTTCGACTTCCAAGGTACAACTGTACTGGAATGATTACAACTTGCACCCCGCCACACAGTTAACCTATGTGCTGTTTGGTCAGTCCTTAGAGCCATGGAATAACTCTGCATTTATTATTTCTAATTCTTAAACCACTTTGCATCAAGGGGCTTCGTCAGGGAGTAGCAAAAAGGATGGCTTTGCCATTCTTGCTAGGCGTAAGTTGAGACTTAAACTGCTAAAGCCAATTCATCAAATTAGACTGAAAGCAATTGGCACAGAGTAAGCACGAGACGCAGCATAATGATTAATAGAGTCTGAATCAGGCTTTGTTTTCAGAGCAGTTCCTTGTCCTTCTTTTTATATAAAAAAATAATAATTCTAATTTAGACTGCAAAGTGTGGGCCATTTAATTCCCAGTGGAAAATGAGGCTAGACTTAACGCCTCACAGAATGCAGGATCAATGTTTGAAATCCATGCTTCCGTTCTTTAATCTGCTTCATCAAAATAAGACTCGTGAAATATTATGCAGCCATGAAAACATTAACGAAATATAAGCAGTTAAACGGCTGTTTTCTCTGCCTTATGCTAAATCTTTCTATTTTTATGTACATACCCTGCATCTTAGTAACCTAAACATGGCTATTTGAACATGCATGGGATATGGTCTATCTATCCGCAAACTGGAACAGACACTGATGATGTACCAACGCTAACATACTAAATCATTTTTATTTTCTCTCCCTGCAAGAGTTTGTCGCGATGCATATTGCAGATTTAAAAATGCTTTGAAATACACCGTTCTCCTAAGAGCTTCTTCTTCAAGTCTCAAAATAGGGTGGGATAGAAGCTTGGCTGGGGACTATCCTGCAGGAGCTGGCAGAGAGGACAGCTTGCTGAAGAGAAACAGCCAGAGCTAAATTCTCTGCAGTTTGTGGCGGTTGGTGATAAAGAGAAGCATCCTTTGCGCCTTTCTGCTTAAAGATTCTTTGCCTTGTTGCCTTGGGGGACCTTGCCAACAAAGGTCCATATAGTAAAAGCTATGGTTTTCCCAGTAGTGATGTATGGAAGTGATAGCTGGACCATAAAGAAGGCTGATCGCCGAAGAATTGATGCTTTTGAATTATGGTGCTGGAAGAGACTCTTGAGAGTCCCATGGACTGCAAGAAGATCCAACCTATCCATTCTTAATGAAATCAGCCCTGAGTGCTCACTGGAAGGACAGATCTTGAAGGCGAGGCTCCAATACTTCCACCTCACGAGAAGAGAAGACTCCCTGGAAAAGACCCTGATGTTGGGAAAGATGGAGGGCACAAGGAGAAGGGGACAACAGAGGACGAGATGGTTGGACAGTGTTCTCGAAGCTACAAACATGAGTTTGACCAAACTGCGGGATGCAGTGAAAGACAGTAGTGCCTGGCGTGCTCTGGTCCATGGGGTCACGAAGAGTCGGACACGACTAAACGACTAAACAACAACAACAAGGCAGGAAGGAGCTCAAAAGCCTCAGGCAAAAGAAAGAACCATATCTTGCTTTGTCCACATAAAGGACACTCTCGCATCTTCACGGGATCTCAGTCTCATCCAGTGACCTCTTAGGTCATAAAAGGATGGGGAGCAATTCTACAGCAACAGGAGTCAGTCTCTTTGATTTATAGCCAAGGGAGGGAAGCAGCAGGTTACAACTTTTGTGGGTAAGGTGAGATGTTTATGCACTCACTCTGTTGTGATTTTGGTTTTGTTTTTATGACCTCTATCTACACTGACAACAAGTTCATAGTACAGTGGTACCTTGGTACTCGAATGGCTTGGCTCCTGAACAAATCGGCTCCCAAACGCCGCATAGTGTTCTGGTTTGTGAACATTTTTCGGAAGGTGAACATCCAACAGCAGCTTTCACTTGAGTGCAGGAAGCTACTGCAGCCAATCAGAAGCTGCGTCTTGGTTTTCGAATCGTTTCAGGAGTCGACGGACTCCTGGAACGGATTAATTTCGAGAACCAAGCTACCACTGTATTTTACATTTCCACTCACAGAAGCTGGCCCTGAATAACTGATGAACAGCAATGTTAAACACACAAAATGGTGAGAAGTCACAGAAATATGACCAGTTACAATTTCTCTGTAACAATCACTACATACATGTTCTTACCCCTAAATAAACAGAGACTCCTAAAATCCTAAGAGCTCCCACTTGAATCAGATTCACTCTTATTCTGGTTATCTATTGTTTTCCAGGGGTGATCTTCCACTGAGCCAATTTTGTGGGGGAAAAGAGCCTAGAATGCTAGGTTAGCTTTGGGAAAAGAAATTCTTTGGAGATTGAAAGGAGGGAAGAAGTCGGTGCAATGCATTTATCATGCATGTAAACAATTCTGAGGGGGCATGGGGTGTTAAGGGAGGGGTATTACCTCTGGTGGGGGACATGTTGTGCTCCTTCTGGGGTAGTTTGTCCATCTTTGATCCCCCACCCTGCACTCAGCTCTCACCTATGGCTCCTAGAAGCTGTCAGCATGTGACAGTGGCCACACCTTGGGAATGGCTTTGACTGGTCGTCTAAACCAGATGAGGGTAGCCAATGGGTCTCAAACCCTCGAGTTAGAGAGTTCCTTAGCAATGCAAAGAAAGGTTCCAGCCAATCGAGCAGACTAGACAAATAGTGGGTCCCATGACCAAGAAAGCGGTCTTGTTGTAGAGGGAAGTGAGGGGCAGATGGGGCTCGTCAACCTGGGATGATAGCCCATCTAGGAGAAGGAAAACTCTGGTCCTAAACCTCTGCTGCCTTGCAGGATACCTTCAGGAATAAGCCCTAAACAAATCTAGAGTGCAGTCTTCTCAGGTGGTTGGATGGGACGTTGTACGCCTCCTTACAGAAACTTCTGCAGCCAAGCTTGCGGCCAAATATATTGTTCTGGACCAGGGGTCAGCAAGCTTTTTCAGCAGGGGGTTGGTCCACTGTCCCTCAGACCTTGTGGGGGGCTGGACTATATGCCCCACAAATAACCCAGAGATGCATTTTAAGTAAAAGGACACATCCTACTCATGTAAAAACACATTGATTCCCGGACTGTCCGCGGGCAGGATTTAGAAGGCGATTGGGCTGGATCTGGCCCCTGGGCCTTAGTTTGCCTACCCATGGACTAGACCACATCAGTGAGACTGAGTCTTGTCGTCTGGGCAGCCCAGAACCTCCATACACACTGCCCAGACTTGCGCCCCAGGGGAGATCACTTTGGTGGTGCTAAAGCAGCTGTTTTGACTTCACTCCATTGTCTCTCAAGACAGATGAACGCCAACAAAAACAATTCTGAATGCCATTTATGGCATGGCATAAAACAGAACATAAAAACCCCATGTATTCCTCCACAGGTTCTCTGATCTGGACAGGACAACCTATTCTATGTACCAACACCAAGAGGGATTCCATATGGGGACGCACAAGTTAAATCATTGTTTGGAACATTAGACTCCTTCTCCTACGGAGTTTCCCTTAGACGAGTAAGGCTGTTTTGCTTTTAAAAGCATTTCCAGCTGAATGTGGTTAAAACTGATTCTAGCCTTAATGCTGCAATGTTTACTATTCTTTCTGACTTTACCCATGAATGAAAACAACATACATATACAACTGTCGCCACTGCATTAGATATCACCCTATGCACTCTCTTTGTTGTGATGTGCAGATTTACAGTCGAAAGCTACTCTCGTAAAAGATGCATTTTCTAAAGTCTGCGCAGCTTGAACCATCTGAAGCAAAGAACGCACCCAACCTGTATCTTCATAATGGTACCTTCAACCCATTTAAAGGTTGAAAGGAGTAATGCTAATTGCCTCACGTTTATCGTATTCTGCCGGTGCTGTAAGCAGCAGCTGCTTTATCAGCCAAGGCTGGCACATTAACAGTCCCTCCTTATCTTCAAGGGAAAGGGGGAAAAGGCAAGACAGGGGAAGAGAATGGGCTACAATGAACAACCAGAAACGGATTGCAATCTTGATCAAACCAAATCCCGCTGACAGAAAATATGCGAAGACACTTCTCGATTATTATATACAAAGGAATCCCTGAAAGTCACTGGAAATCAACTACTACTAGACCAGTCCAATAGAATCACAGAATCGTAGAATTGGAAGGGACCACCAGGGTCATCTAGGCCAACCCCCAATCTTTTGCCCAACGTGGGGCTTGAACCCACAACCTTAAGATTAAGAGTCTCGTATTATGGATTCAGAGATGTTTTCAGAAGCAGCAGCTCTTCTACACAGCATGTTATTTTATTAAAAGAGATGAAGGTGGACATTTTAAACCATCTTAGAAAGCTACATTTTCTTTCTTAGATGTGGAAGAGGAAGAAAATGTGACTTATCAAAGCGGTCAGTGCCTGACAATTGCCGATACGGGCTTCCTTGAAGATAGCGGGATTAAAGTAGCTAGAAGGTTACTAGGAGCAGGGGAAATGTGTTCCAAAGCATGGCTATTCCTGAGGCCAAATTGAGGTTTATTAGCACAATCCAGTGAAGTTAAAAGGGAAGGTCTGTGTGCGCAGCAAAATCACCCTTCATAAACAGCATCCCAGTGGCATCTTCTGCTGTTTGAGGGAATAAATTCAGTGGATCACAGTTCGGATTTCCACACACAGAAGAGGAGCACAGAATCTCCTTTAGGGGGACACGCTTCTGATTAATGTCACAGGACTGAATAAAGTTAGCTATTTGAGTGCTAAGGCATCGGTAGTAATTTTTAAAATCAGTCTTTAAAAAGTGTACCTTCAGAACTTCTGGGAAGCTAAGGACGAAGACTGTCTTACCTGCCAACAACACAGATTGATTTCTTTTATTTATTTGATCCTCACTTTCTGTTATTTTATTAACACTCTATTCCCTTCCAGAAGCAGGTATAATTGTCTTGGGCAATACATCCCTGTCGTGTGCAATGCTATAGTGCTCTCCTGATCTTCCCAAAGGGAAATTAAATTGCTTTGAAATGTGGCCTTTTCAGTAATTGCTCTCCCATTTAGTGGAGATCAATGATCATTCTCACCTTCCTATTTACTGCATTATAGCTGTATGAGAAAAGGAAGTGTTCCTAAATGCAAAAGGGAGGTGAACAAAGGTCAAACACCAGGTGAACAGGCTACAAAGTTGGCAAACTAGTGGAATTCAGACGAGGTTAAGACCCACAAGCTAAGAGTCATAGTATTCGTTTTTATCATTCCACTCTAGCCTCTCTTTGTCCAGACTAAATATATTTCAACAATTTTTATACCGCGTTACACTTGGGGGTCAGGTGCAACTAAGGAGTCCCACTAGCAGAAGCCTATGCAAGGACTTCCATTAGTGCAATGGGGTCTCTGCCCCTCTCCATCCCACTCCCCAATTTGCTGGGGGGGGGAACCCCCAGCGTGTAGGGAGAGGAGAGTGGAGATCGTTCCATCTGGCAAGCTGAAAGCTTGCACTGATGGAAAGACTGCTATAGTTCTACACCATATTCCCTAAGTCTCTACATGATAGACAGTAAGATTGAAAAGGTAAAGGTAAAGGTAAAGGTAAAGGGACCCCTGACCATTAGGTCCAGTCGTTACCGACTCTGGGGTTGCGGTGCTCATCTCGCTTTATTGGCCAAGGGAGCCGGCGTACAGCTTCTGGGTCATGTGGCTAGCATGAATCAGTCGCTTCTGGTGAACCAGAGCAGCACACGAAAACACTGTTTACCTTCCCACCAGAGCGGTACCTATTTATCTACTTGCACTTTGATGTGCTTTCGAACTGCTAGGTTGGCAGGATCAGGGACCAAGCAATGGGAGCTCACCCCGTCACGTGGATTCGAACCACCAACCTTCTGATCGGCAAGTCCTAGGCTCTGTGGTTTAAACCACAGCACCACCCGTGTCCAAAGATTGAAAAGATAGAATAAAGATACAATCAGTTAAAACAAACCAGAACTTCAAAACCTACTTAGGAAGCCTGTTGAAATGAAGGTCTTTGTCTTCCCAGCCTTTCTCATCTCAGCTGGGAGGGAGGTTCAAAAGAATTGGTACCACCACACTGAGCAGTAAATATGCCTCCAATTTTATTTTGCAGATCCCTTCCTACTTTTTATCATCGTTATAATGTCCCTACCTTCTCCTTCTCCCTGTCTCCTTCCTATTATTACATCAACATGGAATAAAATGCTGTTCACCTTAGTATTAAGATAAAAGAATATCACCCACTCTTGGTCAGACAACATCCACTCATCCCAATATTTCTTCACAGTGCTAAATTGAAGGTGGTGAATGGTGCAGAGAGCCCCCAACAACTGAAGAGTCAGCCCAAGGTATTAACTGGCAATCAGCTCAGAATAAACTTAATTAACTTAATAGGCTAGCTGAATTTAGGTCTCCCCAAACTCAGTGGGACAAGTTAATCATTACCTGTTCCATTGATTTCAAAAGGAACTAAGTTTAATTGCCACAGCATGCAGTGATGATCACTAGCTTTTGAGTTACTAAACTTGTTAGGCAGAAGCACATTTTTTGATACAACAGCTAAGAATGGTCCCCCTGTGCTCCCAGTCAGCAGATCTCTGGGGTTACCAGATGGTAAAGACCAACAAAGGAGGGTGATATTCATCATGTCCCTGACCATTAGGTCCAGTCGCGACCGACTCTGAGGTTGCGGCGCTCATCTCGCTTTATTGGGCAAGGGAGCCGGCGTACAGCTTCCGGGTCATGTGGCCAGCATGACTAAGCTGCTTCTGGCGAACCAGAGCAGAGCACAGAAACGCCGTTTAACTTCCCGTCAGAGCGGTACCTATTTATCTACTTGCACTTAGCTGTGCTTTTGAACTGCTAGGTTGGCAGGAGCAGGGACCGAGCAATGGGAGCTCACCCCGTCATGGGGATTCGAACTGCTGACCTTCTGATCGGCAAGTCCTGGGCTCTGTGGTTTAACCCACAGCGCCACCCGCGTTTTGGGATCCAGGTACATGGTAAACTTTTGAGTTCAGGGATACATAAACTTCCTATTTTTTAGTGTTTTAGTGACCATATCATACAGCTGCACAATCGCAACAATGATGGTTGTTCAAAGTCATCATGCTTCCAAAATACTCATAAATGGTGTCACATAGTCTCTCTTTCTCCTCCCCCCCCAGTTAGTTTTATTTATAGATTTGGGATTTCCCTTGGGCTTCCCTAAATGCAATACATAGTCAAACATTTTTGTGCTTGAAATACTGCAGTTTTGGGTGTTTCCTCTAATAACTTTTGTACTTGACCAAAAGCAAACGCTCAAGCAGTGATACTGATGTAGAATAGAACGTCCCTATTTTCATCTGAGGAATGTTGGAGGGCATGAACTAGTATAAGATAAAGTTGTCTGGCTGGTTAGGCAAACCATGTGTGGAATCATTTCTCTGCTTCTGAAGCCATCTGGCACAATGCTCTTTAGGGAAATCTGGGGAAGAATGGCAACTGAAGAGAACTAGGAAGTCTGGTTAGCACATAAAGCTAAAGGACCCCTGGGCGGTTAAGTCCAGTCAAAGGTGACTATGGGGTTGTTGTGTTTATCTTGCTTTCAGGCCGAGGCAGCCAGTGTTTGTCCATAGACAGTTTTCCGGGTCACGGGGCCAGCATGACTAAACCGCTACTGTCACATGGCGGACCGTGACGAGTGCTAGAGCACATGGAAACGCTGTTTACCTTCCCACTGCAGCGGTACCTATTTATCTACTTGCACTGGTGTGCTTTTGAATTGCTAGGTTGGCAGAAGCTGGGACAGAGCAACGGGAGCTCACCCCGTTGCGGGGATTTGAACCACCGACCTTCCGATCAGCAAGCCCAAGAAGCTCAGTGGTTTAGAACGCAGCGCCACCTGCGTCCCACATAGGTGTGCATGACACAAGTTGCAGAGATAGGAAGCATGTGACATGCCTTAAAAGAACTAAGGTCCAAGACACTATAGTGAATGAGAACACTAATGTATCTTTAGGATGGAATTCATGTTAGAATACCATTGTGGAAAGAACTTTACAGCAGGCTTCCTCAAACTCGGCCCTCCAGATGTTTTTGGCCTACAACTCCCATGATCCCTAGCTAGCAGGACCAGTGGTCAGGGATGATGGGAATTGTAGTTTCAAAACATCCGGAGGGCCGAGTTTGAGGAAGCCTGATTTACATTGTGCTGCATTTGCAGTGCTACCAAAACACTGCAAGATTTTCATCACTGTTGCTTCATTTATTATTATTATTATTATTATTATTATTATTATTATTATTATTAAACTTTATATTTTAAATTTTCCCCTCATACCCTTTCAAAAAAAAAAGTGCTTTTGCACAACAGCTCAGCTAGCTCAATTAGAAGTAAGACATAAAAATACAAAATTCTTCTTTGGTCTTGCACTTCCATTTTAATGAGTAATCACAGCACACAGACAAAAGACAGGCCCAGATGGGAACTTCCACAAAGGAAAGCACCTAGGAACAGAGCTATGCTTTAAATAGCTTTAATATTTGATTTTGGTGTAGCATTACAGTGGCGTTTCTCGCAGATATCTGTGAGACACAGATATGCTTCCTTACCCCAGACACACTTAAGGAAGCCACACATCCAATTAGAGCTCTCTTTTATGTGGATGGGTGCTTTATGGGTACAAGCCTAAGTATGAAACAACGGCGTAAAGAGAAAACAAGAGGCATATCAGGAGATGCAAACATAAAAAAAAAATCAAGCTAAAGTTAAAAGGGCTGCTTCACAGATTTCCAAAAGTGTCCACGGTGACCCGATATACCGTATTTTTCGCTCTATAGGACGCACTTTCCCCCCCCAAAAAAATGAAGGGGAAATGTGTGTGCGTCCTATGGAGCGAATGCAGGCTCCTTGGTGACGCGCCTGTCCTGGAAGCTGGAGGAGGAACAGAAGGGTCTCCTTCTGTACCTTCTGCAGCTTCGCTGAAGGGCGCTGCGCCTTCTCCCTCTCTGCGCAGCGCCTCTCCTGTGAAGGAGAGGCGCTGCGCAGAGAGAGAGAAGGCGCAGCGCCCCTTGAACGACGCGCCTGTCATGCGAAGCCGGAGGAGGAACAGAAGGGACTCCTTCTGTTCCTTCTCCAGCTTCGCTGAAGGGGCGCTGCGCCCTCTCCCTCTCTGCGCAGCGCCTCTCCTGTGAAGGAGAGGCGCTGCGCAGAGAGAGAGAAGGCGTAGCGCCCCTTGAGCGACGCGCCTGTCATGCGAAGCCGGAGGAGGAACAGAAGGAGACCCTTCTGTTCCTTCTCCAGCTTCGCTGAAGGGGCGCTGCGCCCTCTCCCTCTCTGCACAGCGCCTCTCCTGTGAAGGAGAGGCGCTGCGCAGAGAGAGAAGGCGCAGCGCCCCTTGAACGACGCGCCTGTCATGCGAAGCCGGAGGAGGAACAGAAGGGTCTCCTTCTGTTCCTTCTCCAGCTTCGCTGAAGGGTGCTGTGCCTTCTCCCTCTCTGCGCAGCACCTTTCCTGTGAAGGAGGGGCGCTGCACAGAGAGAGAGAAGGCGCAGTGCCCCTTCAGCGACGCATCTGTCCTGGCTTCTGCTTTAGCCCTGCGCAGCCTCTTTGGGCAGGGGGAGCCTTCATCCCGCTTCCCTGAAGAGGCTTGGCGGGGTTACCCCAGAAGCCAGAACAGCCACACGGTATCCCAGAAGCCAGATCCCTCTTGCTGTTCTGGCTTCTGGGGTTCAGAATAATTTTTTCTTGTTTTCCGCCTCCCAAAACTAGGTGCGCCCTATGGTCCCGTGCGCCCTATGGTGCGAAAAATACGGTAATAAAAGCTGTAACAACAGAAACATTTTCAAACAAGTCAAAAACAAACCATATCAGAGTGAACGAACAATGTGGAGAACAGATGAATGCATATTCTATTCGAAAGTTCTGCACTGCCCAGAAGGTTTCATGCAAATCTTCAGATAATTTGACCCCCACTGTAACTGACTCTGTTCCGTTCAAAAACAAGCTAAATACACCAGGATTCATTGCACAAAGGCTTACTGCACATGATTTATAATGTGCAAATATTGCTTTAGTATGAGAAAGCAGTATTGCGGTGCACGGTTGGAAAGGTCAGTTGGGGAAGAACTGTTTAAAAATGAACACACATGATTTCTGCATACAGTGGTGCCCCGCAAGACGAATGCCTTGCAAGACGAAAAACCCGCTAGACGAAAGGGTTTTCCGTTTTTCGATGCGCTTCGCAAGACGAATTTCCCTATGGGCTTGCTTCGCAAAACGAAAAAATCTTGCGAGTCTTGCGATTTTTTTCACTCCCCCCCCTTTTTCTAAGCTGCTAAGCCGCTAATAGCCTTTTAGCCGCTAAGCCACTAAGCCTTTAATAGCCGCTAAACCGCTAATAGCGCTAATCCGCTAACAGGGTTGCTTCGCAAGACGAAAAAACCGCTAGACGAAGAGACTCGCGGAACGGATTATTTTCGTCTTGCGAGGCACCACTGTACTGAAATCACTGCATGCTTTCCATTGTGTTTGTACGGGAAAATTTAGTCAGTGACTGATAACTGAGAATGATCAATTTCTGAAGACTGAACCATGGTAACACTGGATGAAAGAGACCGTGCTTTTTTAAATATTTTCCCCCCTATATATTACACTAAGATACACGTCTCTAGGCATTGTTGCTCTCCCACCACACACCCTCCCTCCCCGTCCTGCAAATATACATTAAGCTGGAATAATACCCTAGAACAATGGAATTAATGAAGTATGAGATGCAAGACAAGAAAAGGTCTTCTCAATTAAGCCATGTTTACCAGACAATGATGTCTGAAATATTTCATATTTAGTCACTTTCCTATCAGCAGGGAGCATGTAAAAGACATACACACATACCTTGTGTATTGTAGATTTCAGCTATTTATCACGGAAAAAATTACTTTTATTTCTACCAAATTAGGTATGTAATTGCAAATATGCCCTGCTTCTGTAGCACATTTAACTCTCTTGTACAAGAAATGTCATAAATGGAAATAAAGTTAAATGGGTTAATTAGTCACCACTGACCATTTTAATTACAGGATGGGGGGGGGGATTGGAGACAGATGTCAGGAAAATACTCATTACTGGGATCCTGATAGAATATACTTTCAGTTGACTGAGCAAGCTTTGTATAACTGATTACATCTCTCCCCCCCCTTACCTTCCCTGAGTAAATAGAAAAACTAATTATCTGCACACTATTAAGTTAATGCACATTTATCTACAACAATTCAATTCTGACTGTGAAATAATCTTTCTAGTCTATAATTACACTCCAGATAAATTAGCATAATTTCCGCAGCACATACTTTCATAAAGAAGCTGATACTAGGGTTGTTTTTAAATGCCAAGGATATTTTAAGGCAAAGAGAACAAAGTGCAGTGTGTGTTCAAGACTGTATCTCACTCACTGCGCTGATGCATCTTTAGGAATGGCTAGTGTTGCTCTTACCTGAGATGAAACACTCAGATGCCCGAAGATCGACTGGGAAAAGACTATGCATGAAACAGCAAAGTCCCTAGCCTGAGAGAAAAGCTGAAGGTGATAACCATGACTGTGGCAATGCTCAGATTCTTCACCTCTTTGGAGACCTGCACACCACTGTCTTTTATGGAGCATCTTGGCTGCAATACCTGCTCCCTGCCTTGCAGGCCTTTTCCCACCTGGCCTGGGGAGGCGGGGCCCTGACTGACTCCAGCTACGAAAGCCGAGTCTGCTGATGAAGCAAGAGACCATCTTGGCTGCCTCTTAGTGAAGAGGCTGCAACGGCAGCAGATATATTCTACGCTTGATATTTTATTCTCCTGCTAATTATGCTGTTTTAAATGTGCAATTTATGTTTGACTTCCTCTAATGATGCTTTCTCTTGGAATGTTTAAGATAATTTATTTTGTTAACTTTGCTGTGTTCAACGTGCATTCTGTAGTTTTATATTTTAGTTTCCTGCTAGTTATGCTGCTTTGAGTGTATACTTTATATTTGATTTTCTTCTTTTGTTCCGGGGTGTTTTATCTGATGTTTTAAATGTGTTGCACACCACTTTGGGATTTTTTTCTTAAAAGAAGTGAATGATGATGATGCAAACTAACACTAACATGGAGGGAAAACTTACATCATAACTATCCCAATTTCTCACTTTTTTTCTGGATCAGATGCCATTTGAAACAGACTCAAAGGCAGGAATCTAGATATACTATAGTTCAATTGAAGTGTTATTACTGAATGTCCACTAAGCCAGAGACACAGAACAGATCATTACCCTTGATCCAGTACAAACTTCTTATGCTTCAATAGTATACATTCCAAATCACTTATCTGACTAATATTCCTACTTTTGGAAAAAGAAAAACTCGGTTCAAGCAAAGGGCTGTGGGGATTAAGCTTTTAATTCAAATACAGTGGTACCTCAGTGTAATGTGTATGGGTTGCTCGTGCGTAAGTTGCCGCCTCTCCTGGTTATGTTGCCTTGTTAAACCTTTCTGTCTGGACAGCCCTTCAATTCGTGGCTGCCTCAGTCGCTAGCAGAATCCGTCAGTGGGCGTTTCTTAAATCTTTTCCAACATAAAAGTTGTTTGACACCCAGTCTCCTCCTACTCTCTCTGCGCGGAAGTCTTCTGCGCAGGGTGGGCGTGGGTAGCGGAGGACCCGTGCTCTCCCCGCTGGTGTCCGGTGAAGAGTCCTGGAGCCCTCTCGCCGATTCCCCCATCAGCCCCTCTATATCCCTGGTGTTGCGCTGATTGGCTTCCCCATCTGCGGAGCTGCCTCTCTCCCTGCTGGGCCCTTCTCCAGCATCATTTGAGAGCCTTCCCTCCGCCTCTAGCTCCGATGTCAGTTCCCTGACACTCAGGTTAAGAACTTAATTCGTTCTGGAGGTCTGTTCTTAACCCGAAACTGTTCTTAACCTGAGGTACCACTTTAGCTAATGGGGCCTTCCACCGCGCAATTTCTGTTCTCATTCTGAAGCAAAGTTCTTAACCTGAGGTACTATTTCTGGGTTAGCAGAGTCTGTAACCTGAGGTACCACTGTATGGTAGTGGCAACGCAACCTTCTCCTGTGCTTTGTCTCAGTGAGAATTGTGCATGATTTAGTACAACTAGTTTCCAAACATTATAACTAGATGAAGTCTCCAAACAGCATCCTACTTGTGTATGTAAGTTAAGAGTTGCTTCCCTATGAATGTATGAACACTACTATGAAACTAGCATGTATTTTAAGAGAGCCATGGCTGTAATTCTAAGTTGATGGCAAAGTAAACTGGATGTCAGGAAAAGAAAGACTGTGTGTGTGAATGTGTAGCTTATTCTGCAAACCAATGTGTGGCGTGCTGGACTATGACCTGGCAAACCAGGGTTCAAAACCCCACTCAGCCACGAAACCTTAACTAACGTACCTGTTATTGTTCCTCTTATTCAACCAATTCTTCCCAGTGCTAACCATATGAACCATGATGCTGCGCTGAGCAGATTTCAAATGTACTCTTCCCGATCTGTGTAATATTGTTCTTAAGCAAGGGATGAAAACCAGTCTCTCAAAGGAAAATTGAAACAAAAATGTCTGTTTGCTGCTGCAGTGACCTGCCCTTAAAACACTTGAGCGCTTCAAAGTAAGGGACACAACATGAGCATCCAAATTTCTCGAGATTAAAACAGAATGCCTTCAACAGATGAAAGGGCAATTTCCACAACCACAGCTGCTTTTATCACTGTTGCAGTCTGGTGGGAGGTGCAGCTGCTGCCAAAAATCTTTCTTCCTCCAAGGTGGGTTTGTAAGACAGATTTTGCTCCTCCCTGGTTGGTTACAGGCCATGCGTTAACGAGGAGGGACCTTAATCATGATGCCAGGTTCAGATGACTTGCTAGCCAAATATTGGTTTACCTGCCTTGCTGCCTCAACCTAAGAAGCCCAGCAGGGAGCAAAGTGGCTAGGATTTCCTCAGGAGTCACCTTGCTAGCGCTAAGCCATGGTTCAATGACTAAGTCTGACATTCTGTTCTCACAATAGCCAACTTTATTATGCACTGAATCCAGTAAATGCAGATGGCAGAGAAACCACTTCTAAGAACATTTGCAGGACTGAACCGGATGCATTTAGCAAATGTAATTAAATCTCAAGCTGCACCACAGATCACTTTTCAAATCAGGACAAATACTTTTATTTTTACATGGAAAATTGCAGAATAGGTAATAAAACACAGATGGAATATCCTACCACCAACTTGCTGAATGAACTGATGTAGGCGAATCGTTTATGGGTGTAAAATAACAGTGTTGGTGCAAAATAAGTAAAAGAAACTTCCCAAAAACCTGCAGGACTTGTGAGGCTGAATTCTGTTAAGTGTTGTGAAAGATTAATAGAAATCCAGGTCAGCCCAAATGTAAATGTCAGCCTTAACTTCAAGATTGATTCTGACTGCCTTATAAATACACACAAGTTGACACATTCAAACTGCGTGTCTTCAAGCAGATTAGCAAACAACAAAGTTATTTTGGTATACAAAAGGCAGGTGGATATTATGGCTTGTGGATAGATGTACATTAAACATCACGAAGGAGAAAGCTAACTAACTGGACAGAAAGTCAACACAGGGTAAGACACTTCCCTGTGGAATTTTTTGACCTTGTTTTTAGGATAACAAGGGTCAGTACGCTTAAGTAAATAAAACACAAATGGCCTTACCTTCCATGAGTATCTGAGGACAGCTGAAACTTTTTTGCGAGAGAGGATGCGCAGAAATAAATTGTGGGCAAGAAGTCCTGGCTCCTTCCTATCTCAAAATTAGGCTTAACCCCTTCTTTCCAGAAGAGTTTACTACTGCTGAAATTCTTCACTTTGCTTTCTTTCTGCAGACATGACGCAGATTCAAAACTCCCAGCTAGCTCTTTAACCAACAGAGCAGGACAGCAGAGGCAGGAGCTATGTTGTCTTAAGCTAGTAGGCTTGTAGCAAAATTGGCTTTCATCCTATTGAGATAGGGGTTGGCCCTGAATTTCAGGCTCTGTTCAGATCACCAACAAAAAGCAAACAAACAGCACGACAGAGGAAATTAAATCTTTATCCCCTGCACTCCCAATGCTTGCCACACAATGCTCACAGTTTCCCTTCAGTATATTATCTTTTAGAATTCGTCCTAAAGGATTAAGGCACTAAATCCCCACAATTTTCAGTTCCACACTAGCTAACAGAGTAGCCACATATACAATCTCTCAATTTCTTTCATTTAAAGTTTTTTGTCACTGCAACTGGTATCACAAAACAAAAAACCAGCCATCTCTGAATATAAGGTCTTCCTACGTTTTGCAGAGATCCCTGAGTAGGGCCAATATTGGCTACAGTATCAATAACACATTTCAGCCCTTCGGGGGCCAATTGAAATCGTGCTGCAATAAGCACATAAAGTCCCACAAAATTACACAAATTCGAATTTTGATATTGAAACAGAGAGGTTCTGTTGTCATTAGATTTCATCAATATGCGCTGTGCTCCTTCTCTGAAGCAAAAGCTCCCCCCCCCTTCTGTTGTGAACCCCCCTGGGATCTTTGGATGAAGGGTAGTATGCAATTTTAATCAATCAATAATAAGAGTCAGTGTTCTTCTATAATAACACTGCTTTGCTGCTGTTCCCCTTGGTCAACCACTGGAGAGAAAAAACCCAGGCAAGTCTGTGGTATCTCTCTGCCGTTTCCCTTTTTTAGCCTTCTTGACAGAGCCTGCCAAACCATCTCTTCAACAGCTCGATTACAATCACTGCAACCCTCCTCTACTTCCCATTTGTCCCTTTCCCCCTTTCCTTGCTCTCTTCGGCACATTCCCAGTCATCAGCCAATCTCTTCTGCCCCCACCTTTCCATGTCCCTTTGTTACGTCACTTTCTCAGCTGTATCCTCCTAAACCTCCAAACACACACAAACAGATCTACTTCCTGCTTCCCTTATACTCTTGAGTTCTGTTTTCCTTCCTTCCCCTTTCCTGCTCACAGAGTTGCTCCTACGGCTTTCCCGACACATAACCTTGCTCTGTCAGTTCTTCTCCCTCTTGCCCTCTTTTGCCTGCCCGTGACAATAGCTGCCAACTTACAGATTTGAAAATAGGGGACCAGCAGCCTCGAAAACAAGGGATCAGCAGCCAAAATAAGGGATTTTAGTCAGCCAGCAGCCAAATGAAGCCTCAAGCGGTGGTTCCCACAGCACAGCAACCCAGCAAAGAGGATGCAGCAAGGAAAACCACCGTCACCTCTCCGCTGGGAAGTGCTGAGCAAAGGCGAGTCCCTGGGCAACACGGCTGATTTGATCGGCACAAAGCATGGAAGCTCCACCCCCCAGTTGTTCTTAGACTCCTTACTGGGTGAGCAACGCAGCCAAGCAACACAGTTGGAGCCTCCCTCCTCCCTGGCCGGCAGGGATGGAGGGAGAGGAGCTGCTTCCTTTGATACCCGGGAAATTTAAGGGACATCATCAATAAGGTACAGCAGTGGGACACGGCGTTGGGATAAGGGACTTTCCTGGCAAATAAGGGACGGTTGACAGCTATGCCCGTGACCCTTAACACTTGTGCCCTCCCCTGTTTTTTTATCTCTGTGTTTGTGCATTCCTTCCACGGCTGTAACCCAGGCACTCCCAACCTGCGGCCCTCCAGATGTTTTGGCCTACAACTCCCATGATCCCTAGCTAACAGGACCAGTGGTCAGGGATGATGGGAATTGTAGTCCAAAACATCTGGAGGGCTGAAGGTTGGTGGTGCCTGCTGTAACCCCACCTCACAACTGCCCCACCACGGTACCCCCAGAGAACAAGCATGTATAAAGAGTTCTCCCACCTGCAATATTTCAGATCCAGGAAGAAAAAAATCTAACAGTAACGGAACCGCTGTCTGGCAATATATACAACCAGGTAGTTTTGTAAGACTTGGTGTGCTTATTGCAGCACATTTTCAATTGGGCCTTGGAAGGCTGAAAGGTGTTCTTGATACAGTGGTACCTCCGGTTGCTAACTTAATCTGTTCCGGAGGTCCGTTCGTAACCAGAAACCGCTCGTAACATGAGGCACGCTTTCCCTAATGGCACCTCCCGCTGCTGCCATGCCGCCGGAGCACGATTTCCACTCGCATCCCGTGGCAAAGTTCACAACAAGGGGCATCTACTTCCAGGTTAGCGGAGTGCGTAACCCGAAGAATTCGTAAGGGGAACGGTTTGCAACACGAGGTACCACTGTACTGTTATTGTGCAGTATTGTGCCAGCGAGGCAAAAGCGTTACTACCCAGATGTTACACAATTATTTAATTAAACTATTTGCAAGTGACACGATGTGTCAAGAATTACCTATTCCAGAGGAAAGACTATGCAAAGAATCTATCCTTGGGGTTGTTGACCTCTTCTTGTCCAATCAATCTTATAAATGAGCTATGGAAACCATAAAGCAGTTTGCAGACAGACGTGATATTTTTCCAATAGATGATGGACTTAGATACCACCTTGCAGTGATAAAACTCTTGTCAATAGATATAAATAACAGGAATATAATATTTTCAGCACCCTAAGAAATATAATATTTTCAGCACCCTATTTTATTGTATTTTTGGTTTTTATGGAAGCCGCCCAGAGTGGCTGGGGAGGCCCAGCCAGATGGGCGGGGTATAAATAATAAATTATTATTATTATTATTATTATTATAAGATGTGTGTCCATAGACATAAGATCTCAAGAAGCCCTTTGGTTATCATTTAGAATGAGTGATGGGTTACTGTGAAAGTATTGTTGGAAGCAAGCCACCTCTCTGGATTCCATTAATGGGCAACACCTGTTCAGAATATTCTATTACAATTATCATTACACCAAGAAAAGGCATAGATGCACATAGTATGATAAAAGCCACTTCTACCTCCCAATGCCTTGTGCAGAGACGTGCTCTACTCTCTTTTCTTGCTGAAGTAGATGTCTGGCAAGGCCATTTATGTCATGAACCTCAATAACAACAACAACAACAACAATTTTATTATTTATACCTTCCCCATCTGGCTGGGTTTCCCCAGCTACTCTGGGTGGCTTAGAGCATATATAAAACATAGTAAAATTGTTCTGGGCTGTTGATTTGTTTAAATCTGAGACTGCAACGTAAGAACAAAAGTGGAAGAGTTAAGTATTTTTTGCTCTATAAGACTCACTTTTTCCCTCCTAAAAAGTAAGGGGAAATGTGTGTGTGTCTTATGGAGTGAATGCAGGCTGCACAGCTATCCCAGAAGGCAGAACAGCAAGAGGGATCGCTGCTTTCGCTGTGAAGCGATCCCTCTTGTTGTTCTGGCTTCTGAGATTCAGAATATTTTTTTTTCTTGTTTTCCTCCTCCAAAAACTAGGTGCGTCTTATGGTCTGGTGCATCTTATAGAACAAAAAATACGGTAGTGCCTTCAATCACCAATGTGTGACATTTAGAGAGAAGCTGGGATAACTGAGCAGCAGCTACATATTTATGCTTGTCCCACAAGAAACCCTCTCAGCTTAACATTTAAGAGCAGCAATGTTATTTCAAGGCATTTGTTATCGCCTCTCTCCACCATTCCACTTCCCTTTGTTCCTCTGTTCCTCCTGGGCTTTAAAAACAAATATGTAAAGATTCCTTGTACCCCGAAGTGTTAATTAGCCTTCATGCAACTGATGCTACAGAAAACCATGCACATTTCTATTTTAAAACAATTGAAGAGCGTTTACAAGCACCACCAATCAAGCAAGGGTCATTACAGCAAAAGTTAACTGGGGAAAAACAACAACTCAATTGTTGGGAAATCTAATATCCAAAGAAACCTGCAACCAAGTCTCATCAACCAAAGCAGGTCACAGGGTCAGACCTTGGATCCCTGCTGCTGTCACAAAGGTACAACTGGCGTTCTCACGCTGGAATCGGGACCCATCTCCATTCTCATGCAGTAGCAACAGCAAGCAGTAGTGGCGGCTGCTTTTGTGGGACTAGGGACTATGCATTTTCTGGAATCATATGGCCCTTTCCTATCAGGCAAAAGCTGCCATGAGTAGATTTAAAAATCTTCTCTCCTTTATTTCAATACCGAGACGACTTGCAAGACAGTTCTTATGTGGAAAGAAAAAGTTAATGAGGTTTCCCGAATTCCTGTATGAAGGTATACAAATATCATCTTACAGATAGGTAGCCGTGTTGGTCTGCCATAGTAAAAAAAAAAAAAAATCCTTCCTGTAGCACCTTAAAGACCAACTAAGTTAGTTCTTGGTATAAGCTTTCGTGTGCATGCACACTTCTTCAGATACCAAGAACTAACTTAGTTGGTCTTTAAGGTGCTACAGGAAGGATTTTTTTTAATTTTAAATATCATCTTAATTACAGAACAAAATTGCATAATAAAGTTCCTGTAATATTAGGTGCGGGGATGTGGGTGGCGCTGTGGTTTAAACCACAGAGCCTAGGGCTTGCCGATCAGAAGGTCAGCGGTTCGAATCCCCGTGAAGGAGTGAGCTCCCATCGCTCAGTCCCTGCTCCTGCCAACCTAGCAGTTTGAAAGCACGTCAAAGTGCAAGTAGATAAATAGGTACCGCTCTGGCGGGAAGGTAAATGGCGTTTCCGCTCTGGTTCACCAGAAGCGGCTTAGTCATGCTGGCCACATGACCCGGAAGCTGTACGCCGGCTCCCTTGGCCAATAAAGCGAGTTGAGCACCGCAACCCCACAGTTGGTCACGACTGGACCTAATGGTCAGGGGTCCCTTTACCTTTAATATTAGGTGCACTTATCTGAAATGTCTACATACACGCATTCATCCATGCCTGTGTCCCACTCCAAGCATTCCCACCCCCCCTTCTGAGCTTGTCTCCATTCTGCTTAGAACCACATTTCAAGTTCAATTTGAGGCAGGCAGGTTTCATTTTGTTTTATTAAGTTTATATTCCCTTTTTGTTCCTCTGCTGTCACCCGGGAGGTCTGCAGAGTAGAGTAGAGTGGGATTCTTTGGAACACTGACAGCTAACAAGGAAGCTTTGCTGGGCCGACAGAATTCAGAACACACAGTTTGCGTACATAATGTAAACAGACTGCACTACTAAGCAATCCTACCGTTATTTAATTTTATTTTTACCCTGATTTACTTTAGGTTAACCTGACATAACTATTCTTCACCCTTGCTGTGAGCTACAATGCCTCCCACAACAAAAATGTTCAAATGTAATCTCTGCACATAGCAGAGCATGTGAGGCTGGTTTCTAATAATGGAATTCGGTATTCACAGTGTGAAGGCATTAATGTTTGTCTCTGACTCAAAACACAGCTTGCCTAAGTGTTTGCCATCAGATTGCTACAGCTTTCAAAATCAACTGAATTGTATTTATAGGGTCTAAGTCTCCCCCCACCCTCCTCACAATATCAATCCTTAGTGAATAATTCAGAGATGAACAAACTATCCTGTTTGAAACTTTGATCTCCTGTAAAGTTACTGTGCTGATTTTATTCATTATAAGTGAACAATCATGCTTTTAAAGGTGGGAACATCCTCAGGAAAAAGCAGATGAAACCATAGCGCACGTTGAGCCCGTCACCTTTGCAACAGAGGAGCATGCTCTGAAAGCAGGTACAGAGTGTTCTTCTTCTTCTTAATTAAATTTATATACTACTCAAGGATGACAGGGCGACTTACAGTGTACAGGTGAAAAAGATTCACAGGGTTTAAGAAGAATAATGGAGAATATTTCTACTGAAATGAATAGAACTATACAGTATTAAATGTCAACTCAACAGAATGAGGGCATATGGTAGCCCAATCAATTCCGAGCCCAATCCAAAGTGCTCAAATGTTTAAATCCCCAAAACTACTTAGGCTCCAAGTACCTAAAAGACCATCTCCTCTTCTAAAGACCCTCTCAGGTGTTAAGATAAGCAGAGGGGATAGGTCCTCTTGCTAGATCCCTGTGAGTAGTTCTCAGAGCTTCAGAAGTGTTTGACCCGGAAGTGGTATTCTTTGTAGCAGCTCCCAAATTGTGAAAACTCCCTCCCCATAGAAGTTTACCTGGCACTATGTACAAACCAGGTATCTCTTTACCCTGACCCTTTGACCTGAGAAGTATATTTTTTATGATCCACCCTATTCTCTCGATTGCAATTTAGTTTTGTATTTCAAATTGCACTTCTATACCGCTTTACCATAAAGTTTCAGGGCGGTTTACAATGATAAAACATAAAACACCATTAAATATAATACAAATAATTGTTAGAGTGACTGGCTAAAAAATAAAAATAAATAAATAGTTGCAAAGGTCTGTTGGCATAAAAAACACTTTCAAGAGGCGCCCGAAAGTCAAAGTGAGGATGCTTACACTTCTTTTAATGAATTTATATTGTTCTGTCCCATTTGTAATGGTTTTATTTGTTTTATAATGGTTTTATCTGTTTATCTAATTGTGTATTATTTTGTAACCTGCCTTGGGAACCTTATGGTGAAGGACGAGAAAGAAATCTTACAAATAAATAACAACCAGATATAAGCTTTCCAAGTTACTACAGTGGTGCCTCGCAAGACGAATGCCTCGCAAGATGGAAAACCCGCTAGACGAAAGGGTTTTCCATTTTTGAGCTGCTTCGCAAGACGATTTTCCCTATGGGCTTGTTTGCAAGACAAAAACGTCTTGCGAGTGTTCTGATTTTTCCCCGCTTCCCCCCTTTTTCTAAGCCGCTAAGCCGCTAATAGCCTTTTAGCCGCTAATCCGCTAAGCCTTTAATAGCCGCTAAGCCTTTAATAGCCGCTAAACCGCTAATAGCGCTAATCCGCTAATAGGGTTGCTTCGCAAGACGAAAAAACCGCTAGACGAAGAGACTCGCGGAACGGGTTAATTTTGTCTTGCGAGGCACCACTGTACTAGTTAATCACAGGGGCCTCAATTCTGTTTTAACCAGTTGCTTTGGAATCAGGCACCATCATTTTTCCATATGATGAGAGCCAGTGTGGCGTAGCGTTTAAGAGTGGTAGACTCGTAATCTGGTGAACCGGGTTCGTGTCCCCGCTCCTCCACATGCAGCTGCTGGGTGATCTTGGGCCAGTCACACTTCTCTGAAGTCTCTCAGCCCCACTCACCTCACAGAGTGTTTGTTGTGGGGGAGAAAGGGAAAGGAGATTGTTAGCTGCTTTGAGACTCCTTGGGGTAGTGATAAAGCAGGATATCAAATCCCAACTCCTCCTCCTCCTCTTCTTCTTCTTCTTCTTCTTCTTCTTCTTCATACAGGTAACAGCCCTTTGCCATTCTACCACCATTCCACTTCAATTTTTTGGCAAGGAACAATTTCTGCATAACAATTTGCCAGTGGAAAAGTGACATGTTGGATCCAAATTTAGCTGTCCACAGATGAAAGAGTTCTCTCTATTCATGGAAGGCCTTTGACCTCATGGAGGAACTCACTGGAAGAAGGAAGGAAATTTATGCTGGTCTCTCCTCCTTCTGTAGCCTCCAGTACTGCCACTGACAATTCCCCCCCAAAACATGGCAACTGACTGGAACAGTGAGGGAGGGTGTACGTGGGGAGGTGGGAATCAGAAACCATCACCCAATGCCCCGCTCCCAAGCTGAGTGGATACCTGCTCATGGAATGTTCCTGCTGGTGGAAGCAGAGTTGGATTAACTCTGGATCAGCAAAATAAGCGCATGCTTAGGGCATCAAAGGAAGGGAGGTACTACAGAGATTTCCCATTGCTGGATTGACCGTATGGTGCAGCTGAACAAAAATAAACATTATTTATACAACTACAGTCGTACCTTGGTTCACAAACACCTTGCGAGTCAAACATTTTGGCTCCCGAATGCCGCAAACCCAGAAGTGACTCTTCTGGTTTGTGAACGTTCTTTGGAACCCAAATGTCCGACGGGGCTTCCAGGGCTTCCGATTGAGTGCAGGAAGCTCCTGCAGCCAATCAGAAGCCACACCTTGGTTTTTGAACATTTTCGGAAGTCGAACGGACTTCCATAAGGGATTCTGTTCAAGAATCAAGGTACAACTGTACAGAAAAATAAACATTATTTTCCATCTGTAGGTCTCATTTCATTTTGAAAAGTCAAAGTGTATTTTATGGTTTATTATTGTTTGTATTTTGAATTAGATATATACGAGGGCACCAAAATCTTTGAAGTGCTTGGGGCCTCTAAAAATCTTAATTTGGCTCTGGGTGAAAGTGAAGCCTGGATCTAATCTAGTATCTTTAAAATAGCTGTTTATAATAGATCAGATTTCGAGAGCAGCCCTCATATGTTTTTCAAGTAAAACGTTATTCACAAAGGGTAAAGGATTTGGAATACCAAATGCCACTATCTCTTTTGTAGGATTTTAAAGCAGCTAGCTTAGTTAATACTTTTCCTCTTCTCATACTTCCATATGGAAAATTGTTAGAGAAATATTGTTAGAGGATGTTACACATGGAAAAACCAATTAAAAATATATTTTTTAAAATTTTCCCCCCCTCCATTAACAAGTTTGTTTTCTCTGCAATCTGCAAGTGCATGTTGTGAAGCCAGTTTCATACTAACTGCATTATCATTATTAAAATTAGGACGTATCAGGGGGGCAGTGAGGATAACAAATGCATGCGGCAGTGAGATTCTATGGGGAGTACAGATACCCAAAGATGATATTCTTGTCATTAGGAGATACTGAGCCTCAACTGCACCAGGCTCATTATAACCTTTGATTCTGGCTCTCTGTTGAGAAGTTTTACTGGAAAGAGAAATGGGAGAAAAACACAGAAACATCCTTATAAAGCTTAAATGGCTAGAACTGGACAATTGAAATGTCAGCTCTTTAGTTTTTAATGCTTAAATTGTCTACCCCTAACGCTTTATCTCTGTATCTGATGACAGTTGTCCGATTCCTGAAAAAAATGTGGTGAAAGATTCACACCTGACACCACCAGATATGGATAACAAAGAGATTAAGTGAGCAAAAACACCGTGGGCCAAATGGGGAGGTTTTATCACAACATACCATGAGGTGTCTTACAGAAACTACAGACAGGTAGATAACACAATCATACAATCACAGAACCATAGAATTGTAGTGTTCAAAGGAACCCCAAGTGTCATCAGGAGCCAGCGTGGTGTAGTGGTTAAGAGCAGTGGACTCGCAATCTGGTGAACTGGGTTCACTTCCCCGCTCCTCCACATGCAGCTGCTGGGTGACCTTGGGCTAGTCACACTTCTCTGAAGACTCTCATCCTCACTCACCTCACAGAGTGTTTGTTATGGGGGAGGAAAAGGAAAGGAAATTGTTAGCCGCTTTGAGACTCCTTAGGGTAGTGATAAAGCGGGATATCAAATCCAAACTTTATTTTACCGTATTTTTCGCCCCATAGGACACACTTTCCCCCCTCCAAAAATGAAAGGGAAATGTGTGTGTGTCCTATGGAGTGAATGCAGGCTTTCACTGAAGCCTGGAGAGCGAGAGGCATTGGTGCGCACCGACCCCTCTCACTCTCCAGGCTTCAGGAAGCTATCCGCAAGCCTTGCGTGCCCGGCAGGAGGTCCCGCCGAGTGCGTGAGGCTTGGGGCAGCAGCCTGTCGCCCGAAGCACGGGGAGCCCTCCGGAGGGCTCCCCGTGCTTCGGGCGAGTTTCCGCAAGCCTTGCGCACCCGGCAGGAGGTCCCGCCGAGTGCGCGAGGCTTGGGGCGGCAGCCTGTCGCCCGAAGCATGGGGAGCCCTCTGGAGGGTGCCCCGTGCTTCGGGCAGGTGTGCGCAAGGCTTGGGGCGGCAGCCGCGGTGGGGGGGGAATAAATGTTTTTTATTCATCCCCCCCCAAAAAAACGAGGTGCGTCCTATGGGCCGGTGCGCCGTATAGGACGAAAAATACGGTATTTATCAAGTTTAACCCCTTGCAATGCAGGAATACAATGCAATGCACTACCCACCTTATTCTAAGGGAAACAGTTGGGGCAGGACTACTTTCCAGTGGATTGAGCTCATTTTAGTTTCCACAAACACCAGGTTCTGCCCCAATAGCCTGAAGGAATTTGTAGGACTTGGTAAAATCAATTAACAGGTGTTGTTCTGTACACCAATTTTAGGGATTCCATTGATATAGTGTGAGGAAAATCTACCTCACAGACACCTTCTCCCTCTTGTGTGTGTGTGTGTGTGTGAGTGAGAGAGAGAGAGAAGGCTGAATTGAACAGAATGAACCTAACTGCTATCCTATATGTGGTAGAGATTGAGAGCAACAATAATAGTGCAACTTACATCCCATCCATGGTACCTGACTTGTCTCTGACACCACTGGCAATCTCAACAGTTAGACATCTTTCAAATTGGATAGAGGTGTTCAGGCACATTTTCCGGGTAAAATTTCCCAGATACAATTGTGGAATCCACACCCACAAAATCTTAGCTTTTGAGCATAAGCTTTGTTTGAGGCTAATATCTGATGTGCTAGAGAAACAGTGGGCATAAGAGAAATACAGTGGTACCTCTATGTATGTTCACCTCCAGTTATGTATTCTTCGGGATACGTACGTGGCAAACCCGGAAGTATTTTTCTGGGTTTTGCCGCGCGCGCATGCACAGAAGCGGTCCCTCCAGTTGCGGAAACCTCAGGATCCGACCAGAGCTCCGGAACGGATCCCATCCACAACTGGAGGCACCACTGTATGGTGCATATCTGCCAGGTGGGCAGGAGGACGAGGTGCACACGGGGGAGAGATCCAGCCTTTTATGGTACTTGGGACTTATGGCACTAGATGTTGCCAAAAGGCGTAAGTGCAATAAATGGGCATATATTGAACCATGCCTCTCATTTAAGTCCTTGGGGTTTCATTTTTGTGAAAATACCCTATTGCATACCCATTTGGAGGCAATTAAAACTTAAATTTGCTTGTTCACTGGGAGTTATAAGACACTTTATTATACTAAAGATCACCTCATCTATTAGAATCAATGTGGTTTTTTTATCTTGCTAAAATGTATATTGCTTGTTATTTGGTGCAGCAAGCACAGTTCTGGTAAAGACAACTTAGATATAATCCAAAATAAGGCCTTGTTTGCTGCTTGGAGTCCTACAAAGTACACTTGGTGCAGTACTTTAACTGAAGTGTTTTTTTGTCCAAAAGAACACATTCATAAACTTCAGTTGTGCACTGGGGGAAAACTTCTCACTAATGCCAGTCCAACACTTAGCAAAACTGCCCCCCCCCGACCCGCAAGCTAAACAGAGTGTTGTAGTAGTTTGATTAATTATATTATTAAATTATTCATATTATTCATGTAATGTCACCTCAGGATATGCCTGACCATAAGAAATTCGACGTAACCTTTGCTGAAGATGCCAAATGGACTCTGAATAATTCCAACCCTCAGTTGGCAATGTTAAAATTAAATCTGGCCATGAAAGGGTTGCTTATCTGCAGGAATGATTCCCGCCCCTGCCCCTGCCCAGTAGATGTGAGGTCACTCAGCTCAGATTTCAAATAAAGCCCAAAGAATATCTAACCAGCAAATTTATTAATAGGACGACAAGTGAGATTCTTTGTGTGTTGGATTATAGGCCAGATCACATATATTGTGCACGGTATTCTTTATTGCCCCTTATGCAATACATTTAGGGTTAGATTCCAGTATGAATTCCAGAATTTTTAAGACAGTATCTGACTTAGATGATTTCAAAATTAGATGGTTTCTGGCTGATGTAAACAAATTTGTTACACTGGGGTAACTATATACATTCTAGCAACCAAAAAGGAAAAAAAAGTTACAGGTGCAATCAGCACCTATAATGGTGTTTTGGTGTCAGGTAAAAATGCGGCTTTCACCCAAGCATTGCTAAAAAGGGGGGGTGCTTCTTGCTTGGCTGACGTTGAACAGTGTTACCATTTGCAAGTGCATCTACAGAATGAGTTTCTTTCTCTTCCATCTAATAAAACAGGGCATGCTGAATGAAAGTTTCTGGCACAATACTAGCTATATTGCCAATATTTAAACTCCACAAATCCACCCCTGTCCCTGCTTTTCACATCACAATAACGGCTGCTTTCTTATTAACTTCTAGCTTTTTCTCCTTTACACTGTAGGTCATAGTACCACAGACTGTACTGCAACAAAATTATATTCCATTTTATTGAGACAAATTATAACACCTTTTTACTCACAGTGAGGTCATTCTTTCCTTATAAGTAACCAAAACAAAAACAAAAACAAACAAACAAACAAACAAACCAGAAACAGAATTCTATTTTCCTCCACACAGTCTAATTCATTGTTTCAAACTAAAATACATAAATGAAATATAGGTTACTATTTTCAAAATGTCTATCAGAGTTAAGCCATCCCCCCCCCCCTATTGAGCAAAAACAGAGTAGCTAGCATAAAACATTTATTTCCAAGTCCATTCTTCATCAGTGTATATACATATTGCTGTAAGGCCAAACACACAAGCCAATAATTAATATGTTATATCAAAAAATACCCCAAAAGCTACTATAGCCATAATATAATCACCTGAGATAATAAAGCACATGAATAGTTATTGCTTACCAATCTTAGGATAATACAAGCCTCATTGGGGGGGGGGACTTTCCTGATGCCCTGATCTTAATGCCAAATCCTACCGTATCTCAGTTATACTAGCACACAAAGTTAATTGCCTGTACCTGAAATATACCTTAAAGGTATTCTGTTGCCATTCATACTAAGCATGTTGCCAAATATTGCTTTGCCAATATGCAAATACCAATGGAGGGAGTTTCTCTTAAACAGGATATTAGCAAAGCAAATTACGATGTATTGATCCTATGAGACAAAATTTAAAAAGAACAACTCAGGTGAAGGTGTGAATTTAGACCTGAAGGGATAATTGTCTTTAAACGGTAGATGTAAAAAGCTTCCCTTTGCAGCAATCTATGAACAATATCTATAGGGGCATGTGGTGATGACATAACTACTTCGATAACACTAAATCTGAGATCAGTGTCTTTATGTCCAATGTTTAAAAAATGCTCCACCAAGACAGCCTCTCTGTTCCCCTGTCTAATTCTGGATCTATGTTCGTTAATCCTAATTTTCACAGCTCCAGTTGTTTCTCTCCTATATATTTGTTTTTGCAGGGACAACAGATGAGGTATATAACCCCTGCACTAGAACAATCGGAAAAATGTTGAATGTATTGCTTAAAATCTACTTCTGGACAATCAATTTTGTTTGAATAGCCAAGGGACACTGTTTTCAGCACCAAAAGGGGGCAAGGGCAAAATGGAGCAGACCGAACCGGATGGGACTTTCCCGCACAATGGCTGGGAACAAAACTCCCACGTAAACAGGATTTCCCCCGTATACTAATATTGTAAACCACACAGAGAAATTGTTCATGCACCTGATCTGCTAAAAAAGAAAACCAATGAAAAGGAAATACTATCTAGTAAAGTTTATATTGGTATATTTTAATACCAATTGGCACTAAATACCAATAAAAATAGTGTTTTATTGTCCACTGAAATCAATGGACTTTATAATTGCTTTTTAAAAATTAAAGTACGTCTTTGCCTGGAACAAAAAAAGAAAAAAGAAACCCTACTCGTAGGAGTAGTCATACTTTTTTAACCTCTACACCCAGTCCCATATAACCAAAAGATTACCCAGTAACTTGGGGATTTATGATTACAACAGACTGCTGTGGACATTTTATAAATATACAGGTGGTACTGAATTACGCATACATATCCAACACTGAACTGAGCAGAAGTTAATTCCCCCCCCCCCGAAAAAACCACCCACGCTTGTGTTATCATTTTGTTATCTTACAAAGTTGTCCTCTGAAATATGGAATTGGTGTTAACACAGTACTTTGATCATGTAAAGCAACCAAGTATTAAATTTTCTCACTTAATACCAAGACTTACAACTCTCAACTCTTATCAGTCTTGCCCCTTTAGCTCTAGGCACCATCTTTCTGTGTCAGCTATGATTTCATTTAAACAAAGATATTGCTTATGGAACTCCAATAGGCTTTTCTTGAGCTCTAGACAGAATTAAATGAGAACTGAGCTAGTAAACAGACTCAACACACAGCATAGTATGGCAGGAATGAAACTGTGGGTAAACAGGACAGGGAAAAAGAAAAAAACGTAAGTAGCAAGCAGAGGTGTCAGCTTTGTAGAAACCTTGTGAGGAACCAATGATGCGTAGAACATGTCATATCACTGTCCGCAGATTAGGAGATTGCATATCTCACCATGGAGGGAGATGCAAAAACTCCACTTTCGAAATTTAAAAATTAGAACAGACCATGGTAGTTACTTGCACTTCCCCTTCCAATTTGCAAGGAGGAAAGTCCAACGTCATTCCCAGTTATCACTTGATAACTTGAAGAAGACATTAAATTGATAACCCTCTCATGCAATTACCCAACAAGGGCCTTCTCGGTAGTGGCGCCCGCCCTGTGGAACGCCCTCCCACCAGATGTCAAAGAGAAAAATAACTACCTGAAATTTAGAAGACATCTAAAGGCAGCCCTGTTTAGGGAAGCTTTTAATGTTTAATAGGTTATTGTATTTTAGTGTTTTGTTGGAAGCCACCCAGAGTGGCTGGGGGAACCCAGCCAGATGGGTGGGGTATAAATAAATTATTATTATTATTATTATTATTATTATTATTATTATTATTATTATTATTATTATTATCCAAGAGGGGGTATCACTTATGTTGCATGAGTGAAATGTCCTCTAAGAGTTTATTCTGAAGGTCTAACTTGAGGCCTCTTGCGTTCTGTCTACATGTGAGGGAAAAGCCAGATTAAAGGGAAAACCACTTCTTTTCTCCAGAAGGTCGTTTCATCGGTTAAGGGTGTGATCTGAACATCCTCCTTGGGGTTCTTTAATCTGAGAGTCAAGGTTTCAAATCCTGGCTCAGCCGTACACTAACAAGCAGAGACACTAGGAAAACCACAACATCTCAGCCTCATATTGCCAGTTAAGAAAGGGAGAAATGGTTGATCTGCCTGGCATGTTTGTTCCCAGGCAGAATATGTACAGGGTTTTACCAGCCAGTCAGCTGAAATACTCTTTCCCACCCCCTTGGCCCTAGTTTCCAGGGTTGTTGGGTGGTGGTGGTGGTTTTTTGTCTCAGTTGGTTAGTATTTCATGCCCATGCTCAGTCCTCATTGGGCTGCTTCCTCCCTATTTTTGTGTACAGTGGTACCTCTGGTTGCGAACGGGATCCGCATGCGCGGGTCACGTCATTTTGAGCATCTGCACATGCGCGAGTGGCAAAACCCGGAAGTAACCCATTCCGTTCCTTCTGGGTTGCTGCGGGACGCAACCTGAAAAAATTTAACCCGAAGCGTCTTTAACCCGAGGTATGACTGTACTTGGAGAATAATGTCCTATACAGTGGTACCTCTGGTTACGTACTTAATTCGTTCCGGAGGTCCATTCTTAACCTGAAACTGTTCTTAACCTGAAGCACTACTTTAGCTAATAGGGCCTCCTACTGCTGCCGTGCCGCCAGAGCACAATTTCTGTTCTCATCCTGAAGCAAAGTTCTTAACCGGAAGCACTATTTCTGGGTTAGCGGAGTCTGTAACCTGAAGCGTATGTAACCCAAGGTACCACTGTACTGTATGCTAGTAGTGAACCCAAAGCTTAACAACAGCAACCAATCCATTTGGTAAATCTTCTGAAGTATTAATATTTTATTTTGAGACTTTTTAACGAAAGCAGATTACCTTTTAATAATATGACTGTATCATTGCTTATTTTTCTCACAGACTGAGGTGTGGATATAGCAACTGTGCTCAGGACGTCTGTACTATTCTGGCTCACACACCGTAAAAGGAATTGCTGCCAATGTTCCATCCCCATGACTGGCAACTTACACTTGCAGGGAACGAGACTACTTACTAGAGCTGCTAAGCTAGGTAAATAAATGCACCCACCTGAGAGATTCGTCAGTCAGCATCTTTACTCTACCTGAGACAAGTAACCCAATTTAAGTCCTGGTTTCCCCCCAAGAAAACTGTTACCACGCTGACTTAAATCAATAAGGCTTCTGTGTGTTTAATGTTTTCCTTTCAAAAATATCAGCTAAGTGTAAAGCCAACTAGATTCCATATCTATAGGCTCCATCATCATTTTATGGGAGAATGGAGACCCCTCTCTCAGGCAGTTTATATCCTTTGAACTCATATGTTTTACAGCCCGATCTCTTTAATGGAGAATACATTCTGAATTATTTTGAAGTAGCATTCCTGACTGAGTAGCATTTGAAAGAACTGGTTTTATAGGTCACATAAATTGCAAAAGAATTGACCTGATCTTCAGTTTTTCTGCAATCAATCGGAGATACCATTTTTCTGAGCTTAACTAGTCACTGAGAGCGATATCGAGTGGAAAGCATTCAATAGTTGTTGATTTTAATTCTCTTAACATGGGGAAGATAATACTTATTAAGAACCTGGTGTTCATAACTGTGTAATAGGACAATCAGAGCAAACAGCCTTCTATACACATGTTGTTTTTCACCTGAGAGGTGCATGAGTGATTCATTATCAGCAGTTTTCCTAACTAGTTATCTGTGCATTCATAACTGAAAGTCCAAGAATTTAAGTTAATCCTTTCCCTGAAAGCTCATACGGGCCATTAAGCACACAGACTATGGTATAAAATGTTGCTCTTTGTCATGTAACTATTAGCTATTAAAACCACGTTTGCAAGATTTGTTTTATGGGGGGAAAACTACAGAAAAGCCTATCACCTTTGGAATGGTGTTTTTGGATTTCTTTATTGCCACAGTAAACGTGGCTTCAGAAAAAACTGATACCTAGTTAAAATTATTATGGATTGTTTATAACCTATGCTGCTGGGACAATGGAAATATTTGCATAAAGTGGATTTCCAACCACACCAATGACAGAAGTGACTACAATGTATCCAGATAACTACCTTTTTCTATGGAAGTCCAGAAGTGCTCACTTACACCCAAAAGAAGCAACAAATATGTTACCCTCCCAGAACATTTCCAAAGTAAACTGCATTTATTGACATAAAAGAGGATCCTTCAGGCATGCAAAAGAAATTTCTTGCATCCCTTCCCACAAGTTCCTTCCATTGTTGAGAATGTTCCTAAAGCTGTACAGCTTTCAGAATTAAATTACTAGACAGCAAAAGCTGCTGTTATATCAGAATGAGAGAGCTGAAATTCTGGCTCAGCATGCAGTTCCTTATATCTGCCTCCTTTATTTGCTGCCTCCTTTTTGCAAGGCGATGAACAGTAAATTCACAATTAAGATTATGCCTGGAGTCATATGAGACAGATTTGGGGATCAATATAATACAAAGTAAGAACAATATTTTTTTAAAAAAATTAAAAGTAATGTAGCAAAGACTACTGTTTTATTTAAATGAATATTTTACACAAAAGTATGTTAAATATCATATTTATAACATGTTATATATCATATTTATAACATTATTATTAATAATCATGTGCTTTAAAACATTCTTAAAAAGCTGTAAAGTGAAGTCACTTTAAGCAGAATCAGCATACTTCTCCCCTGATATTAGAATAACATAACAGACAAAACAATTTATGACCATATTGCTATTCAGTTATGCCGTTTGTTTTTGTTTGTTGAATGGCTCAGAGTGGTGAGATCTTCAAGCTTGCAGCAAATAACTCAGAATATTTATGTTGGACTAGAACAAAGAAGCTGAGTTGGTTCAAAGAAGGCTAAATATCTTGGAAAGTAGACAAGATTGTTTGCAGAATAATTATTTGACTTATTTTCCTTGTGAATTAAAGGAAGCTATAGCAAACTGAAAAATATGTTAGACATTCATCTTCGGCTATAGTTACGAAAGAATTGTGAGCTCAAATACAGGTTTAGCTATTTAAAATTTCTAGCCTGTCCCATCATTCCAAATACAAACTAAATACTCCAAATTAGCAATGAAGCAAAGTAAAATAAAGCAGCTATTTTATCAACAGCTGATACAGTACACACAGGTTCTGCTTTCCGAACACAATGTATTCCCAGGAAATTGTTCGTTAGGCAAGCATTTGCATAAGGAGCTGATGATTTCCATTATTTTCTATGGGAACATTTCTAATCTGTGATTTCTCTGATCTCTCTCCCTCCTTCATGGTTTCTGCCCAAAATGGCTGCCACTGATCAGCAAAACTCAAATAAGTAAGGCAGTGGACAAATTCTGGCTGTTTGGATATTTGAATCAGCCAATTGTGTGGTGAGGTTCATGTAGGATTCCTTGTTTTCAGATAACTGAAATTTCAGACCACAAGCATTCTACTAGTGGGACGTGGGTGTAGTTATAATTCTTATTAGAACAGGAAGTACAAAATGAAGCTTCTACAAAATTCAGAGAACGCCGAAATCAAATGGTACCCACAAATTTAAGAGTGAGATATCATGAATTGTTCGTGGTCACTCAGTACACATTTAATTATAAATGGTATTATAAAGCATAACATTATTTTCTGCTAGACACATGTACTCATAATAAACCGGTGAACTGATAAACCAGTCTTCTTTGCTAAAAATTAACAAAATGTTCTACCCTGCATTATATGGCCTTTCCTTTTTTAAAAACAGAACAAAAACAAAACCCTACTTTCTTTCTAATACTGCAATGAGAGGAAAAACAAGTACAGTGGTGCCTCGCAAGACGAAAAGAATCCGTTCTGTGATTCTCTTCGTCTAACGGTTTTTTCGTCTTGCGAAGCAAGCCCATTGAAGGATTAGCGGATTAGCGCTATTAGCGGCTTATCGGATCAGCTGATAAGCAGTTTAGCAGCTTAGAAAAAGGGGGGGAGGGGAAAAAACCCGCAGGAACTCGCAAGACATTTTCGTCTTGCAAAGCAAGCTCATAGGAGATTCGTTTTGCGAAGCACCTCCAAAACGGAAAACTCTTTCGTCTAGCGAGTTTTCCGTCTTGCGAGGCATTCGTCTTGCGGGGCACCACTGTATCATTTATTTTTGTGAATCCTCTCACTTATTGAGAAGGCCATTTTTACAAACTGGTTAATTATTTGAAAAATTCAGGTTAAACACTACCTGAGTTGAATTTACTGGTACCAGCAACTGTTCGGTCATAACTTTTTTATTGGCACTATTTACAGGATTATAAATCACTACTAACAATGGCTCTTGACTAGCACATTGTGCACAACTGAACAGCTATGCTAACAAGCAAACCATATAATATGCTGAAAAGGGCCATACCATCATAATAGCAACTGCATCAAGTAGTTTACAAAGGCGGTTCTAAATACATATTTAAAACTCAGTGCATTTCATCTGCTACCCTTCCTCAGGAAAAGCATCACTAATTTTGTGTCAGCGATAAAGAAATTAGAATAAATTCTAAACGATTATATGACTTAGCAGTTTGGCTCACAATCAAGGTAGAGTCCAGAATAATATCTGTCTACTAAATAAATAAATAAAACTATTGGACAACACTGATTGTTAGAATGGTGATTTGATATGGCCAGCAATTCTTATGTGGAATCTTTTTGACTTCAAGGGCTCTAAAATTATTGGGAATTTAACTTATGAACCAAAAATTCAGATATATAATGAGCCAAGTTTAGAGAACAAGATGGTGCATATGCTTTCCTCTTGTGCATAATTTCTCCCCATTTCAAATCTAGTTTGGAGAAGTCAATTTATGTTTCAGTCGTAATATTCAACATCCAGGTAGATACTTGTATGGTGGAATGCTCCCTTCCCGGGGAAAATAAAATTCTTATAGATAGGAAAGTAATATCACATAGAGGGGGGAAAGCTACGATAAATCTGCTTCCCCCAATATTAAGCTTGCTATGTGCATACTTTTGAAATTATATATATATAGAGAGAGAGAGAGTGCGAGGGGGGGGGGATATCCATTCATGTGAGCTTTCTCCTCACAAACCCAACAAATTTTGAATGCATCAAAATGCACCAAAATTACATTTGGCCATCACCAGTCCAAGAGAAAATGAGAAGCTGACTTTAATCAGACTGGTTCAAGTGAATTTATGGACGTACTTAGGTGGTTTGGTGATAAGTGCATATAATTGTCCAGCAAGAGTAGGGCAGAGATATCTGCAAAAGAAAGGGAAAGATGCATGTGACCCTGCAACTTTCTACTACTCCCTAAACTCTGGTTACTATATATGCATGCACGAGGCTAAAATGAGGGGTCCAGGACAGTGGTCACCAATTTTGGGGGAGCCTAGGGGTACATTGGGAACTTTGAGAAGCTGCTGAGGGCACCAGCCAGAAAACGGTTGCCCCTGGGTTTGCAGCCTAACGCAAAATGGCTGCTGCCTCCAAAAGAACAGAAAAAGAAATGAGACAGAAATGTCAAATGGATCAGATATGGAACAATCTGGTCAGTGTGTGTGTGTGTGTGTGTGTGTGTGTGTGTGGTTTGAAAAAACTCCCCCCCCCCCAGAGACTGTTAGGCCTTGGTTGTTACCTTGTCTGGTGATGGTGTGCTGTTGTTGATTTGTTAAAATATATATATATAGCTGAATCCAAGAACAATTCTGAATTGCTATAGCCAGCCATAACATGCATAGTCAAAGATAATAATTAATTCATGATGGCTCGCAAGTTGTTATCATCATCATCATCATCATCATCATCTTCATCTTCATGGAATAGAAAAGAAGAGAAATACAAGGAAAATACACAGAAAAATACAAAGAAAGCCTTACCAAAGTAGTAGCTGAACACTACTTGGCCCAGACTCGTGTAGACTTTTGAGGCTGAATGCCATCTATCAGCTTCTTAAAATCAGGAGCATGTTGAGGAGATAATATTAATAATGTTTCTCTCTTTGCACTGAACTCTGCCCACCCCAGACAACTTGATAACAACCTCTGCTGTCTACCAGCCCTGTGATCTTCGGATAAAGGATGGCATATATATATATATAAAGTAAGATAATAATGATGCCGCTGAAATGGCTCCCCAACCCCCATGACAAAAAGGAACAATCAGGGAAAAGATGGTAACAACACTGGCGATGATGTACTGCCCCTCATCGACAGATTGGGAGTAAGCAAGCAAATGCGAGCGTTATTACCACCAAAATAATTATGATGCCTCTAAATTTGCCCGCCCCCGGCAACAATTTTGGAGCAATCGCCGCTGTCCGGCACCCAACAGAAACAAGAAAAGGTTGCACTCTCCTCTTTCTCACACCCCCATAAACAACTGAAGCCTCCCTCAGGCAGTTCCTACTCCATGTGCAAAAAAAATACAACAGCAACAGGAGGAATCCCGTGTTCTCAAGCAGTTAGTTGCCTGCCAACTGTTCAATGTGTCCAGCAGGCATGTGAGTGGCTTCTGCGCTTCTTCCCCTACCACAACACACACATTTTTTAAAAGCTTCTTAAGTAGCTGCTTGCCAACTGCTCCATGTGGCTGGCAGGCAGCAGAACAGAAACAAATAGAGCAGCAAATGGGGAGGCGGAAACGGTAGCTCTTTAGGACCCTGGGGATTCCTACTGCCTAGTGAACAACTCACAAGCTCTGACTTTACTCATTGGCTAAATACACCGGTGGGTGGGAGCAGCCAGGCTGGATCGCTTAACAGAAATTGCTTAGAAGGGAACCTACATATTTTGCTTTGTAACTGGCATCATGGAGCCAGCCAGTCAATAAATCGCACAGTCCAAAGATGGGATTGACTCTTTATTAGCGAAGCACAATCTTCACGGACTAGATTCATGAGCGCAGCAGTTCATGCCCTGTAGGTCTTACTCCAGGAAACTAAAGGTCCCTGCCTCCCCAGATCCACCTATATCTCCTCCTCTCCAGGGCTTCTTCCAAGCAATTGGAGACTGCGCCTGCATGCAGCCTGTCTTTGCTCCTCTCTTTTCATGCCTCTTCTTGTTCTGGGAGACTAGGGCAGAGGGGAGCTTGTCGCAGCAGCAGGAGGAGTTACCCATGATTCATCACCAGCTTGACTAATCTCTGCCTCTTGGTGTCCCTCATCCCACTCGCCTGCTTCAGCTTCTGATTCTTGATCCTCTCTGCCACAGACTCTCCCAAGGCACTAAATCCTGTTAACCCTTCAGCTTCCGACACCTCCTCTTCCCACTCTTCTCCCTCTTCTCTCTGTGGCCACGCACTGATGTTCTACCACCAATGCATGGGCTCTGAGCCTTTTCCCCTTGATTGTTCCCCAGCTGGTTCCTCCCACCATTCCTTTGTGTCTAACCAGTCCAAGACAATTAGATAATTGGTTTTTTTTAATAAAAAAGATGAAAATGAAAGCCCTGCCTGAGGGCATCATTGAAAGCCTGTGGGTACTGGGTTGATGACTCCCAGTTAGGAATTAACACACACATTCTACTACTTTCAGTTGGTGCCCTGGAAATATATGAATATGTTTATATCCTAGCCAGATATCACACTAAAATTTGAGTTATAGTAGAATACAAACTCCTGTCTCCATCATCTGTCCCTGTTCAACAGCATGTAATATTAATCTGTTCTTCAGTTTGACAGGTCTAAGCAATCACTGATTTTTTTCTCTTTGAATAAGAAACAGTTTTATTATATCACTGTCTTATTGAATTACTCTGTCAAGACAACTAATTATGTATATCTTTACATTACAAATCAGACTAGAAGCAAGAAGGCAGAGATGCTTCAGGGTTGTTTTTTGTTTGGTAAATTTCAGTATTCCCTTTAAAAAAAACTAAACCAAACCCACACACCATTTTAAAAAATGATCTAAAATCTCATACAAATTCATAATTGAGGCTGAACCGCAAGAACTGAGAGTTCTTAGTAAATGAGATTAATTTGACCTTCATGTGGCTGTGTTGAAATTAATGAAGTCATTAGTATTGTTACAATCAAAGTACATCCCAAAACAAGGTGACATACGCTATCCTAGTGCAATCAGTACAAGGAAAAGAAAGAATCTAGTCGTAAAATATTTCAGAGATGCTGCTACAAAAGTGTACCTGATAAGTGACTTGCAGAAAACTATTTATTTCAATCAGAACTGAAAATCAGAGACCACATCTAAATGCATGTTTAGCAAGCTCTAAAAGCTTTTTGGGTAAACAACTACGTTGGGCAGGTGTTATGTCATTCATGACCCCACTGCTTACCTGTATAGCCTGTTAACCAAGTGCCAAGGTGGCACTCAGTTTGAGAAAGGCCTCACTGACAGTTCCAGGATAGAATCAACAAACCAAATAAACTCTTATCTCACAGTCCCCCACCTAAGAATCAATTTGCTGAAATTTGCAGCACTAGATCTTGGCTGGATGGGCAATTAGATTTTCTTGCAGATAGGCCCTCAGTAAAGTTTAGCCTATGTGAGGTTTTTAAAAGAAAAACAGTTCATTATTTGATTTGTGTGTCAATTTCCACAAATAAAGAAGTCCAGGAACAAAAGTAGACACTACTTTGTATCTGTGGTGTGGGAGGACTTTAAACATTTGACCCCACCAAGGTCCCAATGTAAAGACTACACCTAAATATCACAGGATGAAAGTGTCCACAGTCCAGCTTGGCTCACTCTTCTGTAGCTGCTATTTATTAGAGAAATAAACAAATAAATTATCACAGAAGCATTTACGGTGTGATCAGTATGAAGTCTAGCGTGGCCCTGAGTAGCACTATTATGTCCAGGTACTAGGTGGTATTTGGTTACCACCTCCTCAGTGCCACAACTTGCAGTCCATCATAAAATGTGCTTTAGATTGCAGATTCACAAATCCATTCCCCCACTTTCTCTTTCCATTTCCTTTTCTTTAGGCAATCCAGCTCGGATAGGTTTGTGTCATTTTGGCCTTGTAAATGGCTCAATGGCTCAATGGATCACAAGCCATCCTTTCTATAGGATGTCCTTCTGGTACTTGACAGACTTGGGAGATATTCATCAAGTAGAATTTCCATATACAAATACATTGTATGCAACGGAATTTCTTTCCTCCTCAATCCCAGATTGTCCTCCCTTTTAGCCAAACTTATACTATCTGTGTTTTACCTCTGTGAAGTGCCATGCCATTTATACTACTGAATAAATAAATACTGCCAATCATTCCAGAAGCTTTTTTTTTAAAAAAAACATTTTTTTGTATCACATATTTTAAAATTTAACATGATAAATGATACTGGACCCTGGAATACAACATATACAGCGTGAAAAGCACAAATGTTGTAATAATTTGCAAGCATACACAAATGAATTCTTAAAAAAAAAAATCAGTGCTCCATATAGTGCCAAATGATTATGCCCTTTGAAGAAAAAAGTTCTTCCATTACCAAATCCTGCATATATTTATATCTACAGTTTTAAACCTCTAGGGTTTACAAACCAAAACTTTAAAACAAACCAGAATACTTGTTGACATTACAACAGTCCTACATAAATTGCAGGACATTATTACTAAAGCTTCTGCAGACAAGTGAAAATTGTGCTGCTTAAACAAGGCTTTTGGTCGTAGCTTGGCAGAGCTTACATTGTCCAATGCTTTTTTCCCTTGCTGCTTGTATAAAATTAGAAAGAAAAGAGCAAATGTTTCAGCACCCAACCCCTAATACTTCAGAGTTGCCACCCCAGATAAGTTCCTGATCTTAAGAAATAAAAATAAAAATAAAAATTGGTGTGTGCATGCAAGGAGTTACTGTGATGAAAGGGAGCCTGAAAAGCTTCACTGTGTACAACGCATACAACCCTTTGGGTCTTAGCATTATTTTTAAAGTATTTTTACCGTGCTTTGAACTACTTGAGGAAGGAGTATATCAGTATAGTTGGGTCAATTAATATGTAGTAAAAAAAGTAGGCCTACATGCGTACATCAATTGGGATGTGATGCACTGTGCAAGTGGGATCCTATTGCAACCTGACCTCTTAAAAATGTGTTAGAAATGAATCAATCATTCAAGTACATACACATTTGAATGCGTATTTGAAATCTTATTGGAGGCAACCTTCATCCAGGTAAAAGGGTTCATGAAAGATCTGGAGAGGAACAGAATTGTGGAAGTTAGCAGAAAAAAACAAATACACTGGTTCAATCAGTCATTAAGAGAAGAATGTGCACTTCTAATATAGGAGTTGCAATTAAAATTAGTTGTAACAAGTGTTGTTATATTTTAAACAAATAAGGCAGTTGAGCTTCTTTGCATCGTTTTAACGTATTGGGGCAAAAATACATATACAGTATATGGTTTTAAATGAGTCCTCCACGTTTAAGACACTATTCACCTTTCCATTTTTGCAGTGGCTGTGAATTTAACTGTACAAGTGCTAGAAGCAAACCTGTCATAAGCAGAAATAAAGGTAACATTTGTGATGATTTTATCAATGTGGTTTGTTCAGTGTCAGACCATTGTTTGGACAGTAAGGTTGACAGAAAGAAGATAATGTTCAAAAGTACAACATATATAGAAAAGACGTCTTCTATCCAGTTTTAATAGCTGCAACTAGACTCTTAATATTGAGTAAAAACCTGAACACAACAAACTGAATGCACCAGTCCTTTGATGGAGGAGAAGTCACTTTAGGTAAACCTCTAAATTGACAGAACAGAACAAAGCTCTAGACTGCGATCCCAAGGTCTAAACAAAGTCTAATGTGCGGAAAGAGTGTCCAGCAAGCATAGCTTGCCCTTTCCCTGCAATGTTGGATATAATCCACCACCACCATGTGTGTGTGTGTGTGTACATGTGCACACACAGATCTAATAATATGCACACAAAACTACCTTAGATGTTGCAGTGATTAAAGAAATGCTTGCATGTATTGGAGGTCAATGTGCACAAATGTCCAAGAAGCCTATAGCTCAGTCTGCTGTAGTTTGCTTTCCTAGCATGATCAAAGCTGTTTCGTATCCAAGGGATATAAAAATACCTCACTAAATGTCAAACAACAGGTAGCAGAAAAGAGACAAGGTGGATAGTCAGACAACCAACAAGGTCAAATAAGAAATAATTCTGTACATTTCCTTTTTTATATAAGGGAAAGCCAATAAATCCCACCGAATATTTTTTATATCAACCAAACGTGAGATCTCAAAATCCACTTGGTACTGTAACAGTGTACCATAATTCATGGTTATGTGAAAATGATACCAGATGAGGCCCATCTTGACTGAAACCCATATTCTGCAGTTTAGGGGTCAGGTCTCCTGCAAACATTGAGCAAGCCTCATTTTTCTTGGGGTTGTTTAGCTTCAATGATCATGTTCAATTTTAATTGAATTGCATTTTTTTAAAAAAATAGAAAGTTCCATAAAACACTTTATGGTCCCTTTCCCACCACAAACCTTTCTTCCTATGGCAGCATAACCTAGTATCACTTAGAAATAAAACACTTTTATACCAAATAATGTCCTGGCTCTGACTAAAAGGGTAAAACCACACATTTCATGTAGTTCCACATTATTTTTAGGAACTGGTTTTTTTTAATACAGCCTCTAAACTGTTTTACCCCTTGGCGGCAAAAAATGTATGGGTACAGGAATATTAATTTTATCCTGCTGCTGTGGGGTGTGTGAGCAAGTGCGTGTGTGGGGTGGCACAAAAATCCTTTAAATGCACTTTCATGATACAAAATTTCCCAGGATATGTGACCTATAGCTGAGAGATTTGGATGTGGTTAGGGACAGAATGACGATTCCCTGCATTAGCCACTACTACAGAGCTACTAAACTGAATCTCAATGTTTATTTTCCAAACCAAGTCAATATATGACCAAGCATACATATGGTAATCACACATTTCTCTCAAATTACTCAAGAAATGAAAGGGAATACGTCACTTTGATTTTAAATATCCTGCACTGAAGGTATTTTGTTTGTTTTGCATTGCCATTTATGCTTGAATACCTTAAGCTTCCTGTGCCAATTTATGCTTGGAAAGCGCCACACACAGTGGTTTGAAGTTTCACACCAGTTTCTCTTAGTTCTAATTACTAGTAAGTGGTTCAGAAAGATGCACAGAATATCAGCAATTTCATCAATGTATTTTCTATGGAGAAGTGTTTTTTTTGGGGGGGGTGTTTTAAATACAACGGGGAAAACAGTACCTCAGAAATTTTTCATTAGCATGTGCTCTCTCACCGATACATGTAAATCAGAATTGCGCATTGTCTTTGGTTAATGGATGACAGGTTTACTACACTCAGTCATTACTAATGGATTAAAAATGAGGAAATGGAATCAAAACTACATTTAACACTGCAAACGTCTGTGCCTAATCCTGCCTAAGTTTGAGAATATGTGACGACACCATAAATCACTATCTCTTTCATGTAAAGTGATACACCTTCTTCAGAATGCTATAGTGTGCAAGAAAAAGGGAGAAAGGATGCCAAGAATGCCCCTGCCCCTGCTTTTGCCCATCATTATAGAGGACAATGAAATAGTTGACTTGCCAGCATTGTCTACAACTTCACTATTGATCTCCTCCCCAGGCAGATCTCCACAGTTAATTTGATGGATTCCTGACATTCCTTCTCCAGAGCCTAGCTGGATTTGGAGTCTGGCTACCTGCCATTGTTCTGACTGCCAAAACCACAGAGTGTTAATGAGGCTGCTGATTTGCTAAGCTGTGACAGGGCTCTCAGAAAGGGAGGCTTTTTGGTGGAAAACCAGGACAGTCACCCACAGGGAGGATGTTGTTGTAGCCACCCAAGGCTGTTCATGGATTCCACTATTTTCCTGCTTCCACTCTTTCCTCTTCTAGAGCAATCCACTGAATGCAAGAAATGTGAATACCCAGGAAAAAATTGCAAAGGTCTGCATGCACAAAAAAAGGGGAAAGGGAAAAAAGAAAACACTCTTATATGGAATATTTTATAATGGAATGGACAGCGAAAATTTGTTTATTCTGATACTAACTAGTAGCATTAGTGGTACAACTCCATCTTTCAAAATGGCTTCTAAAAACTTTTCCAAAAGTGTTTACCTCATGCCTTTCCCCAAATGGTGCTGAAGACAGATAACAATAATAAAACAAGAACAAACACGATTAAAAAAATATGAAAGTGAAGCTAGTTAAAAAGCAATGGTCTCTGCCTGCTGGTAGGTCGTTAGAGATAGGGCAAGCTGGCAATCCTTTGGCAAGGAGTTTCAGAGAATGAGATCAGCCACTGAGATCTTTTCTGAAGTTCCTGCCAAATGCACTTCAGATGTTGGCGTAAGAGAAAGAAGAGCCTCTTCAGCGGATTGGAAAACCTGGGCCAACCTGTGGTTTTTCAGATGCTGGCCCCAAGTCATGTAGGGTTTTGTATATCCTAATCTTTTGGGTATGCCTAGGCATATAGAAGAAGCTACAGTACAGAATTACAGGGTGCAAAACGGTGCAGGTATTTACCATCGTTAATAGAGATGCAGAGGAGCCTGTGGCACTCTAAACCACAAGAAGATTTTAAAAGCTGAGTCTTCTGTCTCCTGAATGGTGCCAGTGAGCAATGATGAGCCTAAAAAGGGTTAATTGCTCTTATCATGCAAAAGCAGCACAGCAGCAAAGACCTTCTTCCCCAGGTAAGATAAATAATCATACTTTTCTGTGTCGTGGTCCATATTTAACCTGGTCATCCCAACTTTCCGTTAGGGCTTTTAATCTATATCAGAACTCCAGTTTCAGCTCCTTAGCTGCTTAAGAGCCGATTGCCTCTTTGGGCCCATAATGAACTTGCCTGCACTAACATGATAGAAGGTGTTAAGAAAATGTATAGGAAAGTCGTTCCCAAGAGAAAATGGTCATGTGCAAGGCAGGTGGCTGAAACATCCTCTCTCATATTAGGGAACATTTCCACCTTCATTTCTCCCATTTGGTTCCAACCATTCTGTGTAGCACCACCTTAAGGTGAAGTGCCAGAAAATCCCCACCCTCCCTCCTCAAAATCTGCTTCCATTGGATACCTGTCTCTTACTCCTGGGAGCTGAATGGTCAGACTATTTCCGCCTTAGTCCCACCTTCTTAAAGTGGCAAAACTAGCAAACTTTAACTACAGGGGATGGCTCAAGAAGTCATTAGGTTCTTCCTTGGCACTAGTAGCAGGTGCTGGTGATTTTGGATGGGATCGCAGCAAGAGAGAAAAAAGTTAAACTTCTTCTCATTTCATGCTGAGGCCCTAACAAAAACTGATCTGCTACTCTGCTACTTTTTAAGATGAAGGAGTTCCTAATGACTTGTTTACTGTCACATGTAGTTTGGCACTGAGCTTCTTCCAGGCGAACAATCAAATCACACAACAGACACGACAGCTCTTATGAGATATGAAAAGTGGAGCTCAGATGCACTGAATGGAGGTAGGTCAAATTCTGTTCCAACCTATCTAGTCATTCTCACGACGAATTTTGCTAAGCATCTTAGCTTCATATGGCCCAACATTCAAGGGAACTGATATACATACTACCTGGCTGTTTTTGACTTTCTCAACCTTTTGTAGTACAATTAAGCGATTGACGGATTGGAGCTGGCCAAGGGAGATGTTACGAAAGTAGGAATTAACAGTTTTAGGAAACAGCTGGAGTATGGGACCCTCAAATTGCTATTAAAAATGTAACCAAATCCTACAACTCGCAGATAAACTACCATGATGAATTAATTTAGAGTAGAGCTACATTATCAAATGTATCACATGCTCAAATCCTTCCTAGTCAGCACATTTATTAGATACAGGTGGGAGACTGGTTTCTATGTGAATGGCTTTAAACACACACATATACAGGTGCACAGAATTGTTATTCCAATTCACTGACTTTAAAATAAGAAGCATAACAAATTATTTGAATTAGCAATTGTAAAGGCTGCTGCATCTAGGGATTTGCTGATTTCAATGGGTCTTACACATTCGTTCAAAATTTAAAGTTAAGCTCTTCTATTAACTACATCTCTTCAAAGGTTATGTAAAATAGCAGGTGGAATTTTAAAGATGTTAACGGCAGCATTATGGCAATAAGTGAGTAGCTACTACTGATAAGGAAGCAGCTCATATAACTTGGGTCAACAGCAGACAACCTTAGCTGCAGGAAATTAGAGTGAATATTGAGAAAGTTAGAAATTAGAGCTCAAGAAGCACCGTGCTGCAAATTAAGACCTCAAACATTTGGATAATGTTACTTCATTTGCTGGTGATATTTCCATAAGAGATGTACCGTATTTTTCGCTCCATAGGACACACTTTTCCCCCTCCAAAAATTAAGGGGAAATGTGTGTGCATCCTATGGAGTGAATGCAGGCTTCTTGGCTTCAGCGATAGCAACGCGAAGCCTCCGAAGCACAGAGGGAGCGCTCCCTCCACACTCCGGAGGCTTCGCGTTGGTATCGCTGAAGCCTGGAGAGCGAGAGGGGTCAGTGCGCACCAACCCCTCTCACTCTCCAGGCTTCAGGGATAGCCGTCTGGAGCATTTGGAGAGCAGTGCGAGTTCCCGCTGCGCTCCGCAGGCTTCAGGTGCCTTTCGCTGAAGCCAGGAGAGCAAGACTCTCCTAGCTTCAGCAGAGAGGGAGAGCTTCGCAGCGCCCCTTCAGCCAAGCGGGAGGAGAAATGTAAGGGGCTCCATTTCTCCTGCCGCTTCACTGAAGGGGCGCTGAGCAGAGAGGGGGAGAATCTTTTTTTTTGTTCTCCCCCTCTAAAACAAGGTGCGTCCTATGGTCCGGCGCGGCCTATAGGGCGAAAAATATGGTAAGTGCTGAAAATCTAATCAGCAAATACTTGCCATTACTGATGTGTGTATGCTAACTGAATACTTACTTGCCCAAACTTCATAGAAGTCCAATGTAGGCATTTCTCACTAACTACTGATTCAATATTCAACTTTATTTACTAAAGATAACTTACAAAACAAGGGAGCATACCTGCCTTTACTACAACCAGAGATTCTGTGACAGAGTCAAGAGTGAAGTGATCACAGGCAACCTAACAGCCAAGTAATCCACTATTAACGTTTCATTCATGTTTCAATAAAAGCAATACTTGCCCTTCACATTCTTTCATAAATATATGTTCATAAATGCACAGAAATAAAGTCTCACTTTTGTACATATTCAGTATCTCCAAGCTGTAATGAGATCTCTTCCATAAACCAACAGCCTCACTGAAATTTGAATTCCAATTTGAACAATTAATAGAATTCATTGTCATAGTCATCTTTCCCCAAGAAATCCACTAATACTGATGAAATGCATCAAAGAATGACTAATTTTCTCACATCTCTTTCCACTTAGACTTCACATTTTCTCAGAGACAAAGAAACTGGAAGCAATTAACAACTGGGGTCATATAAGAACCAGCAATGCTTTTCATCACAAGGAATATAAATTCATATGATCCAAAGAACAAACCTATACAGAAGTCCCATTGAGTTCAATAGGGCTTACTTCCAGGTAGGTGTGTATAGGGTTGCAGGATTTTTATGCTTCATTTTTAAAAGAAATGTTTATGCACTCGAGTGGAATGAGAAGTGTACACTGAGGTTTGCAATTTCCCTGTCTATACACCAGTTCTAGAAGGAAAAAAATCTAGTACCATGCCTGCACAAAGAGTATTGCATTAAGTTTGACTTATATATCAAATGTAAAAAAATGCCATATAAAGTTCTTACTAATACAGCCTCCCAGCTGTTCCACAGCTTATTCCACAACATTACTGAGCAAGATTTGGTTACAACATCTGAAGAAATTGGAGTGGGACTCTCTAATCAACAGTTAATAGAAATGTTATGGGGAAATGACAGCACACCGGCTGCCAAAAGCAGAGAAGGAATATGTGACAATCATGTTTTAGGGAATTACTTATTATTGGTGTGGTAATAGAAGCAGTGTTTAGAAATCTACACTTAAGCTCAGAGTTATGTGTCAAAAAAGATGCTCAAAGTGGTATATAGTCAGCATCTTTGCTTGATCAAGTAATGTAGCTCTGGATCTGGGTACCAAACATGAATGCCACAGATACTGCCTTGAGTTTCATGATGGAAGAAAGGCAGGGTAAGCCATCAGGTACGAAACAAAACAAGTCAACAGTTAATAGAAGCTTATTTATTTACATTAAGTGTTGGGTAAAAGAACATTTCCACCCTGACATCACTTAGGGCAACTCACAACCATTAAAATCACCACACCATCATAAATCCACAATATTACAAAGCCTGTGGCTGTATTCCAATAGCAGTTTATTCAGCCTTTCTGATGTTCTGCACTCATTTCTGTATTTTTTGCTTCCGGGGGGGGGGGGATCAGTTTTTAGCCCCTTCTTAACCATGTCTTGTGTTGACAAAATTTGGGTACATTCCCCACCATTTAAGAATTAGCGTGACTTGTTGGTGTATCAGTTCAAAAGCCACGGTTCAATATTGCAACAGGTACTGTCATGTGAAAGGAAAGTTAGAAATCAAGAGTAAAACTAATGCAAAAAAACCCCATGCTGCCTTAATGCTCATGTCTGAAGCCTAACTTGCAATGGGAGCCCAAAAAGAGCAGATCAGTGTGCCTCTCTGAGCCTTTCTTCCAAGACCCCCCACAACTTTCCACCTACCCCTTCAGTTACTCCCCCCTCCTCATTTTATGCCTCATGAGCTTGCTTGCTTGCTTGCTTGCTTCTTCTGCATATGGTGTGCATATGTAGGTTTAGTCTTGGTTAGAATTACTAAACTATTCCCCATTGCCACAAAGGATGTGCATGTCTCATGGCAGTATTAAACACACATATTTTTTTATCATGTGTGCGTATTCAGTAAACATTATCCCCATTTTGAGATCTGTGCGAGCTACCGGATAATTCTGCTAAAATGTACTATTGCCAGTGTCCAAATGCCTGAACACATCTCTGTTGTCGTCCTAGTGGTGCAGCAATAAAACTACAGTACTAGCACGTCTGAAAAGCTAAGGAAAGTCTGGTGTGGTTTCAATGGGAGACCGACTGTGCATTGAGATTCCTGCGTTGCAGGGGGTTAAATCACAGGACCCTCAGGGTACCTTCCAACTCTTGCAACAAGTTTATTTATTTTTTTATTTAAAATAAGGATCCCACCCCCCAGTTTGCATCTGTATTGGAATTATTTTTAGAAGATGTTCTGTGTTTTCTGCCCATGGCTCCTTAGGGATGAAGGGGAGAATAGAACTTAAATAATACACAAGACCCTTCAAACGTATGTGAGTGAAACATGTGTCTGCTAACAGAAGTTCGCTAACAGAAGTTACAAGAATTCCCTGTACTGTATCAAAGAGGTACAAGCTTTTCAGTACTGTGTTCTTCCCTGAATTTGTGATGGAGGCTGGAGAGGTTGCCATATAAAACTGGAAGCTGACCTTTGTCTGTATATTACAGCTCATCCTGAGACCTCTTGATTTCCACTTTAATTGGTACCAGTGGCCTTCATAAGAGTCTTGCCCCATGCCAGGTGGCATACTAAATAGCCTCAAAGGGTCAAGACATGACAAGGCAAGGTAAGGTAACAGCTATCCAAGAGACTATGAAGTGGGTGCTTGTTCAGTGACAAGACTGCAGCATTTAAACTGCTCCAAGATCTCAAATAAGCTCTTCTATCTCCTCAGCAAGCCTAACAACAGCCAGAATCCCGGCCTCCAAGCTTTCATTTGCTTAAACATTTATAAAACAAAATGAATTCAAAGGGACTTCAAAGCTGAAGGAGTATCAGGAATGTAAAGGTGCAGCTTTCAGTCTTGGGACTACTCATTGGACGGCCTCTGCTTGTGTCTCTTCAGTCAGTGACCTCTAAGGGAACTAACAGGCTCAGGCGGTTGGAAGGCCATTTAGCAGGCATTTCAGAATTCTTACCTGAAAAAATGTGAACAACCAGTACCTGGCTCAGTTCGTTCAAACACAGAGAATCTAAAATCTTCCAGATGTGTAGAGATACAAAGGCTGGCTCCCTACAGCCCCTAGAACCACTGTGGATAATAAATCGGGTCCTCCCTTAAAGAAGGCACGTATTGCGGTGAGACCTGGAAAACCGGCACCTTGTGTTGTGGGTGGGTACGATTGGTCAGCCACAACACCCGATTGGTAGGTCCCTCGTAGCTGGGTGCAATCTGGCCAATGGGACGCAGTCCAAATGGTTTGAGGGACCTATTTATGACCATGCATGTGACTCAGAGCTTCCTCTTTAGGCATGTGCATTCAGAAAACCCGCCCACCTCTCCCTACTTTCAGGGCTTTGCGCTTGACCTTGGTATTCTGTTGTGTGCCGTCTGTCATTGGGACAGGAGCACGGCAGGAATTTTCCCCACTTGGCTGACTGGCTGTTGCCATTTGGGTTTCGCCTGCCGCGTAGCAAATCGTCACAACTTGTAAGGTTGCAGATAGGCTCTGGTTCATGTGATAGGGATGGGAGAACGCTCTCACCATCCCTATGTGAAGGGTATTCTGTTAAAGGAATCCAGGGACTCAATGGTTTGGTCAACCCCTGAGAGGGGATTGTGCCCGTGCCTGAGTCCAGGGGGACATTTGGGTGGCGGAGTTAGCCCCTTCCCAGCTTTCCACTTATCCAGGTGTTCACCCTTGGCTGACCTATGCTGGAACCCTGGGTCAACGCTACCTGCATGGCAGGGAGCTAGTCGAACCAGAGCCTATGCAACCAGTCACTTTCTGTAATCAATAAAGTTGTGGCCTAAATTCTGCCAAAAACCAAACCAAAAATTTGAGTCAAGTGTGAATTTATTTAGGGGGGAGGTTTCTGGGTCTGAACACACAATTGCCACTGCTTTAGATGCTGAATGCAAATAACGAAGGATGTTAAAATGGCCTTACACACACACATCTCTTTCATGTGAGAATGGTCCATTGCACAGCTAGCAAGCTAACTTATGTTACTTTTAGAGATGCCTTCAGACAGATACCTGCTTGCATCCATCTCAAAAAATATACATGCATGTATACAAATTTGTAGGGATGCAGGTGGCGCTGTGGGTTAAACCACAGAGCCTAGGACTTGCCGATCAGAAGGTCGGCAGTTTGAATCCCCGCAACGGGGTGAGCTCCCGTTGCTTGGTCCCTGCTCCTGCCAACCTAGCAGTTCGAAAGCACGTCAGAGTGTAAGTAGATAAATAGGTACCGCTCCGGTGGGAAGGTAAACGGCGTTTCCATGTGCTGCTCTGGTTCGCCAGAAGCGGCTTAGTCATGCTGGCCACATGACCCGGAAGCTGTACGCCGGCTCCCTCGGCCAATAAAGCGAGATGAGCACCGCGACCCCAGAGTCGGTCACAACTGGACCTAATGGTCAGGGGTCCCTATACCTTTACCTTTATACAAATTTGTATGCAGGAGTGGGAAAGGAATGGCTGTTTCTTTTCTATGAAGTATTTCAGCCAAATTCTCTAGGAACACACACCTAAACATTGTTATGCTGAGAATGTAAATTGCCCAATACTTGGAAAAAACCTTTGAATAATGTATGTCGGGGGGCGGGGCAGGAATTCAATGAAACATTTGTATATTTGAAGTCACCAACAGTCTTGCAATTTTGTTCAATGCTGTGTGTGCTGGAAATGGAGGCTGCGCGTCTCCGTTTTTATTTCTGGCAGGCCCTTGTTATTCTTTCACATACAAGTTTCCTTTGCAAGACATTCAAAGTTAATGAGACATTAGATTTTATATAACCTGAAGCAAGCACCTCAAGTGACAAGCCAATCTGAATTCTGAAAACATCCATTAACCTTCTGTGCTAGCAGAACATTTCAGAAGCATGTTTTCTTCCATGCTATTCTATAGCAAGCAGAGCTAGAAAAATGAGCGAAATAAAAGGGTATCGACCCATACTGTACTTGCCTAAATTTAATCTTGCTCTCTCTCTTTTTTCTTTTTTCTTTTCTTTTTCAAACTAACAGCTACCCTGTTAGTAACTTGGAAAGAACATTTTGTTACAGGTAGTGAGTTCTGTAGCTGTCGGGCAAAAATAGTTCCCATTTCTCACAGGGGAGGTTACAGAATCCACTTAACACTAGTGTAATCTTAATGCGTATATGTTGAAGTACACCATGGGATTCTCCACCCGGCCTTTTATTTGCAATTCTTTCATCTTGGCTTGTCTCCTTTTTTGAAGGGACAATCCCTGAAGCCTATTGCACACAAAACTGAGTATTGGTAGGGAGGGATTAGGTCCTGGTTAATATTGGGCCATTTGTGGTATGTATAAACCAAAAGCAGGCCTTAAAATTATACAAATTAATAGATGCAATGAGGAAAATTCCTTTAAAAAAACCTACACAGAACCTGGAATTTTTATTTTACATGGAAAAAGAAAGTAACAGAACTCTAGAAGCACAGCTTATTTGTACTGTTTTTGCATGGCTTTACTGTATTTATTGACATTATGATTATTTATCATTGTTCTGTTCTTTTTTTTAAATTGCTATTTTTACTATTGGTCAAAGTGTTGTGAGCCACTTTGAGCACTATTACAGGCAAGTGGCATACAAATAAACTGATTATTGTTGTGATTAGGGCTTTTGTTCAGTCGGAACTCACCAGAACTCCGGCACCTTTCAAATGCGCGCCATTGCCAGAAAAGGTGTTCATGGTGAGTTCCGGCGCTTCTATTTCTAGAAAAACAGCACTGATTGTGACGATGATTTAGCAACTGACAGATGTACTTCCTGGGGAGTTCACAATAAACCTAGATCCCAAATCCACTACTAGAGCCCAAAACTGCAAACGCTGAGGTCTGCTTTTAACAATTTTCTGCACGGGATTAATTAATCTTTCATCTTCCTTTTTGAGAAGAAGTCCTTCTCCTCCACCAAAGCCAAAACAGGTTTGGTTCTCATGGCACAGTAAGCCAAACTATGGTTTACTGGGACTGAATGAACATGCGGACTCCCAGAGAAGAATCTCACAGCTGAAGGACCATTAGCCATGTAAGGAGATTAGTAAATATTCCTGCTTTTGCTGCCTGTTTGAGAATGGGGGGGGGAGTGTAGGAGAAAGAGGAGGGGGCAGGGTAACTAACAGGCCAGAATAGATGCTCGGTAGTTTTTCGCTTCCTGGATCATAACTTATGCTGCGAGCATGACATGCATGGAATAGCTGCAGCTCATACAGGTGTATTTAGTCTGCAACCCGGCACTGAAAAAGCTTCGTCGCATTTCGTACAACTCAACACTCTTGCAAGTCATTCCAAAGAAGTTACTGTGACATATATCTAGTCTCCTTCCCCTGCTATACTTAGTGGACAAGGCACGTGCCTTCTAATATCCAGAAGTTTTCTTTATTAAATCCTGTCTGGTAGGGAAATAATAAATTATACCTGGTGGGAAGGTCAAGAAATCCTGGCAAAGCTTATCACCAGGTAGCCAGTGTTAGAAACTCAAATATATAAGGGAGGTGCCAAAGGACACTTTAAATCTAGGTTACGGTCACCAGAATGGATTGTTGGACTGGATGACCCTTGGGGTCCCTTTCAAACCTACAATTCTACAAGTCTATGATCTCAACTACATTGTTTGACTGTACCTTGCTCTTACAATAATTCATTTGTCCCAGTATGCAAGGAGGAGAAACATACACAGTGGAAACGGAAATGGTACTAGTTATGTACTAAGGAAGAGGTTTTTAAACTGTGGTCACCAACCTGGCGCTAATAATAATAATAATAATAATAATAATAATAATCCCCAGCCACTCTGGGTGGCTTCCAACGAAGATCAAAAATACATTAAAATGTCACACATTAAAAAACTTCCCTGAACAGGGCTGCCTTCAGATGTCTTCTAAATGTCAGGTAGTTGTTTATCTCTTTGACTTCCGATGGGAGGGCATTCCGCAAGGCAGGCACCACTACCAAGAAGGCCCTCTGTCTGTAGCTTTGCTTCTCACAGCGAGGGAACCGCCAGAAGGCCCTTGGCACTGGACCTCAGCATCTGGGCAGAACGATGGGGGTGGAGATGCTCCTTCAGGTATACTGGGCCGAGGATGTTTAGGGCTTTAAATGTCAACACCAACACTTTGAATTGTGCTCGGAAATGTACTCGGCCCACAAATCTCTGCCTAGTCACAACTGGACCCATGTCAGTAGCAAAATGCGCTTGGCTAATTTCTAAAACTGCAGATAGCTGCAACTTTTTTGGATCTGAGAAGGGGCTATCTTCCTGCACCATTGAAAGGTGTTAAGAGTATGTCCTATGATATGCTGAATAGAGCCAACTGTCATTCAGCAACCATGTGGGTCCTGAGCCCTTAAATATGGACTACAGTCCACATTTTTTGTCCCTCACCTGCCATCTATGCTGTGCTAATCATGAGACCTGTTTGTAAGGAGCAAGATCAGAATAAGATAAACTTCAGCTATCCCATTCTCAGTATTCTTCTGCCCAGTTGTTTGTCGTCTTCCTTTTCTTATTTTATTCTTAATCAAACTCTGTACAGCTGTTGAGGTCCAAGTGTCTTTATGTCCAACAATATGGATTAGTGTAATCTCCTTGGCTCTGGGTGAATCCTACCTGTTTGAAAAGGTGGAATTTCACAGGGGGAAAGAGCAGGCTGTGCTGAACCCCAGGGTGAGGGAGACAGCTGGAAGCTAGCCGTGTCTTTCCTGTTAAATTGAGAAGGATTTGACCAACAAATGCAGGACATCCTGTCTCGGGAGCCCCCTTACAAGCAATTGTTTTGACCTACCAGAATTTCCTCCCATTTGGGACTGCAGGTATTAAGAGGGGAAGACGGTAGCCACAACACGGGATAGTCTTTGGGCATGACTGGCCTACCTCACAAGACAGTTGTTCAAGGAAAGTCATAAGCAGGCTCTCCGAGCTTTCTCCTTCCACAACAGTTACTAACCTACACATCTATTTTATTGTTCACTTGCTTACACACAGCTGTGCTAATTTGCACGGCCTGGAAGGGGCTGGGGTATATGTGCAAGTTGGAGAGAGACATTTCTCAGCCTGGTTGCCTGGAGGCAATTATTCCTTGCCAGAAGCACCTGGCTATTCAGAAACCTACACTTACAACATAAACAGTGCTACCTTCAAAGAGTGTTAATCTCTAGGGGGGCAATTGTAACATTTGAAGAATGTCTGTTATAAAGGCATGTACACTGGGGGCAAGGGCAATTGCTTAAACTGAGAAACGCTTGAGAGGGTGAAATCAAAAATTCTAACAGGCCGGAGAGTAATTTTAATTTCCAAGACACCTAATATCAAATTAAATAATGCAAACTAGGAAGCAATGAACGTTCTTGCAAATTAAAGCTAGGTGTAAATTTTAGTGGACCTTTTCCCATCCTTCCCTTTCCCTTGTGGGTCTCATCTTTCTAGTTTGCAAGCCTGATGGCAGGGCCTGTCTCTCACTCTTTTATTACTGACGTGCGGCACTTTGGGAGACAATTGTCTGAAAAGCAGGGTAAAAAAAGTAAACAAGTAAGGAAATTTGCTCAGGAACGTACTGACATTCTTCTACAGTGAAACGTTTGTCTCTTTGTTTAGATGTACTTGAAATGAAATCTTCCATGTCACCATCTCAATCACTTTATGACTACAGTTTGAATACCGATTCCATTCTAAAATATCATGCAACTATATAATGTTAACACTTAAAGCAAATGAAACCATATACTGTACAGTTAAACCTTAAACAGATCTCTGTCCAGAAGCAAGTCATACACACCCATAGCCTTGCATCTAGGGAACAGGGTGACTGCTGGTTTTCAAAAAAAAATTGCGCCAATGACTGGGCCGGAACTTGACTTTTGGGGCTTTTTATCACTTTCATCTCCTTCCCCTCCTACATCTACATGAACTGACACTCTCCCCCCCCCCACACCCTCTAGAACAATACATGAAATATGACTCTCAAAGAATCCCAAGGGCACTCCACCAAGGCAACTTCAATATTACCCAGTTGGCTTGATAGAAGATTGCTGGCTGAATGCTGACATCTGTGGCAAAAAAGGGGGTCTCCTAAGATTTCAGCACCAGTCCCATAATTGCATTCAAGTACATATACAACGGGACGCAGGTGGCGCTGTGGGTTAAACCACAGAGCCTAGGGCTTGCTGATCAGAAGGTCGGCGGTTCGAATCCCCGCGACGGGGTGAGCTCCCGTTACTCGGTCCCTGCTCCTGCCAACCTAGCAGTTCGAAAGCACATCAAAGTGCAAGTAGATAAATAGGTACTGCTCCTGCGGGAAGGTAAACGGCATTTCTGTGCGCTGCTCTGGTTTGCCAGAAGCGGCTTAGTCATGCTGGCCACAACCCGGAAGCTGTATGCCAGCTCCCTCAGCCAGTAAAGCGAGATGAGCGCCGCAACCCCAGAGTCGGCCACGACTGGACCTAATGGTCAGGGGTCCCTTACATATACAACAGGTAGATGAGGAAGAACCTTTACTGCTGCTGTTGCAATCTTCAAGAAAATGAACAGCATAGATTGAACAGCCCACTCCCTTCAGCTGTTCAGCCCCATTCAGACAAGCAGTAAACGACACACCAGTGTTGAGAAGGCAGCTCTGCCTTACCAAGCACACTGTTACTGGTATTCACTAGTAAGGAAAACTAATTGCTATACATCTTCTCCCCTTACTTAATTTCCCTTTTGAGTGAAAGAGAATTTACACCAAGGCCTTCCCAATTTAAAAAACAGAAAAAGTCCAGGAGACTTTTTAACCTCATCTATTTGATTCCATCAACACAGTTAAAGAGCAAGAATCTATTACTCAATATGTCAACACCTACCCAACCTCAATTAAAGGTTTACAAATCACCCCCTAGATGGAATTTTAAAAATGGCTGCATAGCCAACAGCTTTTTGTTTCTGTATTCCATAGTCCGATTGTTCATCACTACTACAATTTGCTCAGAAACAGATGCATATATGCTTCTGAAATGTTTCTAACTACAAGGTTTACCCTTTCCCCAGTGTGTCGCTCCTACTCAGTTCCCTAAACATCCCATCAAATGACCTACAAAAGCTACCATCTGGCTATTTAAGGAACAGCAGCACCTGAGTTTTACGCACCCACAAATTTATCCACTTAGTATGCTAAGTGAATGGGAGTATTAATTTAACCTTCTTCTTTTTTAGAACTCTGAAATACCTTTCTAGTAAATTTGCAGGGTGAATATATAATGAAAAGTCAAAACGGTAAAAAGTCTTAAAGTGGTTGCTACCAGATAAGTAACAAGAAATTAAACAAGGGCCTTAGTGCAAGCATCCCCAAACTCGGCCCTCCAGATGTTTTGGGACTACAATTACCATCATCCTTGACCACTGGTCCTGTTAGCTAGGGATGATGGGAGTTGTAGTCCCAAAACATCTGGAGAACCGAGTTTGGGGGTGCCTGACTTAGAGCATCAAGGAAGTCTATTTAATTTAGTTTAAACGAGAAAACATTTTCATTTTCCTCCAATGTTTTTACTGTGAGGAACTGTTGTTATGCTGTGAACCAACAGACAGATGTCAAATGGACATATGAAGACTGGATACCAAACTCTCATCATGCCCCACAGTCTTTATTAGTGGCTTTCTTCATCTATGAACGTGATCAACAAATTGTTTGAAATATGTTGTGAGGACAAAATTTAAACACACACACACATTTAAAAGCACTTTGAAAGTTAAAACATTATAAATTGCATTGTACTATTCAGTGGACTTTTGTACCCTTGGTTTATCAACTTTCTAAGATAAGGCAAACGTATGTTCTCTATTTACAAGAGACACTGAAGGACCCTGAACACTGCTTGTGCCAGCTGGTAAGGAGAGGAAAATGGGTGGTTTGTCCTGCATTTTCCTCAGCTCTCAAATGTGAAGGGGAAGAATAGGTGCTTTCTGTGGAAGCCGCCCAGAGTGGCTGGGGAAACCCAGCCAGATGGGCGGGGTACAAATAAATTATTATTATTATTATTATTATTATTATTATTATTATTATTATTATTATTATTATTATTATTATTACAACAAATTCAGGAGGCAAACCAGGAACCCAGCATATGAAGAGTGAGCTTACTTAGTTTGGATCTTTGGAGTCTAAAAGTTCAGATGTCTTTGAAGCAGACAATATCTCCAAGTACAAAACTAATGATGAATGAACAGACGAATGTAAATACATGGTTTTGGGATTGTGTGTGTGTGTTTGTGTGTGTGTGTGAATCTTCTGCAACCAATGTCTCAGAAGTAATTAACCACCTATACAAACCACCTATACCACCATTTTCAAGGCAACTCTTGTCACAACAAGCCTTGAATATCTGGAACTATACTTGATAATCAGATAACGCTAATATTCTTTACTTGGGACTTTTGTTATTTTACCCCATGTGCACCTATACTCATTCTACACGCCTATTTATAGTTTTGTTTTTCATTTTTAAATTTTCATCTGCCATTAACCATTCTCTCAGCTTTATATACCTCATAAAATGAATTTAAAAGACTTTGCAAAAAGGGGAAAAAAGCAGCAGTACAGTTAGCCAGGCAGCTAGTTATAGTGCTATTTTCTCCTAATGCAAATATACAGAAACAGATAAAAATAGCTGAAGCTGCCAAGTCTGCTATCTGCACTATAGATTTGAAACAGCTTAACAGGCATTCCCTCTCCCCAGGAAAAAAACTATTAATTGGATGATATGGCATCTAACTTTAATTGTTAATGGACAAGTGGCAAACCAGGAGGAGGAGGGAGGTGAGCAAGTTAAATGGACGCAGTGTAGCTTGCAAAAACTTTGATGTAGACCAGTATTTTTTACAGCGCAGTCCAAAAATATGGATCTGTCAGCAATGCTGTTAGTGATACTAATGTAATGCTGGCATGATTTCATGTTCCATGATGCTGCAATTAGACAAGTCAATACACTCCAGTCTAAACACACGTTTAGATTAGAAATTAACTCATTGGTAATATGAAGAAAAGGTCACATAACTTTAATAATTGCAGTGGCCCTGTAATGGGCTGATAGTTGCCATGAGAAGAGGTCCTCTCATGCAACAGGATCTTCCCAAATCTCCTCCCCAGAGCAGCCTTCAGTGCCCTCCAGCTTGTGCAAGCACTCCACCCAATCTTCACTGATTCCATCATTCCCTGAATATCATTTGTCCCAATCAAGAAGTAATGAAGTGCTACTAACAGGTAATCCTGGAAGCGAATGTGAATTTCCATAAGCATCAAAAGAGGTATCCAGAGACTTCAACAGGACTCAAAGAAGTGTCATAAAGCAGTTAAGGAAGTGTGTCTAGATCAGCAGTGTTGGAAGAGGCGGCTTATGCCCGTATGCTATTTGGGGAGTGATAAGACTATTCAATGAACACTACAGGAGAAGACTTTCCATGATTAAATTCAGTAGACTATTAAAGGGCTTCCAAGCACAACGTTTGCTTTATAGGGTCAGAGGGTTCAATCTAATAAAGTAGCCTACAATGAAATGGTGCACAAATGTGTGTTTTTAAAATAAAAATAGCAATAAATCACAGCTGCTACTTACCACATATATTCCCTGCACTAAACAGATTTCTGCGTTCCCCTCAAAAATTCAGACCAGATTTACTCTTTTTAGGTTTTGGTCATCCAAAGGGCATAATGGTTGCTATAAAGGAGAAGTGGGGAGCCTCCTTTAGAGAAAGCACCAGGCTGATATGCAGGGAAAGGCAAAGCTTGTCTAAAAGGGTGGGGGCTCAGCCAAAGCCTGCTTTGTGCAGCTCCCAACGTAGCCAACAACCAGCCTTTGAAGCAGGAACCCAGCGCTAAGCCGATACAAAGGAAGAGCGAGTTTGGTTAAGCATTGGGTTTGGATCTTTAGAGTCTAAATAAAGCAGGCTGCGAACAAGAAATCAAAGGGCTCAGCAAATAAAGTAATGCCACTACAACTGAGGACTTAAGGAAGTAACTGATCTGTTCACCGTAGTGCCTCTGAGAAAGTTCAGGCTTAAGGGAAGGAGAACCTTCAGAAGTTACAGGATTCTTTCTATAGGCTTTAGAAAAGAGTTCAAAGCTATGACCCCAAAATTTAGATTCTACAGAAAATCCTAATGAAATCTTCTGGCAAGGGGAAAAAAATTCATAGCACTGCACTTGATTGAAACATATAACTAATCAATGCAAACTATATTCATTTTTCTGGGAAAAATATTTTTGTACATAATTGTTCTAAGACAACACTAACAGTCAATTCAAAAATATGTGTGTTATTTTGCCTTCCTTGCCTACCACTTTTGCAAGACGTCAGTGTAATTTCAGATACACTCAATATACGCAATGGATGTTTCACTTACGTTAACTGGGGCAGAAATTTCCTCCAACATGCACAGTTGTACCCAGGTCCCTTCAACTCCAAAGTCTTTGCTTTCCCTGCTATGGTTTGCCAGCTGCTTCAGCAATCAGTACAGTGGTACCTCTGGATACGAACGAGATCCGTTCCGGAGCCCCGTTCACATCCAGAAGCAAACGTATCTAGCGATGGCACGTCTGCGCGCGTCGCTTTTCGCCGCTTCTGCACACACGCGTGACATCATTTTGAGCGTCTGCGCATGCGGCGAAACCCAGAAGTAACGCACTCTGTTACTTCCGGGTTGCCACGGAGCGCAACTCGAACGCGCTCAACTAGAAGCGCATTCAACCTGAGGTATGACTGTATCTGTTTAACACAGATGCTCTAGACAGGCGCTCACTCTCAGCCCCACCACCGTGCAATCTGAATCATGTTGAGGAGGACAGCAGGCCACTCTCCTTCTGCCGTGTCCCCATTACCTTCCATGCTTTGGCGGGGTAACTTGTGCAGTGGGGAGCCTGTTTTACTCATGCAAGTTCTTCAGATGATTCAGAACTCTGCACTCTCAGGGCCTTCACAGAAAGCCTACTAAGGCTGGGCGATATATCATCCAAAACCAGCTTGAAGTCCATATTGTGATTTCGGTGTCATAATTTTTGACTTGGAAATATATTTATGATGTTTCTGTGTGTCTGCGCGCTATGCAAAAATCACGATGTGTGAAAAACTGTGAAGCCATCCATTGCCTCTACATAGCACCATTCTTATTTCAGATATTGTGTTATATCAGTATATCGTGATGCTTAACTGGTGATATGTCATGATGCTGAAAACCAGGTATCACCCAGCCCTACAATGTTCGCCTCTACATAGTTATTTCCTTATTCCAGACATTGTGATACATCATGATGCTTAGATGGTGACATATCACGATGTTGAAAACCAGATATCGCCCAGCCCTAGAGCCTACATGAGTAGAGAAGAAGTTAACTTCTTCAACATGAGGAAGGTCACATGGGAGAGAGGCCGTTCTTGTTCCCTCAAGTGATTCTTATCGCATGGAAGGTGAACAACTTCCCACAATGTTACTTTTTGATTAGTGTTCCTGGCTTCTTAAATGTTTATCTTTCTAGCATATTATTTTCTAAATTACGTTCAGGAAAGTCATTATATTGGGAGCTCTGGTTTTTCTATTGGCTTTGCAAATACAACACTGATTAAGATTAAATCATCCTATGTTGGTTACTGCACAAGCCGAATTAAGACTATAGAGTATGGCAGGCAATGCACATTCTCTTTTACAGAAGATGGAGAAATGTTTCCTAATTTGCACATTAGGCATTTCCTGCTTATTTATTGTGATTTTCATCGGTGAAGAAGTTCACCTGGGAGCGCTCCTTAAATTGTCCAATTTACTTTCCTGGCATCCCAACTTGTGACTTATTTTGAATGCTATCACAAATTCTGCATATTGTTAATATTTAAAATTATGATTTCGTTATAAAAGAATGACACTGTTGTTGTTAGTAATGAGCCCACCAGTGCTACATTTACAGGTTTAAAACTCTCTAGAACTCATTGTTAGCACCTTTGTAAATTATTATCTCTGTCATTGGGTGATACGTTTTATGTGCAACTATGTGATGTTACTGTTTCATTATATCCCTTGTTAACAGATTATTGGCTCATGTGATCTTTTTTGATGCCAGAGGACAACGGAATTGCATGGCTGAATCTGAAACCAAGTGCTAGGAAATAAAAAGGGAGGTACTAAGAGAGCCAGCGTGGTGTAGTGGTTAAGAGCGGTGGACTCGTAATCTGAGGAACCGGGTTCGCATCTCCACTCCTCCACATGCAGCTGCTGGGTGACCTTGGGCTAGTCACACTTCTCTGAAGTCTCTCAGCCTCACTCACCTCACAAAGTGTCTGTTGTGGGGGAAGGGAGATTGTCAGCCGCTTTGAGACTCCTTAAGGGAGTAAAAGGCGGGATATCAAGTGCAAACTCCTCCTCCTCCTCCTCTTCTTCTTCTTCATCATCATAAAATACACGTCACAATTCTATGCATGCTTACAAAAAAACAAAACATTTTACTGTGTTTAATGGGCCTAAATTGTTTAAGAAGCTATTTTTTCCTACTTTCTTCTTAACCAGTTACAGATCTATACTAGTACCTATCCTCTAATTTCACAACTGCTAAGCTTACTTGGGAGTCTTTGGTGAAGTGCTTTGTCAAATGCTTTTTGAAAGTCTACATAGATAATACCAACTGAATCACGCCTAAGCCATATGCTTGTCAGTATTCTTGAATAACTCTAATATGTTAGTGAGACAGGGCTTACCCTCAAAGAAGACTCATTCAGCGAGTCTTGTTCTTTTATATACAGTTTTATCTTTAACAATATATTCCACCCATTTCCCCATAAAATATATTAAGGTAGTTGACCTGTAATTTCCAAGCTCCCTTTAAAAAAAACTGGTTTTACACTGGCCACTTCCCATTCTTCAGGTACACAAGCTGATCTTACGGGCAAGTTACAAACTTTGTAAGAAGATGAGCAGTTTTAGATTAAAAACTCTCAGGCAGCTGCCACTTAAGACATGGTGTTTTGTCAGTTTACCTATAAAGCCTATAACATCATTTTCTGTCAATGCTTTTGCCTGAGTTCCTCAGACGCCCTTCCCACGAAAGTTAGTTTAGAAACAGGGGTTTGTCCTCTATCTTCCACTTTGAAGTCAGAGCCAAATAATTCACTCACCTTTTTTTTATCTCCTTATTCTCCTTCAGCACATATTTGACTCCCTTGTCATTCAATGGTTCAACCACCTCCCTAGCTGTTCTCCTGCTCCTAATGGATTCAAATTATTTCTTGTGGTATGCTTTTATATTTTTAGCAGGGTGGATAAAGATAATTGATTTTTTATAAATAAATAAATCAGATTTTTTTAAAAAAATTGAATTGGATTTTTTAATATTTAAATTGGATTTTTAAAATAAAATAAAATGCTTTTGGAGGGAAAATATTACTTTACATTTTAGTCCAAAGGTTATTCATCAGAAAATAAGGATTTGTTTTAGGTTTTCCATGTGTGCTAAAACTCAGTCTTTTTCTTCTTTTAAGTTTAACCACATCAGTTAACAAACATGGATACATATGCCATAATGTTATTGCTTTAGTTAAATAAATTGTTTATAAATTGTTATTAAGGAAATGATTATTTTTCTCCTTCCAATAAAGTATAGCAGAAAAGTTGTCCAAATATAAACAGTTAACTTATTAAACCTCACAATAATTTCATAATTATCCATCTATGTATTTCTAATAGTATAACCAAATCAGTAATTTTTGATATAACTGCAAAAACTACTCTGAAAATTTATTATTCCAAAAATGAAACCTTCATCTAGTTGTAAATATTAAGATGATACCAGCAAGAATGAGTTTTTCTGTTAAAATAAATCAAGTCTTACTAACTAGTGATTTAAATCAAGTCTTACTGACTACTGATTTAAATTGATTTGATTTACATCAAATCCACCTTGATTTTTAGCAATGTCTGCTACTCCCCATGTAAGTATGATCTAGCCAAAAGATACACATAGCAGAATTGAAGGAGGGAATATACATAGGAGAGAATTCGACAAGTTGTCTGGAAACTCTACTGTTGTTTTCACAGCTATATATTTAAATTGGTTTGTTTTCCCTCCCAGCCTTCCTTCATAATTATGTCACCAAATAAGTGTTTTGGCTGGGATACACAACTGCTGCTTCAATGCAATGGGGCAAAACAGGATATTACATGTTGTTGAGCTGTTGCCCTGGCACAAGCGGTAGGAATACGGTGCCAAATTCCTTCTAGCATTCAGTGACTGGATAAGTACTGATAGGTGCCTGTAAAGCTGTGCAGACTCTACAGCATTAAGAACAAGTGACAGCATAAGAAATATCTACCCTGAGGGAAGAAAGAAAGATGCAGCAAATAGCTGTTAATTGCAAAAAGGCTATTTTAAGGCTGGTGCAGCCTTGTTCTGCCAAATCTGTCAGTCTCTGAAGGACATGATGGGCGAGAGCAGAAAAGTAGGAGGGACCCAAAGGCCACAGAGGAAAACCACCTCTTCCCACAACGACCTGTTTCGCCATTATTTATGTCTACCTGAATCCTCCTAGCATACTGTTTTAAAATTAAGCAAGTAGGAGACACGCTACAGTTTATGTTCTAGTTGACCTCATAATGATCTCCCATATTATTTCCCTATAAACCCAAAAGAACATAAAACAGATATATTTTAAGGGCTCCCCAGGAACATCTCCCTGAGTGAGTGCTTGTGGGCCCTGCTTTTGCCACTTACCATCTGGCTTGGGGCGGGGCCTGGGGCCTCATAAGGACTGCGTGCTGCTTGCGGCCTGCTGCCCAGGAAGACTCCCTGAGTGAGTGCTTGTGGGCCCTGCTTTGGCCACTTACCATCTGGCTTGGGGCGGGGCCTGGGGCCTCACAAGGACTGCGTGCTGCTTGCGGCCTGCTGCCCAGGAAGACTCCCTGAGTGAGTGCTTGTGGGCCCTGCTTTTGCCACTTACCATCTGGCTTGGGGCGGGGCCTGGGGCCTCACAAGGACTGCGTGCTGCTTGCGGCCTGCTGCCCAGGAAGACTCCCTGAGTGAGTGCTTGTGGGCCCTGCTTTTGCCACTTACCATCTGGCTTGGGGCGGGGCCTGGGGCCTCACAAGGACTGCGTGCTGCTTGCTGCCTGCTGCCCAGGAAGACTCCCCTGAGTGAGTGCTTGTGGGCCCTGCTTTTGCCACTTACCATCTGGCTTGGGGCGGGGCCTGGGGCCTCATAAGGACTGCGTGCTGCTTGCGGCCTGCTGCCCAGGAAGACTCCCTGAGTGAGTGCTTGTGGGCCCTGCTTTGGCCACTTACCATCTGGCTTGGGGCGGGGCCTGGGGCCTCACAAGGACTGCGTGCTGCTTGCTGCCTGCTGCCCAGGAAGACTCCCTGAGTGAGTGCTTGTGGGCCCTGCTTTTGCCACTTACCATCTGGCTTGGGGCGGGGCCTGGGGCCTCATAAGGACTGCGTGCTGCTTGCGGCCTGCTGCCCAGGAAGACTCCCTGAGTGAGTGTCTGAGGGCCCTGCTCCTGCCACTTACCATCTGGCCTGGGGCGGGGCCTGGGGCCTCACAAGGACTGCGTGCTGCTTGCGGCCTGCTGCCCAGGAAGACTCCCTGAGTGAGTGCTTGTGGGCCCTGCTTTTGCCACTTACCATCTGGCTTGGGGCGGGGCCTGGGGCCTCACAAGGACTGCGTGCTGCTTGCGGCCTGCTGCCCAGGAAGACTCCCTGAGTGAGTGCTTGTGGGCCCTGCTTTTGCCACTTACCATCTGGCTTGGGGCGGGGCCTGGGGCCTCACAAGGACTGCGTGCTGCTTGCGGCCTGCTGCCCAGGAAGACTCCCTGAGTGAGTGCTTGTGGGCCCTGCTTTTGCCACTTACCATCTGGCTTGGGGCGGGGCCTGGGGCCTCATAAGGACTGCGTGCTGCTTGCGGCCTGCTGCCCAGGAAGACTCCCTGAGTGAGTGCTTGTGGGCCCTGCTTTGGCCACTTACCATCTGGCTTGGGGCGGGGCCTGGGGCCTCACAAGGACTGCGTGCTGCTTGCGGCCTGCTGCCCAGGAAGACTCCCTGAGTGAGTGCTTGTGGGCCCTGCTTTTGCCACTTACCATCTGGCTTGGGGCGGGGCCTGGGGCCTCACAAGGACTGCGTGCTGCTTGCGGCCTGCTGCCCAGGAAGACTCCCTGAGTGAGTGCTTGTGGGCCCTGCTTTTGCCACTTACCATCTGGCTTGGGGCGGGGCCTGGGGCCTCATAAGGACTGCGTGCTGCTTGCGGCCTGCTGCCCAGGAAGACTCCCTGAGTGAGTGCTTGTGGGCCCTGCTTTGGCCACTTACCATCTGGCTTGGGGCGGGGCCTGGGGCCTCACAAGGACTGCGTGCTGCTTGCGGCCTGCTGCCCAGGAAGACTCCCTGAGTGAGTGCTTGTGGGCCCTGCTTTTGCCACTTACCATCTGGCTTGGGGCGGGGCCTGGGGCCTCACAAGGACTGCGTGCTGCTTGCGGCCTGCTGCCCAGGAAGACTCCCTGAGTGAGTGCTTGTGGGCCCTGCTTTTGCCACTTACCATCTGGCTTGGGGCGGGGCCTGGGGCCTCACAAGGACTGCGTGCTGCTTGCGGCCTGCTGCCCAGGAAGACTCCCTGAGTGAGTGCTTGTGGGCCCTGCTTTGGCCACTTACCATCTGGCTTGGGGCGGGGCCTGGGGCCTCATAAGGACTGCGTGCTGCTTGCGGCCTGCTGCCCAGGAAGACTCCCTGAGTGAGTGCTTGTGGGCCCTGCTTTTGCCACTTACCATCTGGCCTGGGGCGGGGCCTGAAGCCTCACAAGGACTGTGTGCTGCTTGCTGCCTGCTGCCCAGGAGGAGTCCCCTGAGTGAGTGCCTGAGGGCCCTGCTCCTCCCTGCCACTTACCACCTGGCCCGGGGCGGGGCCTGACAGGCCTCACTAGGACAGTTGTTACTGCCGGAGAGGCACAGAGTGTTTTTAAAATGTTTTTTAAAAATTTTCTTTGGATTTTTTGTATGTGGGGGGTGGGGGTGGGATGGATGTTTGGTTGGGCTTGGGGAATTATTATTTTTTTTATTTTGATGTTTTTGTAATTTTTACATTTTTTTGTTTGTATTGTTTTATTTGTTTGTTTAAGTTGTTATTTTGTTTTTAGGGGGAGGGTTCAGGGCTGCCGGGGAGTGGGCCCCAGCCCACAAAATGGCTGGGGCATGTTCCACAGGGGGGGATGCACTGGGACAACCGATCTCAGTGATCACGGGTAGGAGGAGGAGTTACGCTAAGACCAGACCATGTCATTACAGAGGAGGCAGGTTTAGTCGTTGTCTGAGGACTATCCCTGCCTCCGGGTCTGGTCCTGTCCGGATGGATACTAGAATCAGCAAGGGATACCCACGTGACCTGAAGGTGCTGCTGTGCAATGCCAGGTCAATGATTCGTAAGACCACTGCCATCCATGACTTGATCATGGATGGAGGATTTGACCTGGCATGTGTAACAGAGACTTGGTTGGATGAAGCAGATGGGCCTGTCCTTGCCGCTGCTTGTCCACCAGGTTTCTCTTACGCACAGCAACCCAGGTCACGTGGGCGGGGAGGGGGGGTTGCAGTGATTTTTAGGAAGTCATTAGTTTGCACCAGGCGTCCTATTGGGAAGACCCAGTTTTCTGAGTGCATGTTCTGGAAGTTGGGCAATAGGGGCAGTACAGGATTCCTTTTGGTGTACCGACCTCCCCGCTGCACCAAGGATTCCCTGCCCGAGCTGCTCCAGGTCGTGGCGGATGTTCTCCTGGAGACACCTAGCCTGGTCGTCCTAGGGGATTTTAACATCCATGCCGACACGACCTTACAAGGGGCCGCTCGGGACTTCGTGGAAAGCATGGCCTCCATGGGGCTGTCCCTGAATAAGTCTGGCCCAACCCATAGCCGTGGACATGCCTTGGACCTGGTGTTTACCTCTATGGATGTTGGTGATCTGACACTAAGTAAAAGCGAAATGAAAGAAGTGCCATGGTCAGATCACTTCCTGGTGCAACTGGACTTCTCTGCGACCCATCCCCTCTGCAGGGAGGTGGGACCAATTCGGATGGTCCGCCCCCGCCACTTAATGGATCCAAATGGTTTCCAGAGAGTGGTAGGGGATGCTTTATCCCATGTTGATGGCCTTTCAGCCGATTCCCTGGTGGCCCGCTGGAATGTGGAGTTAACCAGGGCTATTGACTGTTTGGCTCCGAAGCGCCCTCTCCGATTGCATGGAGCCCGGACAGCCCCGTGGTTTTCCACGGATCTGAGGGCAATGAAACAATCGTTGAGACTGCTAGAGCGCCGGTGGCGGATAACTCATTCCGAATCTGACCGGACACAGGTTAGAGCTCAACGTCGAGCCTACCAAGTGGCGATAGCGACGGCGAAGAAGAATTTCTTCACCGCCTCTATTGCATCTGCAGAAAACAGCAGCAGGAGACTTTTTCAGGTGGTTCACAATTTAGCGGAACCACCTGCAACATCAGGGCCCAGTACGGGCCACATGTTCTCCTGCAATGATTTTGCAAAGTTTTTTGCAGATAAAATCGCCCAGATTCGGGAAGAAGTAGACTCCACCGTGGGAGCAGGGCCGGGGCGGGAGAGTGCTAGAGTTCTGTCTAGTCAAGTTGAGTGGGATCAATTTCAATCTGTTACCTCCGAGGATGTGGACAGGCTGCTTGGACGAGTGAAACCAACCACCTGTCTCCTGGATCCTTGCCCATCCTGGCTTATAAAAGCTAGCCGGGAAGGACTGGGCGATGGGCTTCGTGGGGTGGTGAATGCTTCCCTCCGTGAGGGAGCCTTCCCAGACCCGCTGAAAGAGGCGGTTATTAAACCGCTTCTTAAAAAACCATCTTTAGATGCGGCCACGATGGCCAACTATCGCCCAGTCTCAAATCTTCCATTCCTGGGCAAGGTGATTGAGCGAGTGGTTGCTGAACAACTCCAGGCACGCCTGGAAGAAGCGGACCATTTGGATCCCTTCCAGTCGGGATTCAGGCCTCATCATGGGACTGAAACTGCCTTGGTCGCACTGGTTGATGATCTCCGGCGGGCTAGGGACAAAGGTGAGAGCTGTTTCCTAGTTCTGCTGGATCTCTCAGCGGCGTTTGATACCATCGACCATAGCATCCTTCTGGACCGTCTTGAGGGGCTGGGAGCTGGGGGCACTGTTATACAGTGGTTCCGCTCCTTCCTCCTGGGCCGTGTTCAGAAAGTGGTGGTGGGGGATGAGTGTTCAGACCCTTGGGCCCTCACTTGTGGGGTGCCTCAGGGTTCTGTCCTCTCCCCCATGCTTTTTAACATCTATATGAAGCCGCTGGGAGAGATCATCAGGAGGTTTGGGCTGGGTGTTCATCAGTATGCGGATGACACCCAGCTCTACCTCTCTTTTAAATCAGAACCAGTGAAGGCGGTGAAGGTCCTGTGTGAGTGTCTGGAGGCGGTTGGAGGATGGATGGCGGCTAACAGATTGAGGTTGAATCCTGACAAGACAGAAGTACTGTTTTTGGGGGACAGGAGGCGGGCAGGTGTGGAGGATTCCCTGGTCCTGAATGGGGTAACTGTGCCCCTGAAGGACCAGGTGCGCAGCCTGGGAGTCATTTTGGACTCACGGCTGTCCATGGAGGCACAGGTCAAATCTGTGTCCAGGGCAGCTGTTTACCAGCTCCATCTGGTACGTAGGCTGAGACCCTATCTGCCTGCGGACTGTCTCGCCAGAGTGGTGCATGCTCTGGTTATCTCCCGCTTGGACTACTGCAATGCGCTCTACGTGGGGCTACCTTTGAAGGCGACGCGGAAACTACAACTAATCCAGAATGCGGCAGCTAGACTGGTGACTGGGAGCGGCCGCCGAGACCATATAACACCGGTCTTGAAAGACCTGCATTGGCTCCCAGTACGTTTCCGAGCACAATTCAAAGTGTTGGTGCTGACCTTTAAAGCCCTAAACGGCCTCGGTCCAGTATACCTGAAGGAGCGTCTCCACCCCCATCAGTCTGCCCGGACGCTGAGGTCCAGCGCCGAGGGCCTTCTGGCGGTTCCCTCACTGCGAGAAGCAAAGCTACAGGGAACCAGGCAGAGGGCCTTCTCGGTAGTGGCGCCCGCCCTGTGGAACACCCTTCCAGCAGATGTCAAAGCGATAAACAACTATCTGACATTCAGGAGACATCTTAAGGCAGCCCTGTTCAGGGAAGTTTTTAACGTGTGACATTTTACTGTATTTTTGGTTTTTATGGAAGCCGCCCAGAGTGGCTGGGGAGGCCCAGCCAGATGGGCGGGGTATAAATAATAAATTATTATTATTATTATTATTATTATTATTATTATTATTATTATTATTATTATTATCTTAAAAAGCAAAGCCTTTCGCTCCATATTTTAATCTCACGTCACTTTCATGGCAATAAAGGTGTTAATTGCTGCTTATCATAATGAATTCCATTTTTCCTATGAAAAATAATGAAGTGGTGGATAATATACACAGCATTTTTTTTTAGATAGCAGCAATACAAATGTAAGCATTAATGGTCCGCAGAGAATATAGGATATTTATCTCCTTTCCCCTTAGAGACGTAACAAAACAGAACACAGCAAGGACTGAATATTATACATGAAGCGTTGGTCACACAAATACTTCACAACATAAAAACTATAAAGTCATCACGTAAGGGTTTCACGTCAACAAATGAACCAGCCTTTAAAATAAGAGAAGAGACAAGAACTATCTGAATTAAGGCCAAACCTCTCTTAACTGTTAATGTAGGTAAAACTTTGCCAAAGCACAAAATAGAACCAGGATCTTTCAAAGTGGTGTTACAAATATGTGTTAGCCGCAAGCTTTTTTCAAAAGGTCATGTGTATCTGCGCAGGTGTGCAAATTAAGCTTCATAAACTTTAGCACACTGTATTATTACTTACAAGAAGTTGTTCTTTATGGAAAGAGTTTTATGCACAACATAAAAAAGTTCCAAGGAAAGGAAGATCTATGCAAAAATTAAGAGAAATATGCAAAATATCAAGGAACACTGTAAAATAAAACAAGGAAAATAGTACAGAGGCCATATAACAATGGCCTAAGACAATGTTGGACGGAAATAGGAATGTGCATTGTAACTTGACAGTTCTCTTTATCCATGGCTGCTAAACAGTGGTGCCTCGCAAGACGAAATTAATCCGTTCCGCGAGTCTCTTCGTCTTGCGGTTTTTTCGTCTTGCGAAGCACGGCTATTAGCGGCTTAGCGGCTTTAAGAAAAAGGAAACAAACTCGCAAGAACTCGCAAGACGTTTCGTCTTGTGAAGCAAGCCCATGGGGAAATTCGTCTTGCGGAACGACTCAAAAAACGGAAAACTCTTTCGTCTTGCGCGTTTTTCTTCTTGCGAGGCATTCGTCTTGCGAGGTACCACTGTATTATTCTCTCTCTAGTGTCCAAAATATTTTTATTTTTCACTTTTAATTCGTATACCACCTTTCTATATTACTATGCACAAGGCAGTTTACAATTTTCTAACAATACAGGCAAGCTGTTAATTGTCAAGAAGATTTCTCCTGCATGCAAAAATGCATTTTAAACAATACTGAGCCCATAACTGTGTTCAGGCATTCACATGGACATGAGGACAGGGCAGGGGCACACATGAAAACTCCACCTCAAACTCGGAGGTTTCTAAGTGTGCTCAATTGAATGTGCTTAAAAAAATCACCTTCAGACCTTTGCACTAACCATGCAAAATTCAGAAGAGAAACATAGGGTGCTGGGGACTGGCTTACATGTGACCCTTACTCCACCTACAGTTTCATTCTACCCACGTTCAACTGAATCCCGAAACACGGCTAATAATTATCCGTCTGAACTGTTAAACACCGATCCATTCACAAACTGAACATGAAAGACATCAAGAGCAAACAGAGGTGAAATTTTATCATAAGGTATGAAACCCAACTTTTTCAGATTCCAAGTAGAAACACAAGCTACTAGTCTACTGAATTTGCCATCAAAGTTTAAAACTTTGAATGCATCGGGGGGGGGGGTTAATAGTGAATGAAGCTTTTTGTGTGTGTTTTTACCCCTGCATGTTGAGCTTTTGAAGATTTGTTCTGCATAAAAACCATGAAAGTCACACCACCTGCCAATGGAAGTAAATCAGTCACATTCTTTTTGAATAAGGGTCTTTTGCACATACTTCGGTAATCCCAGCTCAAACATTTATACACTGAATTAAATGTCCCTATGATAATAGAAACATTCTCACTCTCTTTACTCCAGCTGAACTGGTAGCTTTTTTTTTTTTACAAAACTATTCATCTTTATAGACACCCAAACAGTAATTTTCTTTGTTAATGGGTAATCATTAAAATAATCCAAAAATAGTAATACAATCTCCTTTAATTATTAGATCAAATGCATGCAATGTGTTTGTAAAAAAGTATTTTCACAGAAGATTTCACGGAGGAGCACCAAAACACTTTCCCGATTTTTGTTGTTAAAGAGGCAACTCTGTTGCAAAAGTGCTAACCAAACAGCAGTCAAAGCAAGAACCTCAAGCGACCGGTTGGTTTATCTGATTAAATAAAACAACACAACACAACACACTTGTAAAATATGAAACCGGTTGCCGCTGCAAACCTCTTTATGAGTTCATACAGCTGTAGATAGAAGTAAGGTTTTACCCACCTGGGATCTTTCTGAATGCTATCAATTGAAGGTGACCTAGCCAAGGTTCCCTCAGGTGGGATGGCTGGTCCAGATTTGCTGTATGGCGATTCAACAGAAGGACAATACTGCAGCTGTCGGTAGGGGTCTGCGTAATTGGCGGCTGGGCCGGCTGCATAGCTGGCCCTCTGGAAGGTCGCTGTTGCGTTCTGTGAGCCGTGTTGACTGCCTGTGCGCTGTAAGGGTACGGAGTCGACACCAGGGGAAGATGGGGCTACGACAGGAAAGTAGGGACAAAGTAAAAAATTGAGGACCTGTTCACAGAAATGGTTAACCAGGTCTAGGCAGAGGAAAAAAATACACACATATAAACAGGGGTTTGAAAAGAACGAGAAAAAAAGAACATTGTCATTCCTGAAATCATCATGAAACACAGTTCAAATGAAAAGCTTTAAATGAAGCATCACATCTCTTAGCCAGAAGAGTAAACTGCTTCATAGCATGTTCAAGAATACTAGCCATAGGTAAATACGTACACAAACAAAACCCCTAGACATCACAGTGCGACTTTATCAGTTGCCAAACTTGGAACACTTAAAAAAAAGGCAAAACTGCTACCTAGGAACTGTAGTCCCTTGCAGATCATCTGCCACGTTCTTCTTCATGCTAAGATTACACAGGAATAATGAAGACAATGCATATAAATTGCATTAACAGTGTTTTTCCATATCAAACCTTCAAATGTCCCAAGACTGTATTCAGATTATCTGCCTGCATTAGAAGTGGAACATAACCCATTGGTTATTAATTAATAGCCACAATGTAATCAAGGAGCTGCTTATTTTTCAAATTAGTGAAATAACACTCAGTCTTTTATTACACTCATTTTCCAAGTGAAGATGTTTGAGGCAAGATCGAAATTTATTCAAAATACGGGCCAAATCCTAGGAGTTTCTTTTCTGTCTATAGTGGCCCGATTTTTGTCACTACAGTACGATCGTGTCTTATGCGCCATTAACTAGTGCAATTTCAACCTTGCATGGTTGAAAGCTGGCAAGCTGAAACTGCAGATTAAATGAATGCAGGGAGGAGAGCATAGAAGCTATTTTTGCACTTGGTGCAAGCTCTCCTCCTTGCTTACTGGGCAAGTCCCTCTCAGAGTGCAGAATCCGGGCTGCTCTCCCAAGATCTTGTGGGAACTTGGATGGTCCCACAAGATCTCATAAGAGCACTTCAAAGCCTGCACACTGAAAGGGACCCACTTGGTGTTTTTGCATATATGTGCCATGCCTGGACTGTAAACTCCATGCAAAATGCAATTGTACTTTATAGAGTAACAATATTTGTGATTAAAAAAGGTCATCGTTGACAGAAAAAAGCCCAATTATATTGGTTCTTGGTGGGTTTGATATGGTGGTCTTAAAATAACAAGCTAGCATACATTCTGTACTGTTTAAATCTTCTTAAACTTTTTTAAAAACTGCAGTTAACCAAGACTGAGATTCTGTGCATTCTGACTTTTAAAAAAATCCCATTCAATGCATGAGGCTTATTTCAAAGGAAATATTCACAGGATTGTAGTTCTTGCCTCTCACCCTGCCATTGACCTACCACTGCACAACAAGCTCTCCGGGACGCCAAACCACAAGTACAACAAAGGGGAGGGGAGGGAAAGAATGAAGTCTGATCAAATACAGTGGTGCCTCGCAAGACGAAATTAATCCGTTCCGCGAGTCTCTTCGTCTTGCGGTTTTTTCGTCTTGCCTATTAGCGGCTTAGCAACTATTAACGGCTTAGTGGCTTTAAGAAAAAAGAAACAAACTCGCAAGCCCATAGGGAAATTCGTCTTGCGGAACGACTCAAAAAACGGAAAACTCTCTCGTCTTGCGCGTTTTTCGTCTTGCGAGGCATTCATCTTGCGAGGGACCACTGTATCTTAGAGGTTTCCCAGTAGTTTCCTCCCTTCTATTCATATTAACCTTACAAACAGACTGAACCTTTGGCGAAGGACCCAGGATTAGGAACCCAAGTCCCTGATAAATGCAAACTGTAATGAAATGAGGCCATTGGTTTGGAAGGATGAAGGAAGGCTGATTACACCTTTCCCTGCCAAACACCTTTCCATTAAACTCACCTCCTTCAGCAACCTTTCTTCCAACAGAGAAGTGTTGCTGGCAGTAGAGAGGAAAAACAGTTGGGGAGCAAGCGTACAAGGGAGATGCAGCAAGCAAGGAAAGTTAAGGTTTTTTTTTACTTCTACCCTCCTCACCAATTATTTTTAAATATTCAGCAGTGATTCAGGTCCACTGAACTAGTTTTGCCCTCAATGAATAGTCATCCCAAATTAGGAAATAAAGGTAACATCGATGGGTTTTTTTCTTCTTTCCAAGTTACAGAGAAAATCATATGACTTTATGACCTTCAAACTGGCACAACTTCCATTTTATTTGGACAAATATTTCATAATTACAAGGTAAGTAAAATGGGTAAGCAAAAGTATACGTATTGTCTTGTTACTGTCAGCATCAACAGAACATTGGGGATGACATTTCTCATTGTTCAACTTTATAACTGTGTTTGCCATTTCTCTTGAAAATATGCATTTAGGAGATGCATATCAATCCAATCAAATGACAACTGCTATTTCATTAAAGAGCTGGAATGGACTGAGAGAGGTTTATACCAAGCACTAAAATAATTTACAAGTACACTTCATGTCAATGTTTCCTGAATATTCCATGTGACTTTTAGAAATACCATATACCAATTAGGATTCAAGCACATTTTAAACATCTTCACCTTGAAATTAAGAACAGCATTTCAATCTATTCTAGTTTGGATTTGATATTCCTTTTCTTCATGCAATTTTCATTTGGGTGTATATGGAACAGCAAGCTGAACTACAGAATGTAGTTGTTAATTATGACAATGGTTATGATGGTGCAGTACCGAAAATTTGTTGGTTAGTAGACATTCAAAAAGAATGCAATGATGTAAAGTAATATTAGCCCACACTAACAGCAGCCTTTTGTACCTCTCCTCCCCTTTCAACAGTTCTACGTTTTGGCTCGTATTTCAATTATTTTCACATTTACTGTAAGCTGTAAGAACTTTATGTTTCAGGCAATATACAAATGTCATTAAGAAATAAAAAAAATAATGTAAATAACTGGCGATCCATGACTATCATTAGAGCAGCAAAGTTGGACCACCCACAGAGATTTCTGCACTAGGGTAGTCTACAGGTACGCTAAAAATTATGTGTTTGCAAACACACACACACACACACACACACACACACACACACACACAATGGTTTGACAAGTCCTTCGCCAACTGTGAATCACAGCTGAACATCAGCTGGGGAGAAGAGAAAAGTGGGGGGGGGGAATGGAGAAAGGGACAGCACTGGTCAAAACCCTAGTATTGGGGAGAGGCGACTTGGGTTGTGGGGTGTCTGCTATGAAGCTAAAAGAGCCTGGGGGAGAGGGCTTGGATAGGAGGGAAAGACTGATTACCCCTTCTTTGTGGAGGGGACAGTTGTGGCCCGGTCCATCTCCCTGGACAGAGGATAAGGCAGACCCCGCCTCCTTCGTGGCTGGCCATGTAGAATGACAGGATACCCCACCTAAACTCTGAATGCAAATTAGCCAATGAGGGCCTCTCTGAGAGGCAGGGTTTCAGCAGCAGACCAGAAGGAGCAAGACTTCATTCTGGTCTGCCTTTGGGATAGCTAAACTGGCTGTGCAGGGCGCCAGCAATGCGGTCAGTGGGAGATCAGCTCTGCCTGCCCACCCTATACATGGGCTTTGCTCTTGAGCTCAGGGGGCACTGTATCTTGAAAACCCTGCTGTGGGGATAATCGGTCGCCAAGAAGGAATTTGCCTGCAAACAAACTGAGCTCGTTAAAACTCCCTAGGACTCTTTCATCTGCAGAGGGAACCTAGCTCGTAAAAGCTTAAAATTTAAAATTAAGAGTCTCATGCTCCAAAGACTGAGCTATTGTGCCATTATGAATGGCCTCTGTGCCTACTTTGCCTACATTTAAGCATTAATTAAATTTGAAGACTATCCTTTGCCATTTTGATGCAATTGTTCATTTGATAAAATTTCTAGCCCACCCTTCATAGTTACTGATCCTGGGGTAGCTTACAATAACCTAAACCTCAAAACAGCAACACTCATCAAATTCTTTTTTCAGAACAAATAGGAACAGATTTTAAGGATACCATAATTAAAACAGCAATTATTCAACAATCGCTAAAACTATATTTGACACCACAGAGAGGCCAGCTTCTTCCTATATGTGGCTGACTAAATCAACATTCAACAGATGTTTCAGAGAACAATTATGTTTTACGTTAGCACTGAAAATGAACGAGTGCCAGATATACCTCAGAGGTACAGTATTTCCTTCTACACCCATGTGTATGTACACCTGTCAGCTTCAAACTTCTTGCAAAGTTAATTCTAATCCACAGAAGCTTATGTTACAAAAAAATCTGTTAAGTCTTTAAGGCGCTAAAAGATTCTTCATTGTTTCTTTGACTCACATTAGCAAACTACATTCAACAGCCTATGGGACAAAATTTGAACCATTATGCAAACTGTCAAGTAGCTTTTATAGGAGAAACAATAATATTATGGCACCTGGATTCATTGGAAAATATAATAAATGTAGAAATTAGACAACAGGTTTAAAGCACTAAGTACATCTATCATGGAGCGGGGAGATATCCATTAATGCATTAATACACAACAAAACTGGGATCTGGTGTGCCATACACAATCTAATGAGAGTAGCAAACTTTATTTCTTAACATTTTAAAATTTGGCAAAGGGATATGAAATCCACTGTGTAGCAGCAGCCATAAGTATAAAGTGGGTGGAAACATTGTTCTGGCAGGAGTTGTGTGCTCCTCTCCTTATAGCAACCAGACATTTAGCTAGACTACAGCTGTGTTCACACTCAGGTTTACTCACTGCTTTTCCAGTGCTGGGCTTTTAATCTGTGTGTTGACACTGCATTATCCAAAATGTGCATGCATTCTGTAATTTGTTATAAGATGCTATTGTTTGATGCACTGTTTCACATAGCTGTGGAGTCCTTAAGCCATTCTTAATGTGGAACTAGGCAAGGGGTGAACACCTTTGCTTAGGGTAAAGACACCCACACTCTAAATGCCCCCTGGTTTGTACACATAGAGAAAGGAATGAGGGCACATGGGAAAAGAATCAGTTTCACTGCTCTCTAAAGGCAGCAATGTGAACCCACCCTTAAAGAAAGGAAGCTGAATTTACTTTTATGATTATCTTTGTAGGCCAGCTAAGTGGATAAAAGATGCATGCCGTCTTTTTAAGACACACTAGGATGCTCACAAAATCAAGTTTTAATTAAATGCGCTAATAAAACAAAAGCTGCAGAACAGACTATAACACCTACACAAGTTGTGGAAATTATGGTAAACGGTGGCATCGAAATTTCAAAAACCTCAATAAGAACAAATTATGCCAGTAATTAATTTGTACAATGAGTTTCTTCTGCATCATTCTAGCACATCTCATTCGAAAGAACCCTTAACAAAAACATATGTCCATCATAAACGATGCACCAACACCTAAATCACCCCTCCTCCCATCTCCGCTGCCTCCGGTTTATTTAATTTGCATTGGAATATTCCATTTTATGTCTTTAAAAGAAACCTGACTTGAAATAACCAATGGCCAACTAAGGGCACAATACAATTCAAGCCGTTTTACTATTTCCCGTTCCTTCCCCCACCCTGTCTCTTCCTTTTGACAGATCATTTTGTCCTTGTCTTGAAAGAGCTACTCCCATGTTCCTCAACATCTCAGCTGTGGATTTTTCCAGTTTCTAAAACCTACAAAACATGCTGCCTGTCATTTTATTCCTTCTAAGATTTCAATTACAATGCATTACCTTATATTTGCTTTTATTTGCTTTAAAGCTATTCTTTTGTCATCTTATCCCACCAAAGAAGAGGAGCAAGGAAGATGGAGGATGAACCTAACTTGGCTTTTATCTTTCATAGAAACAGGAGACGCGTCTGATAATCTGAGGCCTCGTTTTCATGGGATTACTGGGATATTACCTATTTATCTGATTGGTATATTCATCAAGTATTTCAAAATTTAATCAAACATCTTCTTTCAATTTCACAAAAAATGGTGTTTAAAAGGTATCTGACTGAAACTAGGGCAGCAATCTACATTCAATTAATCCGTTAATAGAGCTAGGCTGCAATTCTAAACATGCTTTTCTGGGAGTAGGTTCCACTGAACCCTTCCAAGTAGATACAAGAAGTCAAGCTGGCTCAAGAAGCAGATTCCCAGCTCAGCTGGATACCATTGGTTACCCAACCCTGGCTCTGCTAAAGATACAGGGGTACAAGTCTATCATCCTTGCTCAGCCAGCTGAGCCAAGACTGGTGAACTTACACTGGTGTAAACTCTGAGAAATGGGTGTTATGGGAGCATGCTGTGGGAGGGGATTGGACCGGGCATTGTTCATATGTCCTGGCAAACAGGCAGAATTAAAGTCAACTAAAAGAGTGGTGAAAGTCATCTGGCAACTTCTGTTTCAGTGTATCTGAAGAAGTGTGCATGCACACGAAAGCTCATACCAAGAACTAACTTAGTTGGTCTTTAAGGTGCTACTGGAAGGAATTTTTCTATTTTAAAGGCTTGCTTTCCCCCTACCAGGCTTAAGCTGACTCAGTCAACAGTAGTAGCCCCACTGCTGAATGGAGTTTGGCTTAACTTAAACTGGCACAAATTATGCCAACTTTCCCCATTCTTAGAGCTGCTCCCTGAGATTGCAATCCAAATGCCACTTCCCTGAGAGTAAGCCAATTGAATCCAGTGGGATTTACTTCTGAGTAGCCACTGTTAAAGACTGCAGTCTTACAAAACCTATGTGTGGGAGTAACAGTGTTAGAAAAGGCGCCCCTTGCTTCTCTCCTCAATAAAATGGAACACCTCTTCTAAGACATGGCATGATCCAACGTGTGTAGCACTGAAGTGACCTCTCCAAGGATTAATAATCTACAATTAATAATCTAATATTCCCTTAATCAGGTGATGGCCCCAGCTAAAACATATACATCTTGGGCTCAATAATTTACTCCCGACGTACCAATTCAGAATGCGTTATTTATAGCCCACTCTTCAAAGTATAATCTTTGACAAGTATTAAAACATACTTTGCAAAGGAGACCAACAACATTCCGTGTCCAGAAAGAGAAAGCATCTAGCTAATTATCAGAAGAGCAGGACTGATTATTGTCTGAACAACAACAACAACAAAAAAGCATATGCCCCTGGTCAGCAACTGGTTTTGTCAGAGGACCGAGGATCAGAGGGACAACTGTCCAGTTTACACACATGCACTCAACACACCATACCTCCATAACCAGACGTCTGTCATATTGACGCAGGTGATACTAATCCACACGCCTCTGCTTCTGGGGAGAAAAAATGGAACCACCTGCATGCAGATTTGGCAGCACTGAACATCAGTGTCCACCAATCTATTAAAGCCAGGTCTAAAGTTCAAAGTGATTGAAAGGCAGAGTAACACATGAAAACAAGGAGACTAGGCATATAAAGACCCTCTTCTGTGGATGTTCTAAGCTGAGAGATATAGGACAACACAAGAGGCCACAATACTAAGAACTGGTGTCTGAGTTTGCTCTCCCTCCTCTTCCCTCTCCACCCCCTTTCCTTTTGTAGTATGTCTTTTAGACTAAGACTGTGGGCAAACACTGTTTTGTTTGAATGGGTCTTGGGACTGTTCTTGGGACTCTCTTTTGGCTGAAGTGCAGGGTAAAAATGCTTGCTTTAACTAATTAAATAAATGCTATTGTGTAGTGCTTTTTAGCTCCAGACACTTAATTTTACAACCTAGCTCAAGCATAGTGATATATTGGTTGCTGCAAGAACCTGTATGAATGTGCACCTGAGAATGCTCATTTTTAAAAAAGAGGCCGACATGGAACAACTCATCCAGAGAACATGCTGACACTGAGCACTGATAATAATGATAAAAAAGTTGTTAGCCCAAACTTGCTCATGGCTAAGGATGAGCAAATATACTAATGTTGCCTTTTCTCAGGTTGATCATTATACATCTGTGATCAGGAGTGATATTCCTTGAGCGAAAAACAATGCTATACTTTCTCAGCTTCATAGCTTCTTGCGGTACTTTCACTGATGGAGCTTTTTATTTGATGTTCTGCCGTGTTTCCAGGAAGCAGCCTCAAGTATTTCCCTTTCTCTGATCACGCTCTGGACCTTGAGGGCACTAATTTAGCTTTAACATAGAAAAGACGTTTGAAAGTGGCATTTTTCTGCATCTCCATCTCTGACTTTTCTTAGTTTGGTTCAGACTTTTGCTTATGGATTGATACTACTAAAATGAGTCTTGATAGATAAATGTTCCAAAATTTGATACCCTGGTGGTGTGGTTGCAGTTGTTTCTTAGCTTGCCGATTCAAAGACGCTGCTTTTTGAGAATTCATACAGTTGAGAACTAACTTTATGTGTGCTTAAACAACAACAACAAATTATGTAATTCAGAATTAAGTATCCACAAGGAATTTCAAGAATTTCATAGCAAGCAGCAAACAAAAATAAATACTTGAAAACAAAGACCAGCATTTTAGAAACACAATCCTTGTCAGGTCAAGTCATAGGGAGAGATGCATAAACAGGTCCAATGACTGACGTTTTCTGTCCCTAAGTGATGCTTTCCTTTTAAGTGTCTAAACTGAATTCGTTTGAAAATATCTTCTTTTTGATTTCTTCAAAATTTGTTTCAGAAATGTCCTCGTCCAGAATTTTCCAGCCAGGCACTGCCTCTTCAACAAAAATCCTGTGTGGCTTATATCATCCACATTTTGTTTTTTAAAGAAGGAACGCTGCTGCTGCTAACAATTTTTCTTAGTTTCTTCCGGTTCTAAAAGTCTGTAGAAACTGGATAGTCTGTCAACACAAAGCTCATTGGAACATGTAGAAATAGAAATCCTGAATACTTAAGTGTGTTCAAACACCATAATAAGGCAACTGATAAAATGGGTAAATCAGCTTTACTATGGATAGATTACACCCATATTCTCTGGGACTTGAGAAAAACTTACAGTATTCTAGAGGCTCCTGTGTTCCTGAGCACAGAAGGAAATCTCAGTTTATGTATGAAATTAATACTATAAAACTGGCAGAATACTGGAAGCCGTATTTATTTGAAAGTATTTATGCCACCTGTTTTAGAGGATATCCCCCACAAGGTGGTGTACAATGAGATGAGATACACTTCGGTACATTCTAAAGCATTAAAACCAATGTAGGGAAGCCTAGAGTCTCAGAAAACAATGACAAAACACTGTTAAGGAATGGCAGAATGGAACAGAGTGGCTTTTAAGACATGCTTAAAGGCCTGCACTGTAGGGGCCATGTATAGGGAGTTCACAACTCCAGAACCATGACCGAAAAGAGGATCTCTCTCTCTTATGCTTGCCTCCTCTCTTACTGGTGGAAAGGAGAGGAGGGCCCGCCAATGCATATCTTAACAACTAGGCATGGTCATATGGGTGAAAATGGTCCTTCAGATAACCTAGCTTTTCTTTGTTCAAAAAGACCACACCAAATTTGTTGGCTAAGGGACTTTTTAAAACAAAACAAAAAGTCTGGAGTCTACCACCACTGTTTCAGCTGTTTCCCTGATGACTGCACCTTTCACTGGTTAAAGGAACTCTCAACTTCCCAGCTGCATTCAACAAAACCATCAACTAGGCCAACAACAAAGTAGAAGTATACATACGTACAGCTCTAAGTAGGGCAGAAAAGGCAGGAAAATATACTTTAAATGCCTTCTGTCCAGCAAAGTCAATATATGAAACCCGGGAATAGAGTCAGCACCTTCAAGGAGACAAAAACCTGGCTTCCCTTAGGGTACACTATTTCTCTGTGCAGACCAGGTGACTGCTATAAGAGGCATTGACAGAAAGAAGAGAACCGCAAGCTGCTCTCTTTCAAAGAATCTATTTGAAACAAGATTGTGAGTGTAAAGTTTTGCCGTACTCAACCACAAAATTAAGCAATTTCATTCATAATAATGCAACATTATTATTTGCTGCTTAGTGAAGGCAATCTAAGCTCAAAGGCACCATTAGAGAGGTACTGATAAAGAAAAAGAAAACCAGTGGCAACTCCTAAATTCTTAATTGCAATACAACACCTTGCTTTTAATAGTGGGTTTAAAAAAATGACTGCAGTAGGGTGTTGTGGCTGGTTCCCTCAATCCTGGGGTAATCTTGGTCACTGAATTCAGACAAGATAACCAACCTGGGCAACCAGGGACTTACAAAAGAGGAGGAGGGAAGTCAGCAAAGAGCCAGGAAAACCAAATGCCCTGGGAGGCTCAGGAACCATGGAGAACAAGAAGAGACAGACAACTCCAGAAACAAATGATTAAACAGCCTCCTCAGCAGCCTTTTCCTGCTTCCTTTGATTAGGGCTTTTGCAAAGGAAGGACCAATAAGAACAGGCTGTGCATAACTGATGTCAGCAGAGCACAATCAAGGGCTAATTTTTGACACAGCATCATTCACAGCACAAACTACATACAGGACACAGCTATCTTGACTAGAAGTGTGTACCACTATAGAAGAGATCCTTCACTTCTCTCTCTCTCTCTCTCTCTCTCTCTCTCTCTCTCTCTCTCTCTCTCTCTCTAACTTTTCCCGCTGCCTTTAGTGGACATAAGTGATCTGTGTTTGTGGATATGCTCAAAGCATTTGCTCGGGCAGTTTAACAAAAACAAGTATATGTTGCGTTCGTTGGCTCATTGGCAGGAGTGAAGTCAGGACTGCTGCTTAATTTGGTATTAACAGTGTCTACAGCGCAGAATTGAAAATGTGGATGGCAAATTTCCCATAAAGGGATTTGATTCGATAGCAGAGGAACATCTTGCATCTGTACCACAGGCTATAACCTCCCCTACTTCCAAAAATTACAGTAATAAATTGAAAAACGAATGCAACATTGGCCAGTTTTAGGCAAACAGTTCCCTCCTTTATTGTATCCTTTTTAAAAAAATGTTTCTGCATAAAGGACACCACCCAAAGCAGATCTACAGATTATAAATCGACTTTAGGCCTGCAAACACAAGGCCATCCTTACTCCTCTCATTAACTACTTACTCATTTTGCAATCTAATTATTGTTGTAGCATATTTGCTTGTCATGGCCATAAGCACAACTCCTTTCCAAGTCTTGTTCTTTCCTGATACTCTGTTGGCAGTCATTACTATCAGCACCTGAGTGCTTCTTTACTGACCCTCTTGTTTATATCAAATTAAGCAGCTAGTTCCTTCATATTTGGTTGACTCTGACATATCTGGGTGCACAGAGAATGCAAAATTAAATTACCCCCAAAAGAAAGCAGGCAATCTCCACAATTCAAAATATGACTATAAAAAGACATAAAGCAAAATCAAACCAGTCTTCTGGCAATGCAAATGGTCTTTTTTTGATTTGAGGAAATTCTAACTCCTTCTCTGTACAAGATCAACAATGCAAATAAAACATCCCATAAATATGAATAACGCTGCAGTAATGTCTACTCTTTGTTCTCGATGTGTCTGTCTGAAGGGTATTTTGGTTCTGAACATGCTGGGTGCGGGTTCCTTCATAAATTAATTGCCAGTACTGACTTGGTTGCTGTTCACAGGTTTCCAAATATAGAGCTATTTCACACAGCTGAAACAACCTCCCCACAACTAAAAATTGTACACCAACACATTTGATGTATGGTCATGAGCTCTTACCATTACAGATGAATCAATGGAGCTGATTGGTTGAAATGCAGCCACAGACACTGCTACTTTAACATGGAGTGACATATAGTATTAATGAATGAATGAGCATGTACATACACATACGAAGTGAGAATGGAACGTATGTTCTATGTCTAATTAATTCCCCCTTCGCCATCCCACCTGTATTAAGCTACCCAGTTGTAAATGGCCTATTCATCATAGGAGAAAGTCCCCCTGTCCCTTTTTTTAGTAATACACATCCTGAGCGAACAAGGAAGTACAGCAGCCAGGGATGAATTCTGAGCGCCGTCATATGATATTTTAGCTCAAAAAATGAAGAAGTAAGTGCGCAAGAAAGAAACTATGAGAAAGGGTGGGGTGGGGAATAAAGACGTTATTTATTTATTTAGTAGCATGCACAAATTTCTGACCGCAGATTCAGTCACTGTGTTTCTAACAGAACAGCAAAAACGCAGAAACTTATGAATTAAAGGCAGCATACCTACCCAGACAGGAAGGGGAGGGAGGGTAGAAAGAGACTGTAGGTTGTTTTCACCTACCTGTGCTAGTGCGATATGTGCCTGTAAGTGCTGGCTGAAGAGGGTCTCCTTGACTCTGGCTGAGACTCCTCATAGGGGGCTTCTGATATACTCTGTCTTCATAAATAGGATCTATGTGGTGCTCTGGAGACTGTAGTGCCCTTAGCTCGGAGCCCAGGTGGCTATGCTGGCTGGTGTAAGAAGCCCGGGATCCAGCTGCAAGATAAATTGATATGGGAACATTAGGGGGAACACCAAAACCACTTGCGAGGAAACAGCACGCCAAAAGGGACATCGAAAAACAGAAACGCAATCAATTTATATCCCGATTACCTTGCAAGCAAAAGAAAGCAGCTAACAAATTGGGGGGGGGGGGAGAGACCTTAAACAAATCAAAACTATTAAAAAACTACAAAGAAAGAATTAACATGACAAGGCAGCAGTGGCTCAAGTTAGTCACACTCTCTGTCTTCATCCAGCCATCTGTTGCTGCTGCACAATCTGATTTTCTCAAACGTGAGGGAGATTCTTCAGCGATGCCAGAAAACACACACACACTTTTCCAAATATATTTGCTTTATCTCGGAGAAGCCTGTCAGCAGATGGGGGAGTAAACATTCAAACGAGTACCATAATTTGTGCCCACATCTTCAGTATTAGACTGAAACCAAGTTACGAATATCAATTATTCTTCAGAATGAACACCAGAGTTGACCTAGTACATCCTCCCTTTAAACAGGGCAGCATTTTGTGGTTTGTCAGCTGTTTTGTCATGTGCTATATAGATGCCAGATTGCGAGATTTCGTAAAACCGAAATCCCCCAGGGCACGTACATTAAAGCTATCATTAGGAGATAATGCGCATACTCATGAAAAAAATTGGGCTGTATCCAGAATAGAAGAGATTGCAGTATAATAAATGCTCCTGCTAGAGAACAGAAGAGGGAGAAGGTGGTTTTCTCAAATTTCCCCTTCCCCACACAGCCACCAATGCGGATACCCTATTTACATGTTTTAACTTAAAAAAACAAACAAGCATGTTTAGTGCAATTTTTGTACCTTATGCATCTCTTCTGGTAACCAAACATAAGAGTTATTTTCTGTTGACTGACAGGAAAACTAGGAGCCTCTGTAGTTATGTTGCTACTCCACATTTTAATCAGCTGAAGATACATTGTTTTCCACATGTTACATTATGTCAAAAAGGGAGCTACCACAATATCCATACTATAGCCAGGCATAAATAAAAGACTAAAGACAAGGATTAAAGCTGTGAGGTGCTTGTATTAACCATATCAGTTAAGGTGATCTCATCACTTAACCTCTACCACACAGAACTACTTTCAGAGCTACAATTTCTTGATATCGTTTTGCAAGCAGATGATGGAATAACGTTCGCAATATGTTGACACCCTGGGGAGCTAAAACATGAGGAAAAATCCGTACTAGCCCAAGCAAGCAAAAATGTATTTGTAAACATTATGTAGCAGATGGCTAAATTAAGCTTTAAGATGCAACAGGCCATATGGCAAAAACTGGTACACACCTTAAAAGCTGTCACCTCTTAGACTCAAACCAACCCAAGATCTGTGCTTGTTAAATGTTAATCATATGGTCCTGTGGTATCTTGTTAAAAATACTGCATTTCAAATGCAGAAGAGATGTATATTCTGAACACACACTTGCAAATTCTGAGAATATATTCCTGATTTTGAAAAGGAACCACTGAAACACCGCTTGTACGGTGAATATTCCACTGGCTTAACGATTTCATCACTTGATGCTGCAAGCCCAGCTCCTGCTACAGGACAGTCCTGTTGCAGTCTGGGGGTTGCGGCGCTAATCTCACTCTATAGGCCGAGGGAACCGGCTTTTGTCCGCAGACAGCTTCTGTGTCATGTGGCCAGCATGACTAAGCCACTTCTGGCTAACCAGAGCAGTGCACGGAAACACCGTTTACCTTCCCGCCGGACTGGTACCTATTTATCTACTTGCACTTGACGTGCTTTCAAACTGCTAGGTGGGCAGGAGCAGGGACCGAGCAACGGGAGCTCACCCCATCGCGGGGATTCGAACCGCCGACCTTCTGATTGGCAAGTCCTAGGCTCTGTGGTTTAGACCACAGCACCACCCGCATCCTCTGCACTCTGCAGTTGCATTCCTTAGGAATGCACTAATACTTCCCCATTCTTAAAAAAATCAAACCCTCCCTTAATATAAACATAATTCCTGTATGCACGAGATGGAGGCAATTACCAGTGTTGAAGCAGAAAATAAATGAGGTGCCTCAGGAGTCTCCTGCAATCTTAGCACTGGAATCTTATTCCTTACTGTCTGGTTTTTGCAGAGGCAGGGTACTACAGGCTTGCACACTGAATGGGGTTCAGCTTGTTTTGCAGCTCATTTCCCAGTATCCTGTAAACTAATGCATTATCTCCTTAATCCTGGTGGTGTTAAGCCCTTGCAAGGCTTCAGATAAAACCCACAAATAGGACTACAATGCAGTGGAGTAAGAAATTACACACATACACTGTGTAACTTGCGCTCTCTAAACAAAACGAAAGCAAACAAAGGGAGGGAAAGGATGGTGCTAACCAGAGAGTTTGCCAAAGCCTGCCCAGCATTTCACTACCTTCGGAAGAGACGGGTGACTCATTCTCATAAAGCTCACAAGCTGCTTGGCAGCAAGAGTGCCAGGCAGCTTTCTAGAGTCCAAAGGACCATGTCCTTCGTCCATGCCAGGATCAAGCATTCCAATCAGGAAAAGCTGGATTCAAGGCAGTAGAGATGTCAAGCAGTGTAAAGGGATTGGTTAATCCAAGGTTTCCTGGACTTGGGTCTCCAGCTGCTTTTGAGCTACAATTCCCATCACCCCTGACCACTGGTCCTGCTAGCTAGGGATAATGGGAGCTGGTAGTCCAACAGAAGTTGGAGACCCAAGTTTGGGAAACCCTGGATTAGCCCTTGTGAACACTTGAGTCATGAACACATCACCCCCCCCCCTTTGAAAAAAAGCAAAAAAAAAAGACCAGGAGAAAGGGTCTACCCTGTTTGGTGTATCTTTAAATACAGCTTGAAATGTCGGAACCAGCAAACAGCATCATCTGCAGCTAAAACAACCAGTGGGAAAACAGGTGAACCTAATGCGGAGCCATGAATCACAGCTTGGTGGGCTTACTAGCCAAGCTTGCATCTTGCCTGTGCAACCACTTCCCGGGCTTTGAAATCACACATTCTGATCAAAGGGGCTAACAATGGATCACCAAAGAAATATGATATGCAGTGAAAATGATTATTAGTGATTATAAAGGGAGGATGGAAGTTGGAGAATTCAGAGAAATCTATACTTTTGGATTGTATTTTTCGTTTTTGTAAATGGAAAACTACCGTATTTTTCGCTCTATAACACGCACCAGACCATAACACACACATAGTTTTTAGAGGAGGAAAACAAGAAAAAAATATTCTACATGAAATAGTGGATATATGATTTTTGTGGTTCATGCTGTGGCCACAGACATGTGATCTGACAGTGAGTTTGGAGTAGCCCAATGCAAAAATCCTGAGGATCCATGTGGATCCATGCTTTGTAACCACGGAGGAGGGAAGGAAGGGGAAGCATGGATCCTCTGCTAACGACTGCAGCAGATCCCCCCCGCCACCTGCAGGCATTCGCTCCATAACACGCACAGACATTTCCCCTTACTTTCTAGGAGGAAAAAAGTGAGTGTTATGGTGCAAAAAATACGGTAAATTGCAAAACCAATAAAAATTATGAAGAAAAGGCAATGGATCACCAAAGTGTCTTTTGTCCTGACCCAATTAGTGAGGACATCCATTTAGGATTCTCCCTCTCTTTCCTCGGTGGGCTCCTTTGCACAGCTCTGCTGGGGAGCGGGAACCCTCCCCATCCTCAGCAAAGCCATCCCCGGTACCCCCCCCCTACTTGTGCGGGAGCTAGTGCCTGGCTGGCAGAGTCTTTAACTGCTTGGCTGAGGGCAGTAGCAATTGCACCCTCCTCAGCTGAGCAGTAACAAAATGCAGATGAGGCTTGTTTCTCCCTCTGCACAGTATCTGACGGCAGAGTGGGGTGGCGGTTTCACTCAGAGGTATATCGCTGGTGAAACCACCTGCTCCTGAGTCCCTCTGCTAGCAGTCCCTGTTGGAGGGAGCCAAGGAATCTTTACTTCCTCCAGCGAGCGTTGCTGGCAGAGAGACTTAGGAGAGGCGGTGGTCTCACCAGCGATATACAGCTGAATGAAGCCGACATTGCAATCTGCTCCTCATACTGGCTCTGGGAGATATATCGTCAAGGCCTACCCAGTTATCTACCATACCTGCTGCCAGCACAATGAGGAGTAAGCAAGTTTGAAAGGATAACTTCATATACACGAGATAGCAAATGGTATACCGTATTTTTCGCTCTATTGGATGCAGTTTTTCCCCTCCAAAAATTGAGGGGAAATGTGTGTGCGTCCTATGGAGCAAATGCAGGCTTGTGCCCCCTCTGGCAGGGAGAGGCTGCACAGGGCTATGGCTTCTTTAGCTCCATGCAGCCTCTCCCGGCGGGGAGAGGCTGCACGGGGCTAAAGAGGAAGCCAAAACAGCAAGCAGGATCCATCCTGCTCGCTGCCTTGGCTTGTGCCATAGCAGCGAGCAACCCCTCCGGCAGGGAGAGGTTGTGTGCAGCCTGTACGCTGCTCTTTGGGGCTGGGGGGGGGAGATTTTTCCCCTTGATTTCCCCCCCTAAAAACTGGGTGCGCCCTATGGTGCGAAAAGTACAGTATATGATCCCTTTCGCAGCTTCAGTCTCAGTGCGGCAGATGCATCCACAAGGGGAGCCAGAGATCTGTACCAATTGGCCATACAATAATTTTCCCTTGACTGGGTTGCAAATGATCAGCACACCATTGCAACTGCTGCAAGATTACTGGATCTCTAACTACCTTTCACATTGGCTGAAGCCAGAAGGATACTACTTATTTCAGACAGGAGGAGAAAACCTTTCAGCTCAAGGGCCACATTCCTTCACAGTTTTTTTTAAAAAATAACATTTTATTAATTTTCCAAAAATAACAAAAAAAAACCAACGCATAAAGAAAAAAAACCATAAACAAATTTTTAAATCATAATTTTTTGCTTGACTTCCCTCCACTCCCCTCTTGTTTCCATTGCTTTATGCTTGTTCATGCACGCCTGTAAAACCTTATATTCTTAACAATCCAATTTTAAAACCATCATCTTACTACAAGTGACTTTTAAAAGTTATACTCATGTAGAAATCTATACACAAAGCTTTAAAAATATGCATTAAACATTTGCCCCCTTTAAAAAAGAAACAAAAAGTCCTCTTTCTTTCTTGGGTTTCAAGTTGACTACCGTATTTTTGACCCTATAGGACGCACTTTTTCCCCTCCAAAAATGAAGGGAAAATGTGTGTGCGTCCTATGGGGCGAATGCAGGCTTTCGCTGAAGCCTGGAGAGCGAGAGGGGTCAGTGCACAAGGCTTGCGGGCAGCAGCCTGCAGCCCACAAGCTCGGGGGACAGTGGGGAGGCACAGCGCCGCCATCCAGCTGTAGCCTGACCTGGTTTGGATTCCCTGACCTGGTTTTTTTTGGGGGGGGGGGGAAATAAAGGAAATTTTCCCCCTTTATTTCCCCCCAAAAAAACTAGGTGCATCCTATGGGACGGTGCGCCCTATGGGACGAAAAATACGGTAATTTGTCCTGCATAGTTCAATAATTTATTTTGCCAACCTTCTTTGGCAGAGGCCTCTTCCTTCTGTAGGGGCTCACATTTCCCTCATAGTTAATGTTCCAGACTAATGGTGGGGGGGAATGGACAAGGCTACCCACACATAAGCTCATAAACGCACACGTGCATACTCATTCATTCATTTACACACATTCATTCATTTTCTCACTCTCCCCCCTGCCCACGTGCAATTAAGCTTGAAAATTAAGCTTGCCACACAATTAAGAATTGCCTTTCCAGGAGCGAACTGACTCTTGTTTCTGTGGCTAGGTGTATTTCTGCCTCTCATCGCATTTTTGGGTCTCAGTCTCATTTCTCCCCACCTCCACCTGCCTCTTGCTTCAACTTTTGGTGCTCAAATTCCATAAGCAGGTGAATGCTTCTGAGCACAATGAGGACAGTTACCAAACAAGAAAAGCTGTGGTAGGAAACATGAATGCATTGAGTGGTCTGTTGAAAGTCGTTGTCGCCGTCCCCTCCCCCCTCGCCCCGCCCTGATTTGTTCCATAGCAAAACTTAAAAGGCATTAAAAGTTGTTAGTAATTCTGAAGAGTTCTGAAAGAACAGAAGGAAACGTCTGAAGCTGAGGGGTGGAAAAAACAACAGTCTTTGTTCTTTAAGCATCAAGGACCAGAATTGTGATTTCTGGAGAGAACCAATTTGGATGAAATCATAAACAGCTACCTGTGTCACGCAATATCCAAAACAGACATTCTTCACTTTGCATATTCAGGATAATTGTGTGTGTTTTTTGGCTGTTCTTGCAATAAAAGGGGGCAGTGTTTTTCAAACTGTTGGGATCCCCTTCTGAACATACGCTGCCTTCTGGGGATCCATGCCAGTTACCTTTGCTGTGTGGAAATTCTAATGGTCAGGTATGTGCATAGACGTGAACACAACCCTGTGGACAGTGGTAAATACTCTGCTAATGGTTCCTTAAGTTGGAGTCCCCTTGGTCCCATTTTCTTGCCAGGTGATCCAAGGCATTAGAGCTGTACACCTTTCTAGCCATACTCTAGATCGCCTTGCACAGAAGATTCTGTTGGGATACTGCCAGGGAGATAAAGTCCATCATGGCCCCCAAGCCGGCTGCCGGACGATCCATCGACCTCCCGTAGTCACGCAGTATGAGCTATTAGCGACATGAGTTTCCTGGAAATACCATGCCACATTCCAGGGCTCCTGCACACTGTTATCAGCAGATAATGCACAGCCAGAAGTCGCACTCAGGAGAGCATTATTTACAAGCTTTTATTCAGGGTTGATCAGAACAAAGAAAGACATGACTGCCTGCGACAGTGTCTTCAACAGAGAGAGAAACGAAAGCAATAGCAAGCACAAACATCCTGTGAACAGGAAATACGCAGGCTGTGACACAAACATCCTGCTCCCTTTTAAGGTGGAACGGAAATATCCTAACAGATTCCTGTATTGCAGTGGGCTGGACTAGATGACCCTTGTGGTCCCTTCCAACTCTACAGTTCTCTGATCCTCACATCCAGCATTCTCTGATCCTCACATCCAATTTTTATCTCAAAAGGCTACATTTGGGCAAAACTGGTGGGGGGACGGGACCAAAACATCTAGGTAACAAGCACACCCCAATCCCTGCTAAAATGAAAGCAAAAGAAGAGAACAAAAATTAAAAACTATTGCTGCATAGCAGGAAAAACAACAACCCCATTCTGCACCCATTCATCATGATGAAAAACTGAGTTTAGAAAATAGCTATTTTAAAAAATCACAAACAACCAGACACACAGACAGACAGCAATTTCTTTCGATGTAAATGACCACATCTAACTTTCTTTTCATTATTAGACTCTAACTCAAGGCTGAGTGCTAAAGCGATAGCATGATGTTACTAGGCAACGGTGCCAGGCAACGGCACACAGTCTGGGCGGCTAACCACAGCTCCTTGACAATTCCCAAATTCAAAACAAAATTGTCTGGAACGGAAGTGCCTTTCGAAGCTTTGGTGTTTCTTTCTTCTTCTTCTAAAAAATAAAATAAAAGAAGCAGAAAGAAGATATGACTTTGTTTATAAGAAAACAGCAAAAGTGTTTTCAGGAAGGGACAGCAGAAGGAATAAACATTTATTTTGCAAACTCTTTTTATATTTGCTCTTTAGAGTGGGAGTGGTCTGAAGATCAAAAGAACCGTGGTGCTTCCAGAGAACCAGAGCACACACTCCTCTGGGTCTACAGTATAACTAGGGTCACGGGTGGTGCTGTGCTGCTCTCAGTAACAATATCCATAGAGGAATGTTGCTCGGAACAGGATAGCTTCTTTTTTGAATACAGTGGTGCCTCGCAAGACGAAAATAATCCGTTCCGTGAGTCTCTTCGTCTAGCGGTTTTTTTGTCTTGTGATGCAACCCTATTAGCGGCTTAGCGGATTAGCGCTATTAGTGGTTTAGCGGCTATTAAAGGCTTAGCGGCTAAAAGGCTTAGAAAAAGGGGGGAGCGAAAAAAATCGCAAGACTCGCAAGACGTTTTCGTCTTGTGAAGCAAGCCCATAGGGAAATTCGTCTTGTGAAGCGCATCGAAAAACGGAAAACTCTTTCATCTAGCGGGTTTTTCGTCTTGCGAGGCATTCGTCTTGCGGGGCACCACTGTACTGATTTCTGCATTTCTGATTTTGTACTCAGGTGTGCTCAGTGACCTGGTGCTGATGTTTACGAGATCTAGGAACAGGCTCGTGTGCGCCTTTCCCTTTCCCTTACTCCACCTTTCCTGGTTTTTACCTGGGGCAACCCGGTCAGTTGGGCACGGTACAAATAATAAAATGATAATTATTCTTACAATGTTTTACATGGTCTTTGCAATGTTACATACATGCAATTGTGTTAACCGTGGCCAATTATCAAGACCAAGTTCTGGAAACTAGACTCAAGCCCCCGTTTCAGAGTGCTTTATATCGCAAATGGATTGTTCAGATGTGGTTTTTATGTCCACATATGACTGACTCTTGAGAGTCCCATGGACTGCAAGAAGATCAAACCTATCCACCATTCTGAAGGAAATCAGCCCTGAGTGCTCACTGGAAGGACAGATCCTGAAGCTGAGGCTCCAATACTTTGGCCACCTCATGAGAAGTGAAGACTCCCTAGAAAAGACCCTAATGTTGGGAAAGATGGAGGGCACCAGGAGAAGGGGACGGCAGAGGATGAGATGCTTGGACAGTGTTCTTGAAGCTACCAGCATGAGTTTGCCCAAACTGTGGGAGGCAGTGGAAGACAGGAGTGCCTGGCGTGCAATGGTCCATGGGGTCACAAAGAGTCAGACACGACTAAACGACTAAACAACAACGACTGGCTTGTTGGCTTCTACATATCCTGTTTGGATATTTGATGCTATTCTGCTACTTGTCATTTTGCACAAGTGTGTTGAGCTTGATGGAGAGGGTCAGGGCTGGGCTGCTCTGTCCCCTCCCTCAGTTACTCTTCTCTCCTGCCCTCCCCCGTCTTTTCCATTCTGGGCATTTGTGCAGGTATTTCTGTATCAGGGTGTGCACACCTTTTCAAAGTATGCAAGAGCAAATTTAACCAGCCCTTGCCCTTATATAAAAACTTCTCATTAAGGAAAGTGGAGGTTTGCAGTATCATTTCCAGTCAGCATTAAAAACAAACCAACAAAAAACACACAATACTGAGGCAGTGTTAGAAACTGAGATATGAAAGTTAGGAACTAAATGGCACCTTAAACCTAGGTTATGGGCACAGCAGCATAATGTCTAGACACACTTTTTAACACACTGTTGTTAGCCGCTCTGAGCCTGGCTTCGGCTGGGGAGGGTGGGATATAAAATTATTATTATTATTATTATTATTATTATTATTATTATTATTATTATTATTATTATTATTATTAACAAGAATACAAAGCTGAAAATGAATGAACTGCAGCTAAACTCTTATGTTCTTTTTTCACTTGGTCTAATCCGCATCTGAAGACAGCAAAAAATACAGCCATGCTTCCCTTGCCCACCCCCTAATATTCTTAAGAGGGTCTCTTCTCCAGTCTTCAGCAAGTGGCTGGAAGTAAAAAGGCAGAAAAAGGTCCTCCTTTCTTTCCACTCTGCAGAAAAGCCCTGGATTCTCCTTACACCTCCTTTCCTTCATATATCTTTTTGGCACCACAATTAATACATATTATAGGCCTATACAACTGTTGGCAGAGACAACCACTTTGAGTGTCCAGTTCACAAACCTAAGACTTAAGGGTCCCTCAGTGATCCCATTCCAAAAACTGCTTTGATTTTAAGCATCACTGTGAGAGTCTGAGGTAGGTAATACTTTAACATGCACTACTTAAACCATCGTAACTAACTGGCTAGTATATTTCAAATTAATGTACTTTTAATGTATGATATGCTTTTAAACAAGACAACTAAAACCTGAACAAAACATGTTGGGTTTAAAAGAAAACAAATAAAAAGTTTACAGGTCCTTAATCCACGCATGTTTTACTTGGGAGGAAACCCAATTGAACTTGGTTGGAATTTACTTCCGAGTAACAGGCAGATCCAGATTGAAAACAACCCCCCCCATGGCACCCACATTGCTTCTTGTTTCTTATATATTGCATTTCATTGTATTGCAGTTTGAATTCCTTAACATTGTAAAGCCCAGTACATTAGAGTTGCTAAGCAGACAGAAAAATCATAAAGTGGTCCACCAAGATGCTCAGCGGTTTTCAAATGGATGGGAAGTTCGGAAACCACATTCTGCCTTGTTCTCCCTCTACATCCCACATGTGTGAAATTCCACCCAAGGTTTAATTTCTCCTGTGCAATTAATTACCCCTCCCCCCTTCTTGAGAGGGAAGGAAGAAAGCAAGAACAGAACAGAGGCAGGCGCATGGGCCAATCAGGGCTGGCTGAATTCAGGGCGCTCCAGAGGCAGGCTGGCAGCTGGTTAAACTCCCATTACCCAGCCCCTTATTGGAGCCTCCCCTTCTGCACTGAGGATGAAAGAGAAATGCAAAAAAATGAACAGGCTATAGCGTACTCTTTATCTCTCTCTGCAAGCATTCATTGGATTTCTCCGCCGATTTCCCCCTCTCCTCTCAGGATGCCCCCTCCTTTGCAGAGCGTCCCTGTCATTTTCAGAATTTGCTTCAGGAGCAGACAAACCCATTCCTCCAGCAGTTTCAAGGAGGACTGCCATGATCTTTGTTTCGTGTCCCTTTTCAGTGGGTGAGACTGATGGGGAAGGGAGGGAGGGAAAAGGCAGCTCTATTCCTAAGCCTACGGGCAGCCAATCTGCGGCTGCCAAGAGGGAAACTCTGCCTTTCTGTAAGGCCAGCTGAGAGGTGGCACCTATCAATTTGCCTGATGCTGCACAGATCTCCTGGAAGACTCATGGGGAGGAATTTCTCCTTCCACACCCTCAGCACCAGCTCGCGCTAATGAAATTCCCTGTCGCAAAATGCACCTAGAACAATGGGAGTTTCCAACCCTGTACTGAGGTCTTGAACAAGAGTAGTATTGAGCTATAAAAATCTGATGTTTGATTGGTGTATGTATATATAATACACAATTCCCATACCCCTGTAACTATTAACAGTATAGCCAAGCGTTTTACAACACACAAACACACCACAGCACCAGTGAACTTCAGAAATTCCGATAGAGAGATCTCGCTCTGATAGAGGTCTCAGTCACTTTGTGAGAAGATGCATCTTTCAGCCTAGCTAAGATTGGTCTCCTCCAAACACAATTTACACATGCCTATCCAGAGTTGGACCATAAAGAAGGCTCATCGCCGAACAATTGATGCTTTTGAATTATGGTGCTGGAGGAGAAGATCAAACCTATCCATTCTTAAGGAAATCAGCCCTGAGTGCTCACTGGAAGGACAGATCCTGAAGCTGAGGCTCCAATACTTTGGCCACCTCATGAGAAGAGAAGACTCCCTGGAAAAGACCCTGATGTTGGGAAAGACTGAGGGCACAAGGAGAAGGGGACGACAGAGGACGAGATGGTTGGACAGTGTTCCCGAAGCTACCAATATGAGTTTAACCAAACGGCGGGAGGCAGTGGAAGACAGGAGTGCCTGGTGTGCTCTGGTCCATGGGGTCACGAAGAGTCGGACACGACTAAACGGCTAAACAACAACAGCAACAACAAATCCCAAGGGTAGTGCTGGCTGCTATCCTAAACATCATTCATATATATATGACAGATTCATTAAGGATAGAACTATCAACAGCTATTAGCCTCCAAAGCTAAACATAACTTCAACATACAAAGGCTATTATATCAGATGCTGAGGACAAGTAACATGGTCGTTGCATTTATGACCTGCGCATAAGCTCCCAGACATACCTAATTAACTGCTGCTGGAAGCCAAATGCTGAACTAATGTGGACCTTATTTTCATCTAGTTTTTATGTACACACATATAATAACCGGAAAAATATATAAGGGAAAACCATTCCAGAGCTCACTTTTTGCATACACATTAGCTCAGTTCTGCAGAGGAAAGGCATTGAATATGTATGGAGTTGCTCCACATTCATTACAAGCGAAGAAGTCTCTAGGCAGAGCCCATAATGAACTTCTCCTTTTAAAAGATTAATTCTTGGGAATGAATGGATGTGCTCAACCATAGCTAGGCTTCCCGCCCCCTGCAGGTGGAAGTATTCAGCTGGCTGAATCCCAATAAATCCTATGCCCCAAGGAAAGATTACAAGCCAGGTCTACAGAATATATGACCCACCAAGCTGAACGTGGCCCACTAACTACTAATTATGGTCCACAGATGCTCGACAAGCCCCATCCTATTTTTCCAATCCCAAACAAGCAGGCGGTTTATGAAATCTTCAGTGAATTAGTAGATCACGTGCTATGCATGCTTGCTACAAACTCCAGCAACAGTAGAAGCTTTGAAAAATTGGGCATCATGTTGACTAAAGTGTCCAGAAACCCATTCTTCTATTTAAGGAGAGTGGACAGCATCTGTAGAAGCTCCAGAATTATTCGCCTTCTTGCCCAACGTATCTGTAACAGATCTCAGAACTGGTCAAACCCACAGAAATAAGCAAAAGGATCAATTTCTTTCACCTGCTACACAGAACTGTTCAACAACCATCTTTTGGACCTTTTCCTACCCCTTTCTGAGTGAAAAGGAAATGGTCACAACAAAAGGAAGATGAGTCATTAGTGGTATGGAGAAAAGAGAGGCAGCTCTGGTGAGGAGGGATGTATGTGTGAAACCAAGTGTTGCAGTTTGACACTGAGCTGTTCGCCGGGGGCGGGAATTGAGTTAGGCCTTGTCCACAACTCAATTTGCTTCACTGTCTTCCACTAAATCAGACAAAATGGCAAATGGTTTTCCATGGACTGCCATTTGTTGTGCTAAAATGATAGAGAAAACTTTTGTGATTGGTCTAATGACTAAATAAAAATAAAATCTATGAGGAGGAGGATGCACAAGTTTTTGTGCAGCTTCTTTTCCATGAATGCTTTGACTCATTACCTATTATAAATTCAAAACATTTTTTAGGGGAACTTTAAACTAATCACCTTCAATTTACATGCAGTCAAGAATCCGAATACAAAAATCAGGTAAGTGTAACTTAACACAGAAGTAATTTTTGAGGCAATACAAATTACGTTTCCTATTGAGGCATCAGATCAAGGCCTGCATTTTAAAATGAGCTTAAAAAATATATTTGCAAATGTTTGTATGTCTCATGCCAGGCATAAAGCAGCTGGCTAAGTACTTTGGCAGATGTTTATCTCCTTGAACAGCCTTTCCCCCCCCGATTTATAACAGGAGACACGGTTCTCAAAGTTGTAAAAGGAAATTACAGGCTGGGAGCAAAGGTTACAGTGACCCTACATATTACAGAATACAATCAAGCTGCAAAAACACAATTAAGAGTTGGTAAATAGTGAGATTTATTGTTTAACAGAAAATACCATGTGCCTCCCATCAGACTCGAGCCACATCTTCCTAAGGTTAAAGGGCAAGAGCTAATAGTAACAGCAGCTGGCTCGAAAGGGGGGTGTAAATTTAAGGGGTTGCTTTTGGAAACTGTTTTTACTAAGTTCCTTTCCTTCTAAAAAGCTATATATGTTAATATATGAAATATATTGGCTTAAATGCAAAGGATTTAGAAAGTAAGAAATGTTAGATTCTTATGTTAGATTCTTATTTCATTGATGGTGTGTGAGAAGGTGAACCCAAGATCTCTGTTTAAGATAAAATTTAATGAGCCATCTGTTTTAGCCATCTGTTTTGGAGTGAAGGGGCAATAGGGTAATAGGGCAAAAAGGTTATCTGGTAATTAAGGTGCCTGGTCGAGGCAAATGTAAGATATATGGCTACTTGTCTGCCATTTATGGATAGAAGGAAATATAGCTCTTTGTCTCCCATAAAAGGTAATAGGAAATGGGTGTATCTTTTATGATTGGTTCTAGCAAACAGCCAATAGGAATTTCAACCAGGCTGATTGGACAGAGGCAGCCAAAGGAGGAGCAAGGGGGCTGGGCTGAGGAAATATAAGTGCTGGCCATCAGGGCTGGAGTGGGCAGAGCTTTGGTAACCATATACCACTGTGTCTCTCATTTATTTGTCTGACAAATAAATTATTATTTTAATTTCTCTATTGCTGCGTTGAATATTTCATTCCAGCTAAGCGTTAACCACAAGCAGGGTGCTACACTATTACATAAAGCCATCTAAAAACCAAACGTTCCGGTGACATTTCGGATTTCTGTGTTTTACTAAAACTGCAACCTATACTTTTGCTACTTTCTAGGGAAAGCTTCATTAACTTTCAAGGCCACGTTCAGGCCAAAAGAAAACAACATTTTCTTCAGAGATCTACTAATTATTTCCATAATCATGCTAATGCTGGTTAATAGTTGGAACAGAAGCTTGTGTGGCTCATTTAAAACATAATGGTTGCGATTCTGCAAGTCAATTAGCAGTCTTGTTGTATTTCAGGGCAAAGGAGTGCAGCCAGCCAAAATACGGGAAAACAAAACCCACAAGTTCTGTAAAATATCACATTACCTGTAAGGCATGGTCCTGCTACCATTTCAATCCTCATTGATTTCAGAGAAACAATTTAAGGTAATGTTTAGTTCTCACACTGAAACTATGGGATTGGAAGTAAGACTATCATCAAATTAAAGAACTCTCAAGTCAGTTAATCATATTAGTTTCAGCCAACTGAATTTGTATATGAGTAAGCAAAATAGTTCTGAAGAATACTTTGCATGTACAGTGGTACCTTGGGTTAAGTACTTAATTCGTTCCAGACGTCTGTACTTAACCTGAAACTGTTCTTAACCTGAAGCACCACTTTAGCTAATGGGGCCTCCTGCTGCCACCGTGCTGCCGGAGCACGATTTCTGTTCTTATCCTGAAGCAAAGTTCTTAACCTGAAGCACTATTTCTGGGTTAGCGGAGTATGTAACCTGAGGCGTATGTAACCTGAAGTATATGCAACCTGAGGTACCACTGTAGAGTGCACAAAGAAGCATTACTTTGTGTTTGAAGGAGAAGTAGGAATTCCTCTTAATATGATGCTATCACAGAAGCCACTGAGCAGCAATCCCTCTTGCTGTTCTGGCTTCTGAGATTCAGAGTATTTTTTTTCTTGTTTTCCTCCTCCAAAAACTAGGTGCATCTTGTGATCTGGTGCGTCTTATAGAGCGAAAAATACGGTATTTGACTGCTGGAAAAATGAAAGCTAGCCTAGGCTCCCACAGAAAGGAGCTCCACAAAATGGGAGCAGCCACCGAGAAGGTCTCTCATGTCCTCATCAAACATGCCTGTGAAGTTGGCAGGACTGAGAGAAAGGCCTCCCCAAAAGATCTTAAAGCTCAAGCAGGCTCATATACGGAGATGTTATCTTACATATACCCTGGACCCAAGCATAGGGCTGTGTAAGTCACTTTCAATTGTGCCCCAAAACAGATTGGTAGCTGGTTGAGTTTCTTTTGCCCCTGCTTGACTGGAGCTGGTCAGCAATCTGGCCACAGCATCTTGGACCTGCTGAAGTTTCCAAACACTTCTCCAAGGCAGTGTTAGAAACTGAGATATGAAAGTTAGGAGCTAAATGGCACCTTAAACCCAGGTTATGGGCCCAACAACAGAATATCTAGGCGCGCTTTTTTTAATAACAAGAATACAAAGCTGAAAATGAACGAACTGCAGCCAAAATATTATGTCCATTTTTCACATGATCTAGTCCTTCCCCTGCCCATCCCCCTAATATCCTTAAGAGGGTCTCTTCTTCAGTCTTCAGAGAGTAGATAGAAGTGAGGAGGCAGAAAAAGGTCCCCCTTTCCTTCCACTCTACAGTTTTAATCTGAAATCTTATTGCGCCCAGAGCTCAGAAACTGCTTGTCCTAATGAAATTCCATGTCACAAAATGCTCCTAAAACAATGGGAGTTTAAAACACTGTCCCAAAGGTAGCCCCATGTAGAGCATGTTACAGTAATGCACACATGTTATAACTAAGGCATGTGTTACCATGGTCTGATCAGACATCTTTAGGAACCAGTTTTAAACATACAAACACACTCTTGGCCACCACTGAAACCTTGGCATCTAGGCTCTGGGTTTAATCCAGGAGAAATGTAAAGCTAAATAACCTCTCCACCCAGCACAGCACCACAATGGTGAAGAAAACTGCATCCATCATCTGAAGAGCAGAGAGGGCACAATGCCACCTGGCACTACCACACTGGCCTTGGGAGGGGCACTAAAAAATTGCTCAAGGCAGCCAGACTCAATCAGTGATTTGCTGCAACTTCTGCTGTAGCATGAGAATGGAAGAAGAATTTTCTGTAAGCAGGGAAGCACCTTTGGAACTAACCTCATGAGTAAGATTCCTAAAAACTCCTAAGATTTGCCTAGAACATAGCTCAGCTGAACTATTTTTGTCTTTTAATTTCTGAGCCAATTTTCCCCATCTGTGCGTCACCCACAAATCTGATTATATTCTGGCTCCTTAGCTAAAAGCAGAACTTTACCTCTCATCAAAATAAAGCCATCACATATTTGCTTTATCAAATCTCCATCTTCACACTGAGAAAGCAAATTCTAACTTTAATTAAAGTAATCCATCAGTGGTATAGAGAAGACTGGGATCTAAATGACTCTCTCTATTACCTGGCGATGGTTCAAATGAGCTCAACAACTGTACTAAGGCAAGAGTCCCAAGAGAACTGCTACCCACACATGGTTCAGCCTCCACAAAGGCTATATAGCAATCTACCACAGCTATGTCTGTCTGTAAGGAGAAATGACTGTACTGCCTCCTTCCCAGTCTTGTCCACTACAATACTGATAAAATAATTTCAGAACTATTGACTGAGCTGGTAAAAAGGTGCATTTAAAAAAGGGTAAAGGACCCCTGACAGTTAAGTCCAGTCACAAACGACTCTGGGGTTGCGGCGCTCATCATGCTTTACTGGCCGAGGGAGCCGGTGTTTGTCCGCAGAGTTTCTTCTGGGTCATGTGGCCAGCATGACTAAGCTGCTTCTGGCGAAACCAGAGCAGGCGCACGGAAACGCCGTTTACCTTCCTGCCGGAGCAGTACCTATTTATCTACTTGCACTTTGACGTGCTTTTGAACGGCTAGGTTGGCAGGAGCTGGGACCGAGCAACAGGAGCTCACCCCGTCAAGGGGATTCGAACCGCCGACCTTCCGATTGGCAAGCCCTGGGCTCAGTGATTTAGACCACAGCGCCACCCACGTCCCTAAAAAAAAGGTGCATTACGGTAGGTTATATGCCATCTTCCACTGGTGTAGATGCGAGCTTGGTGGTAAGGGCTGCTACCAGCAGGGATCCTGTTCTTTTCACAGCTGTATGAGTGGCATAATTTCAACAGCTGTACTTTCCCCAGCAAAAAGACAGACACAGTGCTTTGGGTGGGGTGTGAGGAATCTAGTACCTGCTGACATGTCGCCTATTTTGCAGGTGTTCAAAGGAGTCTGCCAGGTCTGGAAAGGGGCCAGCCCTATAGGGAGTTAACTTCATTACGCAAGTACGGAGTGAAGGAGAACTGTTGCGCTTATGAATAGAGAGCAGGAGTATAACACAAGCGTTTTTAACCTGGCGTTTGTTTCTCCCCCTCCTCTCCCCAGTTCACAAAACATATACAAGTTTGATCTAACAGTTGGCGTCAAAAACAAAGGCTTCCTTGTTATCTGTGTTTGCTGCTCTCTCTAGTCCTGTATTCTAAAGGTTTTGCTTATTTCATGTATTGACTATTCAGTAGACAGGTCTAAAAACAAAAGAAGTTGGCTTACAATATTTATGAAATGCAAGTGGTATAGTTTTAGTATGACAGTGTGCAATTACAATTAATAGAAAATAGGGGGTGAGCCAAATTTGTAACAGAACAGGGTATCAGGGGGCTGGATGAGGATTGCCATTGGAAATTCAGCTAAACCCACCTTTGATGGTTTCTAGGTACGCCCCAAGACATTTTTATTTTGCCAGGCTTTTAATTATTTTTTTGGATAACTATTAACCCTTCTCAATCGATGCCATTTGAGAGACTGTTGCAATAATTTTTATTGATCCAGGTTTTACTTTATTCAGATGTATATTGAACACATGTAACCTTTCTGAAGGTCAGAAGGCAACATAAAAACAAATTTACTGTATAACGCTGAAAAGATTTGCAAATAAATAATTTCAGCCTTACTCACAAAAAGCTCTGTTAATAAATACACATGATAAAACATAGGCAAGATGGCATGTACTGACTCTGATAGCACCCATTAACAAATAGTTTTTGAGTAAGACTGCACCATGTTAAATGTATATGAGAATATGGTACAGGTAAGATGAGAGAGTTCTCATTACACTTTGGCACATCATTATCTGCCAACAGATACATTAATTATGAAATAAGCTCTGATCAGAATTTTGAAATAGCACATACACACACCCTAAACACCATGGAAACTGAGAAAGAGGCGCATCACCCCAAAATCATCATTATCACTACAGAAATTCTGTGATGTTTTTGGATAATTGTAATCAAAGATGTCAACAAATTTGGTAATTCCTTGCCCGGCTCATAATGCTTGGTTGCATTAGCAATCATGTGTTAGGCAGGCCTAGCCTCCCTATATTGTTTTAGATACTTGCTGGAAACCTGTTATTTCAGCAAGCCTACCAAACAAATATTTGTTTTCAACTACAGTTCCTTGCTTTACAACCATAATCTGTTCCGGAGGTCCGTTTGTAAAGCAAAACAGGTTGTAACCCAAGACGCGCTTTCGCCAATGGGGCCTCAAAAAAATAAATACTTGTTCGTAATCCAAAAAAAGGTTGCAAACTGGGACACACACTTCCGGGTTTGACATGTTTGTAATCCAAAACGTATGCAAACCAAGACGTATGCAAACCAAGGTACCACTGTACTATATTACAGACTGAATAGCTATGTTCTGCCGCCACTGCTGTATACAATACGCCTCTCAATACCAGCAGCTGGGAATGACAGGTGGGGAAGAGGGCTGTTGTGCTCTGGGCCTGCCTCCAAGCTTCCCTTGGGCATCTAGCTGGCCACTGTGGGAACAGAATGTAGGACTAGATGGGCCAAACCAGCAGAGCTCTTCTTATATTTTTGGGTCGTTATTTTATGTGTATTTGCTTTTTTAAATAGTTCTGTGGGTTTTAGCTGTGTATATCATACAATTGTATCGTGCATGCTGCTTGAAGAGCTCTTTGATTAAGCTCCTTTATAAATATTTCCACCTAAGATACATCAACAAATAAAATTTGCCCCAGATTTTCTTGGCCAGGTTGGAATGCAGAATGATATTCTGCACATGCACATTCAGGCTGGCTAGGTCACTTTGTAGCTGAATGTGAGCAACAACATGGAAGGGGTGTTTCTAGGACTAAAGTGAAACTGTGAATCTCCCTTGTTATTTTTGCTGTTGGAATGCTGCATGCTGTTTAAGTAATCTTGTTATATTCATAGTGCAGTGGTACCTCGGGTTAAGAACTTAATTCGTTCCGGAGGTCAGTTCTTAACCAGAAACTGTTCTTAACCTGAAGCACCACTTTAGCTAATGGGGCCTCCTGCTGCTGCTGCGCCGCTGCTGCACGATTTCTGTTCTCATCCTGAAGCAAAGTTCTTAACCCGAGGTATTATTTCTGGGTTAGCGGAGTCTGTAACCTGAAGCGTATGTAACCTGAGGTACCACTATATTGGAATATGGGGATCTTTTTTGGGTATGTTGTTGTATTTTTGTTTTGCTGTGTTATTATTGAAATTGTTGCAAGCTTGCTTTAAGCATTTTTTTTTTTTTGTGGGAAAGTGGCATACAAATAGAGTGGTACCTCGAGTTAAGTACTTAATTCGTTCCGGAGGTCCGTTCTTAACCTGAAACTGTTCTTAACCTGAAGCACCACTTTAGCTAATGGGGCCTCCCACTGCTGCGGCGCCACTGCTGCACGATTTCTGTTCTCATCCTGAAGCAAAGTTCTTAACCCGAGGTACTATTTCTGGGTTACCGGAGTCTGTAACCTGAAGCGTCTGTAACCCGAAGTACCACTGTGAAATGAATGAATGAATCAACATTAGAAGACCTTGTGGGATCAGGCCAGTGTTCCATCTAGTCCTGCAGACTTATGGGAAGCAAGCAAGCAAGCAAGCAGAACATTGTGCACATCTGAGTTCTTTCAAGCTAATCACTTATTAAACTCTTATTGTGAGCCGCATGATCAGACCACTCAACCAAGCAGCCTTCTGTTGGAGGAGTATCTTCTCTCTCCTTGAGATAATTTTCTCAACTAGTGCCTGCAAACATTTTATGTAGCTACTGTTTCCCATCCACACCTAAAGTATTCTCTCAATTTCAACAGTGTTTGTTTGGGGAAGGCAGAGCACCACCAGTGCAGTGAGAACTTCAATTCCCAGGAGAAAATACAACAAGGCGCATGCTTGTGACACCATCAGCATGCTCACACCAACTTTCCGAGGCAGTAAAGAACTATTGGGAAAAAAGTCTTCCCCTCAAGACTCTCAAACGAAGCTCATAAAATTCTAAGACAGCTCCAAACTGAACCACAGACATAATCTATCAATAAAAAACCTCCAAAGAACATAAAGAATGCATTTTCCTTATTATTGTTGGAAAACATCATAAACGTGTTTACTGAAAAGCAAACCCCATTGATGGGACTGACTTTAAAGTAGGTAAGATTATGTTTACACAGCCCAAGGAAAATGCCACCTGAAAGTGGTTATCACAGAATCAGCTAGTATACATTCCTATAGACAAAAGCAGGAATCCAGAGACCTGCTCAAATAGTTCCACTGTTATGTACTGAAGTTCTCACCCTGGGCCAGCAGGGGGATACTGTAGATAATTATGCAAATAAGGGATCGAAAGTGACGTTCAGTGATTGGACAGTTTTAGAAAATTGTTATAGTTACGTTGTACTGGAGCTCTATATAAGCAGGCTGACTAAACCCTTCAGTTCAGTTCTGTCCTGGCCTGTGAATAAACAAGAGCTGTTTGAAGAATCGCTGTGTCGTCTGATATGTTCACCCACAACTTAACATCCACAAATAGTTCTTTAAACTTGTGCTCCTTTAAAAAAGGACCCCTCAAGCTGGATGACAAAAGATGTCTGAAATGGAAGATCATTGTATAATACAGTTTGTATTTTGGGGAGGGGGCAAGGGAGGGAAAATATTTTCATGTAAACACAAGTCTGGTATGCCGGCTGAGATCCTACCTGCCTGTGCACTGTCTTGCCCTGGTTACATGCCCTGGTTATTTCCTGCCTGGACTACTACAATGTGCTCTACGTGGGGCTGCCAGAATGCGGCAGCTAGACTGGTGACTGGGAGTGGACAACATAACACTGATCCTGAAAGACCTACATTGGCTCCCAGAACATCTCCAGGCAGTGGCGTAGCGTGGGGGGTGCAGGGGGGGCCGGCCGCACCGGGCGCAACATCTGGGGGTTAGGGAAATCCACGGGTTAGGGGGCGCAAATCCACGGGTTAGGGGGTACAAATCCATGGGTTAGGGGGCGCAAATTACTTGCCTTGCCCCGGGTGCTGATAACCCACGCTACGCCACTGTCTCCAGGCACAATTTAAAAGTCAGCACGAATGCTTTGAAGCCCTAAATGGCTTCAGGCCTGTAAATATGAAGGAGCATCTCTGCCCCTATCGTTCAGCTTGGACACTGAGATCCAGCTCTGAGGGCCTTCTGTGGTTCCCTCACTGTGAGAAGTGAAGCTACAGGGAAACAGGCAGAGGGCCATCTCAGAAAGAGACGAAAAGCCTTCCAAACTCTGCATCTTCTGGGGAGGGGCAGCTGTGAGCCCAGGAGAAAACTAGGCTCTTTCATGTCTTGCTAAACCATAGTTTGATGTGATGTTCAAACAGTCAATGTCTCAAACAAAATCTACCTCATATGGTTCCTATGAAATTAAAGTTTCTTTAACTAATTTCCCTTTATGTCTGGATCAGAAAACTGTAATTTAAAGTCAATTTAAAGTACCCTCACATACTACTTACGCAAACCAAAAGGATATGTCCAGAATAAGTGGCTACTACTTTCTCATTAGTGTTAAAAATCCTCAGGGGTAGTAGTAATGCTTAGCTTTGTTACTGAAAACAGGGAACAAGGAACAGAGATCTAATTCTTTGAATTAAAAGCAACACTACCAGTCTTTTTTTAAAAAAGGTGAACTGTGAAAAACCCTGTTTCTGTTTGTTAAAGGCAGTTTAACATTTCTTTCATTGCACCTTCCCCCTGCCCCCCTGCTCAAGGTCTGGGTACCATGATTCCAAAGGGTTTAATTGAAGAGATCTGGCAGTGTTTTATATTTAACAAAGGCATCCTTTGATTCAAGAGTTCATTAGTCAGTGGAGTTAAAGAAGTGCTAAGAAACAAAAAACAAAAGCTTGTTCAGTTTCCCTCTCTTGAGATGTCATAATCTATCATGAACAGACAAGACCTGAATTTCTAACGTGTACACATGAAGCAGAAAACCACCTTTGACAAAAAAACAGCAACCCAAAGAAGCCAAACAAACAACAAAGAAGCCTATTTATTTTCTCCTTTCTCCGAAAATAGCTTTCTTGTGCTTACTGTCACCTTCTTCTTTCCTCCCCATTCGGGAGGACAAAAATGTTAGTGCCCATGATTACTCTGGAAAGGAATGACTTCAAATAGTTTATTGCAGGGCCATGGTCACAGCCCCATGCCCAAAGTGAGTCAGCTGAACTGAACTCCACCAGCATGAGAAATCCAGGCATGGAGAGTAGTCATATTACCAATCAATGTACTTTGTTCTGTGGGCAATGCCTCTTTTGCAGAATTTATACTGCTCTGCTCCATCTGGAATGGTTTTCTCTACTTGTTTTATAATTGTAGATTCTATAGCTTAAACCAGGCATGTCCAAAGTCCGTTTTGGGGGCCTAATCCCAAATTGGGGTCAAATTCTTAAAAAAGCTTTGGTTGGCCCTCACACATGCTCACTTCATCAAATCTGGACCTCTTTGAAAAAAGCTTGGGCATCCCTGGCTTAAACCCACCCTGGAACCCTATGGTAAGGGCAGATAAGAAATCTTTTAAACAAACGAACAGAAATAGGTTCTAAGGCATTTATAGTTAAGAAAATGGGTTAATACTTGGCAGAGTAGGAGAGGTAAGGTTCAGAATGGTCTACAGCGAAAAAAATTCTGTTGCAATCTTTAAGGCTAGACTTAAAGGTCTAAGAAAAAACACTCAGCGTGAACTGCCCCTGTGCCTTTAACAACCATACAACGTGCAGAAATCAGCTGGGGCAATTGTAAGGCACAGAGACCAACATGAACCCCTGGTAGTATCACCCAATAATACACATATGGAGACCATGAAACTGAAATTTCGAAATCTATTGTTCCATGTGAATGGTGCTGGCTGCCAAGTTTGGTTCTTTTGAGGTGGAATGGTACATTTGGGCACACGTTAGCTTCAGTTGCATAGACTCCATATGTCTATTTCAGTGACTATACAAATGTGACTTAGGTCCACTACTTGGTCACCAACATCCATCCAGGGAGTAATGAAGCTGGAATGATAGGTTTCAACACTACATCAATATTGTGCAACACATCTATTAAGGGTGTGGCTATTAACAGCTACAGTTTCCCAGAATCTTTGAACCTGAGCAACCATGGAAAACATAACACGTTAAGCTGAAAAGTTCCTTGTTAACTGAATGGCTGCATGCCGTTTTTGTTTGTTTGTTTGTTTACTGAATTAGATAATGCATGCCATTTTTTTCTTGTTCAAACTTTGAGTGAAGGGTAAGGTTAGACTAGCAAAGCAAGGTTTATGATGCACTGCAATTGTTCTGATCAGCTTTAGAAACATACGGTGTGATCACAAGCGCGCTAAAATCAACAGTAACTAGAGTAATAGGATTGTTTCATATTCTAAGTAAAGGTTAAGGGACACCTGACCACTAGGTCCAGTCATGACCAACTCTGGGGTTGCTGCACTCATCTTGCTTTATTGGCCGAGGGAGCCGGCATTTGTCCGCAGACTTCTGGGTCATGTGGCCAGCATGACTAAGCCGCTTCTGGCGAGCCAGAGCAGTGCACGGAAACGCCGTTTACCTTCCCGCCGGAGTGGTACCTATTTATCTACTTGTACTTTGATGTGCTTTCGAACTGCTAGGTTGGCAGGAGCAGGGAGCGAGCAATGGGAGCTCACTCTGTCACGGGATTCGAACCGCTGACCTTCTGATCGGCAAGTCCTAGGCTCTGTGGTTTAACCCACAGCGCCACCCGCGTCTGTTTCATATTCTACACAGCAATAAACCCTAGTGTGCCACTTAGTAATCAAGGCAGCTGCAGTCAACCCCAGCTCTTGTATTTGTATTTTACAAGCATTTGTCATAGTCACTCTTTACCTAAACATATAAGGTGCGAGAAAGCTCTATAATCACCAGTTTTAGATGATTGCACCCAAAGAGGGTAGAGTTTGAAGAACATTTGTTCATGCTCTGAGAGGATCGCTGCCAGCAGAGGTGTACCCAGGGCTGTTCTTCCACTGCTATGGGAGGCCAGGCAAGGAATGCAGACTTCTCTGCATGCCTCAGTAGAGGAACCTAGTTGCTGGCATGGGCCAGCCTGTGGGGCCCTCTCCCCAGTCAGCAGGCAGTGCTATTAGAAGTGTGAGGGGGGTGCCCTGCATGATTTGGAGGAAAGAAAGACAGAGAGATCAGGCAAGAGTTGCAGTAGGAAAAGGGAAGGGAGGAAGGAGGCAGAAGAGAAAGCAGCGAGTGAAGGAAAGCAAACTTTTTAATTCTCTCCCAGCTTCAGAGATGCCAATATATCTCCTTGCCAAGGGCACAAGGGAGCCTAGGTACGCCTCTGCCTGCCAGCCAATATAAGCCATTCATATGAAAGAGCCAGAAGGAGATCTCAGATGTTATCCCTTTCAGAATGCGAAGGAGACACCTCAGTTCTTGGAGGACTTTTAGGCAGAGATTAATCATTGCAACATTTCTTTGAAACAATAAATAACTACTCAATAAATTAAGGTAAAGGTAAGGGGACCCCTGACCATTAGGTCCAGTCATGGCGGACTCTGGGATTGCGGCGCTCATCTCACTTTATTGGCCGAGGGAGCCGGTGTACAGTTTCCGGGTCATGTGGCCAGCATGACTAAGCGGCGTCTGGAGAACCAGAGCAGCGCATGGAAACGCCATTTACCTTCCCGCTAGAGCAGTACCTATTTATCTACTTGTACTTTGACGTGCTTTTGAACTGCTAGGTTGGCAGGAGCAGGGACCCAGCAACGGGAGCTCACCCTGTCGCGGGAATTCGAACCACCAACCTTCTGAGCAGCAAGTCCTAGGCTCTGTGGTTTAACCCACAGCACCACCCGCGTCCCACTCAATAAATTACAACAGCTTTTTAAAAAGAACATTTTTTTTCTTATTTCCTATTGGGCTCTAATTTATATTAAGCCTTATCACACGCAATTTTGCATTGGACATTCCCAAACACATGATCACAAAAGCTAGATTTTCTATTAATTGCAATAAAAGAAGTCCATTAGTGTGCATAGACCAGCTTCCATCAAACTCCATCAGCAGCCAACCATTCTGCAGCTGATGGAAATAATAGGAGAAACAGCAATACTCTATTAAGCTGCCTACTTGAGTCAAGTGCCATGCAGATCTTCCCGTTCCAAGAGCAACCTCCATCTCCTGTAGGAACAATGGTCAAAAATGGATTGTGACACTTCTTGCTTGTATAAAAAACAACAACCAAGTCATTACAAGAAAATGCTGAACTGCACCCCCCCACCATGTCTCAGCTGAATAGCTGAATTAGCAAAAACCTCTCTCCAAGAAAAACATATGTTCATATTATACAGGTGCAAAATCCAATTATGAAATCATTACTCCATCATATAAGCGCCACAAACAGGATCTCGGTGATTCGGCTTCTATTCCTTTCTCTTCTTTTTAAAGTAAATGGGGATCTCTATGGAAACTATTTATTTATAACACTCAAAGCAGTTGACTGCATTGCTAAATTGCATGTGTCAATGTAGTACAGCTCCCTCCACCTCTACTGGGTCCTCAAAATTACCTGTTTTTAATGTCGTTTTCATTCAGAATTAGAAAGAAACCCAGGAAGATGCCTTACACCAGGTGATTCCATTGGACCATTTAGCTCTTCCAAGGAAGGTTCACCTGGCACCTTCATTACATATATTTAGGAGCCAGGTGAAAACATTTATCTTCAACCAGGGGTTCAGCTGATTGATTGACATTCTATGGCTTTGAAATGTGTTTGTGGGAGGGAGACTACTGGTTTCTGTTTTATTATGTATTTTGTATTCTCATTTTGTACTTTTTCTGTTGTAAATTGACCTAGGATCTTCAGATGAAGGGTGGTATACTAATACTAATAAGTTCAGCACTGTCTATGTAGACTGACAGCAGCTATCCAGGTTCCCAACAGGAGAGTTTTCCAGCTCTATGTGGAAATGCTATAAATGAGGCACATCCAACAGGTAGATCACTGGCCGTCTGTGGTAGATCACTGGCTCCCCGCAAAGAAACTCAACAAGTAAAAAGTTTGGCTCCCCTAAAAAAAGCTCAACATTTCCCCCCAAAAAAGGGGTTTCCTGCTCCCTAAAAAAAGCTCAACAAGGTTGACCTGAACCCCAAAAAAGGGGGTAGATCAGCACCAGTCTTTAACTCTGTAAGCAGATCGCAGTCTCTTGGGAGTTGGCCACCCCTGCTATAAATTGAACCGGTGTGCAAAGATATGCACAAGCATGTTCAGTCAGTTGTAGCATGTGCGCACGTCCACAAATTCCTATGTAGCTGCATGTAAACACTAATCTGAATGGCCCAACTCCAAAAAAAGAACAGCTCTTTCATTCCGTATTTGTGGGTCTACTTTGGTTCAAAATGTAGAAACAAAAAGGACGGACATTTATGGTCTGATCTATGATATAAACCATGGTACTGACACAGAGCCAGTCCTTCTCTATCCAGTCTGTTGCTTTCTCCCCATTCCCTGCCCCCTCACTGGGCCCAAACTCCCACCAGCCCTGCTCCGTTCCAGCCCAGAAACGTGGTAATGTTCCTTAATAATGGTAATACTTCTTGCACTCCTGGCTAGAGGACAGAAATGTAGTGTTTGTAGGTGGATTTAAAACCTCTGACTTTCACATGGGTGGAATGTAGCCTCCTGTACAAATACAAGAGATACACCAATAAGTCCACTCACCTTTGCTTTTGCCCCCATCCCTGGAAGACTGGCCACATTGGCATAGGGTGTGTCATTTCAGGGGATGAAACTTAATTTTTGCAAATGACTTCACTGGGAGGGGGGTCCTTAAAAGACATTTTTGGGTGTAAGGAATTCAGATCTGCTATTATTTTTTTGATTGGACAACATTTAGGTCTATATTTAACAAAGCAGCACATATACTGCTTGCGGAAAACCAAATAATTTAAATTTTACCTTCTGAAAATGTCAAGATAATGCTATATAATGAAAACAAATAACATTACTGCATAACTGCAAGTATTTGGCAATCATTTTTAATGATTTCTATGCAATTGTACATACATTTTACTTACAAAGCAAAACTAAATTACAGTGGTGCCCCGCAAGACGAATGCCTCGCAAGACGGAAAACTCGCTAGACGAAAGAGTTTTCCGTTTTGGAGGTGCTTCGCAAAACGAATTTCCTATGGGCTTGCTTTGCAAGACGACAATGTCTTGCGAGTTCCTGCTGGTTTTTTCCCATTCCCCCCCCTTTTTCTAAGCTGCTAAGCCGCTTATCAGCTGATCCGATCAGCAGATAAGCCGCTAAAAGCCGCTAATAGCGCTAATCCGCTAATCCGTCAATGGGCTTGCTTCGCACGACGAAAAAACCGCTAGACGAAGAGAATCACAGAACGGATTCTTTTCGTCTTGCGAGGCACCACTGTATATGAACTTAACCAAAGTATCTTTTGAATTCCCAAGTCATGTTACAACTTTTTAGCACCCCTCATTTTTGGAATTTGAAAGTTGAAAAATTCAACACGCCCTAATGAGAGCATGCAGCCCTCTGGCTGAAAAGGATTCCTTACTCCTGCACTAAGAGAGATTTTGTACTATGAATAAAAAGTTTCTGGCTTCATTTGACTGCAGGGCGCAAGCCCTGAGGTGGCGTAAAACTACCCTTTACCAGGGCCCAAGGAACTAGGAAAGTCTGGAGGCAACCCCATTGTAAAGTAGCTAAATTGTAGATCATGCCTGAAGGTATTTGTTTTCCTGTATCCACATACCTACTGTGTTACAGCCGAATAACACACCTATTGAGTTACAACCCTCGACTAGAGGGTTGGTCATGTGGGCAAACTAAAACGTGTAGCTTGAATGACAAGAGATTTTCCTTCTCTCTATATGGCGTGCTCTCACAAATGCTACCAGTTCCAGAGTTCCTTGTGCACATATATAAAGGAAGGAGGGACAAAACACCATAATGATACCAGGGACAATGAGAGGCAATGTTGCTGGTAGGATTTACAGTCCCAAATGTATGTATCTGACTAGTTCACAAATGCACACACCAATGGTCACCATACTGCCATGTCTAGAAACATCTGCTTTACAACTGTCCCAGGTAGGTTCATAAGAATTTTCCTTATAAAATGTTGCATCTGAAAAAATTCTTGAAAGTCTGCTTTTTTTTGAAGCAGAGAAGAGTATGAAACACCACTTCAACCTATTTATTAAATAATTTTCCAAAAAAACAACCAATGGATTTTCTGTGCAGTGTCAGGGTGTGTTGCAGAAGCTGAAAGAAGTTTCAGCAAGTTAACACTCATCAAAAACTGCAGGCATTCTCTATGGGGCAAGAACAGTTCTGCCACCTAGCTATTTGTCTATTGAGTATGAACTTGCATGAGATACAGACTTTGGAAAAATGTTTGCAGCTGCACTGATCTATAAAAAAAAATCAAAGCATTAACTGAATAACCACCTTACAGTGGTGCCTCGCAAGACGAAAAGAATCCGTTCTGTGATTCTCTTCGTCTAGCGGTTTTTTCGTCTTGCGAAGCAAGCCCATTGAAGGATTAGCGGATTAGCGCTATTAGCGGCTTTTAGTGGCTTATCTGCTGATCGGATCAGCTGATAAGCGGCTTAGCGGATTAGAAAAAGGGGGGGAGGGAAAAAACCCCAGCAGGAACTCACAAGACATTGTCATCTTGCGAAGCAAGCCCATAGGAAATTCGTTTTGCGAAGCACCTCCAAAACGGAAAACTCTTTCGTCTAGCGAGTTTTCCGTCTTGCGAGGCATTCGTCTTGCAGGGCACCACTGTACTAGGACCACCTAAAAATTACAAAATGGAGAGCACACTTCAGGACAGATATTATAGTAAACAAAAATATGAAAGGAGGGGGGCAGAGAGAAGGAAATGGTAGGAAAGCCCCAACGTAGGCCATGGTATCATTTCAGAAATGAAGAAAAAGTGAAGTAAAATAGAAACTTTTCTTTCATGACTCATGAGATTGTTTTGCATGGGTTCATGTTATATTTATAGGAGGCAGCCCTAAAAGAAGAAAAGGTGGTCACAAGAAGCATGTCACCCTAGGAAACAAAGAAGTGTTAAAGTCTTTTGAAGCTGAGAAGTGGAGGAGGAGGAGGAGGAGGAGGAGGAGGAGGAGGAGGAGGAGAAGAAGAAGAAGAAGAATGGAAGATACAGTGGAGCATAAGAATGAGGCAAAGGAAGACTCTGTGTCTGAAAGAGGCCAGGCACGATGGGTTGCAATTGCAGCCCCAGGTCTCCTGTTTAATTGGCTGAGGCCATCCTGTCACATGCTGGCAGGCCACATTTATCAGGAAGCAAATCCAGACAAAAAGGATGACAGAGAAATCGTAAATACAAAACAGAAAAGGTTCACTGACTAGTAGAATGTGTCCACTGAAGTATAAAGGAACTGCAAAGGTCCACTAAATTTACAGACCACAGCTCAGTGATAGAGCTTCTGATTTGCACGCAGACATTGCAAGGGTAAATCCACAGCAACTACAGGTAGGTTTGGAAATCTTCCCCATGTGAAATCCTGGAGAGCCATTGCCAATCAGTGTAGATTAGAGGTGTGTAACTGGATCTGACTGGCTGGTTACCTCCTCACAACCCCCATAGAGTTGACATCTGCCAATTTTCTGACATAATGATGCCTGGTGTACTGCCTGTTCAAAAGAGGCTACCCTAACGGATAAATCAGTAACCGTTGAAAGAGGGTGTGACAAAAAGGATGGTCACAAACCATTTTGGACTCATTGGCACATTTTGAATTCTGAGAGTGTGGTAGGGGTGTCAGTCACAAAATGGTTGTCATGGGGGTGAGTGGTGGCGTAACACAAAATGGCTGTCATTGGAAGCATGACGTAGCACAAAATTAGAAAAACGGCCACCCCTAATATCTCTATGCTTACCATAGGAAGATAGCTATGTGCTGGTCCTGATTGTGGAGATCACACAAGACTGATTTTACAAACATGCATAAAGACAAATCCTCAAACGGTTGCTGTCTAATAGCAACAGGGAACATTCCTAAGTACCAGTAAAAACACACACACAGTGACCACACCATATTCACATTCATTTCACAAAAAAATCTTTTGGAAGGTACCTGCACATTTTGACTCATAACTTTCCTTCTAAAAGAACTAGAGACTTGTTAATGAAAGCTGGGAGTCTGGGGCACCTGTCTGGGGGTGCCAAGGAAAGACTTTGGGCACCAAGTTGGTGTCCCTACAGCAACCTCGTTTTAATATGCCCTTTCAGCATCAGTCAGCTGACTAGAGTTGGAAGTGTACCTTCAAAATACTTCTCCATAATTGTCAATCAATTGATTGTCAGTTACAAGGAGCCCCTTTGAATTCTCTGCAGAGGGGTGAATGGAACATTTTTCTCTCTGCAAGAAAGTGGTTTTGGTCCCAAGAGCCTCCTCCAGCATTTTGTACCCAAGCTTCTTCTTCCAGCTTCTAGCACTTGGAAGTCCCCAGATGACTGTCATGGATACAGAGCACAGCACCAACAACCAGCTGATCTGTGTCTCTGCAAGCTCCCTTCAAGCACTGAAAATCAGCTGGTTATCAGTATCTGCAGATGGCCTGGTGCTGCACTCTGACAGCCCAACAATAAGCTGATAGCTGGAGTTTCAGAAGGTCTTGTTGGAGGGCTTTGAAGACACCAATGGTTGGCAGTGCCCAGGAATGTCTCTCTCCCCCCCCCCGCAACTTTATCTGCCTCACAACAGATGTCATCTATGGTGTCAGATGCAAGGCAGGTGTGTGTGGCTTGACCAAACTGGTCTGGTGGGCCAAAGGTTCCCAACTTCTGGTGTAGACCAAGGATGGGAGGCCTTCTTCAGCCTCATGGGAACCTGCTGGTTCTGTGGGCAAGGCCAAGAGTTAAAGGGGTTGTGGCCAGAAGAACAAAAATAGGTGGAGAAAAGCAGACTACATTCTAGCCACACAAGAGTCAGAGGCTTCTGTGCACATCCTTCTATCCTGGCAAGCAAGAGGGATAGGAGGACACGTTCTTACCACACAAAAGACCTTGTGGAGAAGGACCAGTGAAAGATATAGCCTGGGGAGAAAGTGTGACATGGGGAGAGTCTGAGGGACAGACAGACTGGCCCAGAGCGCCACATTTTGCCCCTGCGCCTAAGGTTTCCCATTCCTCGTGAAGACAATGCTGACCTAGATTGTCCAATGGTCTGACTTTGTGAAAGGAAGCTTCCTATTTTTCTATGAAACAGTATAGCATGCAAACTGAGAATTCACTTGCAATGCTTCCAACCTAGGGATCTCTGTGGAAAGTGGAAATAGCAGCATGTTGGAGAAACAAGCCCTTTGCTCATCTTGGAGCCACGACAAATACTTGGCCATGGTGGTTACGGCTGCACTCACTGGCAAATACATGTCCCTCAGACACAAGACTCGCTGAGTTGGGCAAGGACCATAGATCAGTGGCAGAGCCTCTGTTTGCATGCTGAAAATATCTGAAGCCCTTGCAGTCAGTACAGACAGTGCCGATGTCTGACTTGGTAAAAGACAGCTTCCTATATTCCAATGAACAGGAAATATTCCCAAGGAAGTGTGCATAGGACACAAAACCTCAATGATTAATAGTGCTTATTCTACAAGCATCTCTTTGCCCAATAATCTTGGAGGAGCAGTCTAGCAAGTCACATATAGGGAACACGATTTACAATACAGTAATGCATTATCAATGAGTTACTTAACTTCACCTAATAAGCTCTCTCTGGCAACATGCAACAATGATAGAATAACAGTTATCATTTCATGGGTGGGTCTTCCCACCCCCCGCAAAGGGGAGCCACCAGAATATATTTCTAATATTAACACAATTTTGCTGCCATCTGACTTTTCTTTATTTTCAGATCCAGCTATGTAGATTAGACAAGAGAACACATGAGCATGACAGTTGTTGCTATAGCAATATACCTCCAATGATTTTTATAAGAACAAAAAATCCCACTGAAAAAGTACACAGCTTAGTTACCAGATTATTAGGAAGACCCAGGATATCATTTTTAAAAACAAACAAACAAGTGTTTCCTGACTAGGACAAGAAACACAGAGCACTGACATAATTGACACTAATCAGAACATTCCAAAATTTATGTTAGGGGAAAGCATGCAGACACGTCTTCATCTCAGCTGAAAGGAAGAGACAAGTGTATCCATTAAATGAATTTAGGCAGTCCTTACATTTAAAAGTTTTTCTTTAAAGTAGCTTTAAAGTAGTTTTATGTCCAGTGTTGGAAAAATGCATAACTATACACGAAAAGTTCAAGTAAATCAATGATAGTGAATTTAATAATCAGCAATTAAGATGCACTGTGCTGTATTTAGATGGGCTCACAGCAGAACCAACTTCCCTCATTTAGAGCAATCAGGCAAGTAGGCAGGGGAGCGAAAACCGAAGGAATGGCCAGGTACAGTGGCGTAGCGTGGGTTGTCAGCACCCGGGGCAAGGCAAGTAATTTGCGCCCCCTAACCCGTGGATTTGCGCCCCCTAACCCGTGGATTTGCGCCCCCTAACCCTAACCCCCAGATGTTGCGCCCGGTGCGGCCGGCCCCCCCTGACCCCCCACGCTACGCCACTGGCCAGGTATAATCGGTGTCGAAGGCTGCAGTCCCCAAACACACTTACTTAGCAGCGAGTCCCGCTGAAATCGGGAGCAGGTAACCTCCAAGTATTCACGGGTCCCCTATTTGCTATTCAGACGCCTGAGATTTAAGGAGGACACACTAGTGCCAGCGGCAACCACTTAAAGCAGCATTTGGGGAGCTACCTTGTTCTCCCCTTTTACACCGGAACCCCCCCCCCAATTTCCCAGACCTGGATGCAAGCGCGCGCGCGGACTCCGGAGGAGCTGGAGCAGGGCGCGCTCCCGGGAGCCGGGGACTCACCTGCGAGGCTGCCGGGTCTCTGCAGGGT